>NC_041739.1:36086897-36389952 GCF_004115215.2 Ornithorhynchus anatinus
AATTATGCTAGGTTATTATTATTATTAATAATAACGATGATGATAAAATCATTGTGCTATTTAGTAAACCCTTACTATGTACCAGAACATCAGTAGATATATGCAGATTACACCCAGTCCCTGTTCCACATTTTAAGGAGAGAAGATACCCATTAATACCCATTTTACAGATGAGGAAACTGAGGCAAAGACAGCAAGTGACTTGTCTAAGGTCACACAGCATAAAGTGGCAGAATCAGGATTAGAACCCAGATTTCCTGACTCCCAGGCCTGTGGTCTTTCCATGAGGCCATATCCTGATTTAGCAAATGACTTCTTGCAAGATGAAGAGCAAGCTCTTTAACTGCCCTTGACTGACAGAGGATTGATGAGATGATATAACACTGTCTTGTGTTTTGGGGAAGAAAACACAAAAAAATTCCAAAGAAGAAGGCATTAAAATATATATAGGCTTGCAGTTATAAGTTTTAGTTATAAGGGGGCTTCCTCTTAGTAGCATGGAAGCTTTACAAAATCTGACAGCTCTTGGGGGAGGTTGATGTGAGAGGGGACTCCTCTTGCCCAGTTGGATTTGCTGCCATCAAGCCATCGGATGGGCTCCAGGAAAACCCTAATTTGCAGTCGATCTCATCACTGAGGATTTGGGGTAGGAATGTAACGAGCACCGGATTACTCTGGTTGCCCAAATGAGACTAAGGTGAACCTTCTGCCCTAGATGTTTACCCAGACAAAATGAATTAAAGGCAGGCCTTGTAGCAGATGAAAAAAGCAAACAAGTCACACTGAACAAACTGGAGTTGGAGTTTTGAGGGAACAGGGAATAATATTAATAATAATAATGGTATGTGTTAAGCACTTACATAAGCCAGGGACTGTACTAAGTGCTGAGGTGGATACAAGCAAACCACGTAGGATACAGTCCCTGTCCCATATGGGGCTTACAATCTGACACCCCATTTTGCAGATGAGGTAACTGAGGCACAGAGAAGTAAAGGGACTTGCCCAATGTCTCACGGCAGACAAGTGGCAGGCCCGGCATTAGAACCTATGATCTTCTGGCTCCCAGGCCCTCGTTCTAAGACAGCAGACTAGTTTGATTTGTAGATGTTGTGAATGCTTCTGTGAGAGACTCCTAAAAACGGCATCCAGCCCAGCCAGAGGGTAGTTAAAGCCTATGAGGACAGATCCCAAGAAGACTGGTCTATAAAATATTTATTGAGTGCTTATAAAATATTTATTGAGTGCAGAGCACTGTACTAAGCACTTGGGAGAGTACAACGATAAACAGACACATTTCCGCCCATAATAAGCTTAAAGACTAGAATGGGGAGTCTCTAATATAAATTAGAGATATGTGCATAAGTGATATGGGGCTGGGAGGTGGGATGAACAAAGAGAGCAAGTCAGGGTGACACAGAGGGGAGTGGGAGGAGAGGAAAGGGGGGCCTCTTGGAGGAGATGTGGCCTCAATAAGGCTTTGAAGGGGGGAGAGTATTTGCAGAGTTTATTTATTTATATTAACGAATGATACTTACTGTAAGCAGAGCACTGTCCAGTTCAATAGAATTGGTAGACATGATGCCTACCCACAAGAAGCTTACAATCAAGAGGAAGGAACAGACATTAAAATAAATTACAGAAAGGGGAAATTGCAGAGTGAAAGCATAAGTGCTGTGGGGCTGAGGGTGCGGTGAATTACAAGCATTTAAGCGGTACAGATCTGAGTGCATAAGTGATGCAGAGAGGAGGGTGGGTAGGGGAAATGAGGGCTTAGTCAGGGAAGGCTTCTTGGAGGTGTTGTGAATTTAATAAAGCTTCGAAGGTGGGGAGAGTGGTGGTCTGTCAAATATGAAGAGGGAGGGAGTTCCAGGCTAGAGAAAGGATAGGGCAAGGGGAAGATAGACAATATCGAGGTACAGAGAGTAGATTGGTGTTGGAGGAGAGAAGTTGGGGTTGGATCGTAATAGGAAATCAGTCCGCTAAGATGGGAGGGGGAGAGCTGATTAAGTGCCTCAAAGTCAACAATTAAGAGTTTCTGTTTGATGTGGAAGTGGATGAACAATGCTTGGGGTTTTTTGAGAAGTCAATATGGACTGACCTCTTTTTTTTTTAGAAAAACAATCCAGGCAGTAAAATGAAGTATGGACTAGAGAAGAGAAAGACAGAAGGCAGGGAGGTCAGTGAGGAAGCTGATACAGTAGTCAAAGCAGGATAGGCTAAGTGCTTGGATTTTCATGGTGGCAGTTTGGTTGGGGAGGAAAGGGTGGATTCTAGAAATATGAAGGTAGAACCAACAGGATTTGAATCTGTGGGTCGAATGAGAGAAGTAAGTTGAGGATAATGTCAAGTTTATAAGCTTGTGAGACAGGGAGGATAGTGGTATTGTTTACAGTGATAGGAAAATCAGTGGGAAGACAGGGTCTGGGAGGGAAGATGAGTTCTGTTTTGGACATAAATCTGAGGTGTCGGTGGACACACAAGTAGAAATGTTCTGAAGGCAGGAGGGAATGTGATTCTACAGAGGAGGAGAGAGGTCAGGGCTGGAGAGGTAGATATGGGAATCATCCTTGTATAGATGGTATTTGAAGCCATGGGAATGAACGAGTTCTCCAAGAGTGTAGATGGAGAATAGAAGGGGATCCAGTCCTTATTTCACGTGCAAGTTAAATTTCCTGTCAAGGCACCTGCAGCCTCTTCAGTGTCCCAGATTTCTGGATGGGGTCTTGAAGAAGAAAGTATTAAGAGGAACTGAAGAATAGTGGGTCCTGCCTTTTCTGGAAGAGAGATAACAGACCCAGGACTGAGAGTCAGGAGTCAATGGGCTTTAGCTTCAGCTCTGCTACTGATCTACTGTTCAACAATGGGCAAGTCACTTAACCTCTCTGGGCCTCAGTTTCTTCATCTGTAAGGTGGGTATAGAAAAACCTGTCTTTCCCTATTAACCAGACAGAGATATTGTGAGGAGAAAAATCAGATATTTTACATGAAAGTGTTTTGGGAAAAAAAACCACTCTAGAATTCAAGAAAATATTACAATTAAAATATAGTTAAAGTCTTTTTTCCACTCATACCCCCAGAAATATCTATTTATAGCCTAATGAATCTTTGTATTCTAAATGTCATGGAGAATCATGCAAAGGAATTCAAAAGCAAGGGGACTTGGAGCATTTTGACAAGTTTTGCTTAAAATATTCATTTCACCTTTTGATTTCATGGTACAAAGAGAGTTTGTTTTCATAGCATCTCTGCCAAAGGTGAAAATCAGAAAACCCTGGGGATAGTAAGGAAGTTGATTTCTGGTTGCAGTTTGGGACTTATATTTATCTGTGGTCCCAAAGAGGACTCTAAGGAGAAGGAGCTTTTATTGACCCCAAATAAGTCAGAAGTAATTGGCCAATTTCTGAGAGAGATATAATAAAGTTTAATTCTTGGTGACCCCAGGAAAAAGGTCATCTATTGGCTTTAAACAAACATTTGAAAAGATTTCTCTGATTACAACTTTAACTCTCTTTTGGGGATTTTTATCAGTGGCAATTGCCCCCCAAAAGTCTCAATCAATTGTTCTGACTCTTGGCAGACATTTTTTAAGGAAAGCCAATGAAACAAACAAAAAATCTTTAAATATGTTGACCTCATTGTGGACAGGGAAGGTGTCTACCACCTCTTCTGTATTGTACTCTCCCAAGTGCCTAGTACAGTGCTCTGCATAAAGTCAGTGTTCAAAAAATAGATTAGACTGTAAGCCCGTCAAAGGGCAGGGACTGTCTCTATCTGTTACCGATTTGTACATTCCAAGTGCTTAGTACAGTGCTCTGCACATAGTAAGCGCTCAATAAATACTATTGAATGAATGAAAAAAATACTATTGATAAAAAAATACTATTGATTGAGTTCCATGATTTTGACAGGCTGTAGTGAGATCCTGCACTGCACTGGAATGACAGAAGATGGATTTTGGACATAGAGTGTCTTAACTTCAGCTTCTTTCCCAGGCTCATTCATTCAGTCATATTTATTTAGTACTTACTGTGTGTGGAGCACTGTACTAAGTGCTGGGGAGAGCACAATACAGTAATAAGCAGACACATTCCCTGTCCACAGTGAGCTTACTGGCTCATCATAACTGTTTGTGAAATGACAGAGAAGTGGCACATCTGACTTTTGGGTATAAATAACTGGATGGTGTTGAGTTCATATTCCAAAGTTGGGAAGGAGAGAAATGATCTTTACTTCCTTGGATAGGTAGGGAGGACTGTCTTCTCAGTCTGAGCTTAAAGTGCATTCTCTATAAAGAACTATGATGGTTAGTGATTGGAGTTTAGGTTAGGTTCTGATCTGGGTGAAAATGTAACCATGATCATTTGATTTGGCTTTTAGTGTGGCCATAAAAAAGGCATTAAATGATGCCTGATAATTTAACAGAGATGAAAATAAATAAAGGGGGTGTAGCAATGACTTTCAGCAAATGTGCAGTTCATCTCATAGATCGGATAAGACAGTTTCTGAGGAAATGAAGACTTTGGGAGAGTCAAAGAAATCTAGTGTTGACTGCAAGCTCATTGTGGGCAGGGAATGTGCCTGTCAACTCTGGGGTATTGAACTCTCCCAAGAGTTTAGTACAGTGCTCTGCGCATAGCAAATACTCAACAAATGCCACTGATGGGCAGGGAACGTGTTTGCTAATTCTATTGTATTGAACTCTCCCAATAATTGTGACATCTGTTAAGAAGTTACTATGTGCTGGGCACTGTACTGAGCATTGGAGTAGATACAAGACAATCAGGTTGGACACAGTCCCTGTCTCACATAGGACTCACAGTCTTAATACTTATTTTGCCCATAGCAAGCACTCAATAAACACCATTTACTACCCATGGGCAGGGAATGTGACTGCTAATTCTGTTGTAATGTATTCTCCCAAGCATTTAGAACAGTGCTCTGCACATAGTAAGCACTCAGTGAATACCACTGATTGATTAATGATGATGAAGTGCAATAGTACAACTCTGAAATTTTATATAGGTTGAACCAGATCCTACTTTCTCCTGCCTGTCAATGACCAGAGCAATTTCTTCCTGGTAGAGCAGATGGTGGAACTTGTTGATGATGCAGCCCCAAATTGGTGAGATTTCTAAAATCTAGGATTACAAATTAATCTAAGATCTAAGATAATTCTTCACTTTGGCTCTTAGATTTCAGATTGGGATTCCTGACTTCTCATTCCAATGAAGGGGAAAAGATATGCCTCAGCTAATGTATTTTTACTCTCTGGTACCTGCAACTAGGATATGGGCATTTGTTTGATGCAATTCTCACATCCATTTGACAATCTGTCAGAATGATGCAGGCACAAGGAGAGAAAGGGTGGTTGGATTTCTCCTTCTCACTCAGGAGAGCAAATAATGAATGTCCACGGCATACAAATGGTAGTGTAATGATAATAATAATTGGGGCTCCTAGGACTTTGTGGCTTTGGGCTCTGGGGGCTCCTGGGACTCTGGCTCTTCCTAAGTGTCAAACACTGCTAAGAACTAAGGTAAACACAATCAATCATATCAGAGTCCCTGTCCTTTATGGGACTAATATTTTAAGGAGAAAAAAATATTTAATTTCATTCTATGGTTGAGGAAACCCAGGCCCATTAAGTGACTAAATTAAGTGACTTGCTAACGTAACAACAGACAAATGGTAGAGGTGGGATTAAAACCCAAGCTAATCTCGGACTCTTAGACCTGTGCTCTTTCTACTAGGTCTTGATGCTTCTCTGTGAAGCTAATTTTTTTTCTTGTGTCACATTTCTTCCAAACTGCTGCAGAAAAAAAGATTTCACCCCCAACTTAAGGACCCTCGCTTTTAAGGCAGAATGCAGCTATTTTAAGATAATCTCTGTTGAGTCACTTGTAAACTACTCTGAACAAAAAAAACCCAGCAATCTGGAGGGTGATGGGAGTATGTGAATTCACTGGGATTTCAGTTTCCACCAAAAGAAGTGAATCCAACTCTTTCAAAGAAACCAACTATTCCCCCAAAATCATTCAGAGATTGCCATAGGGGTAAAAACCTTCAAGGCACTTTGTTGCTGCTCAGGACCTGCCTTTACGACTATTATTATGATTATTATGAACTAGATTAGGACAAATTAGCCCACCGTGAATGTGGGAATCAAGATGGAGAGAACTACTTCAGTGAAGAGCCTGACACCAACTGTCAGAGCAGGAGAAAATAGGTGGTAATGCAAAAACTTGGCTTTCTAGGTTATGAGGGACCTAGCCTTTTCTATTGTACTCTACAGTAAGAAAATTGGATCAGAAAGTAGTTGTCGTTGTCATCAGAGACCTCCAGGTAAAGCAAGTATTGACTTTTTGCTAAGTGGTGACTGAAGAAGCATATGCCCTTGCATCAAACTAAAGAAAGTAAAAATATATGCTAGCAATTACAGGTGGCTATAAAAAGGAAAATGTTACCATGATTTTCTACCCTAAGCCTTGACAAAACAAGACTTGACTAAGGGATTTCTAATGAAGGAAAGATTATGTGGCAACCTCTGCTCTCAAAATTTCTTTCAGTGAATGACAAATATTGTGATAAACCTGAAGCCAAGACAAAGTTCCATAAGACCCATCCTTGTCTTCAATCAAATCTGTGAATAGGTGAGTTTGGCCAGAAGTTTTCTATGAATGTTAGGAAAGCAATGGGAAACAATGACACGAAACTTCTAAAAGTGATTTTGTTTGCAATGATGGAAAAACAGTGCTATGCTCAAATACTCTGGCAACATTAAACATTACCAATCAGCTGGAAGCGACAACTGTTAATTGCCTAAAATGCATGGTTGATGTGGGCAACAGAAATTGTTATGCTCTTTCCTGTAGGATAGATGAGCAACTATGAAATTTACTAGTATCCAAAAGGAAGCCAGGTCTCCAACCCTTTTAGGTCAGGGATTATCTAAAGGAAAGGAGAAAACAAAGAGATTTTTCCACCACTGCTTCCCTGCTATAAAAAGAACAAGAGTGAACATCTTGAACTCAAATAGTTATAGATGATGCCTGGTATAATCACGCAGGATCAGTAGCAAATTCTGCCCAAGCAGTGTGGTGGTGAGAGTCAAGAACCACAGTCCTCCACTGCTATAACTGTGGTATTTGTTAAGTGCTTACTGTGTGCAAATCACTGTGTTAACCGCTGGGGTAGATAGCAGATGATCAGGGTGGACACAGTCCCTGTCTCACATGAGGCTTGCAGAGGGGAAGGGAAAACACATATTTAATCCCCATTTTTAAGATGAGGAAACTGAACACAGAGAAGTTAAGTGACTTGCCTAAGGTCACCCAGCAGGGAAATGGCAGAATGGGGATTAGAACCCAGCTCCTCTGACTCGAATCACTCTGCTTCTCTAGGAAGCCCCATTTCCCTTCCCTCCTGCCAGGCCACAGGAGAGAAGATCCCTGCCACAGGAGAGAAGATCCCTGTTTTGGGATCAGATTCATGGCAGCAAGTTAGGGGAGATGAGGCTAGATGATGCTTTCCCTAGCCCACCCACCAATTTTAGCCAGTGACAGCACATTCTGATCATCAGAAAAGAAGTAAGGAACCACCAATGTAACGGACTGAAGTTCAAGTGGGTCAGGGATGTATATGATGGCCTGATGTATATGCCTTCTTTTAATAATGATAATAATGGCCTTTGTTAAACACTTACTATGTGCCAAGCACGTTCTATGCCCTGGGGTAGATGCCAGGTAATAGGGTTGTCACACGTGGGGCTCACAATCTTAACCCCCATTTTACAGATGAGGTAACTGAGGCACAGAGAAGCTAAGTGGCTTGCCCAAGGTCACAGCAGACAAGTGGAGGAGCCAGGATTAGAACCAATGTCCTCTGTCTCCCAAACTCTTTCCATTAAATCATGCTGCTTTTCCCTTTTTGCTGAGTTTACCACTGAACCTGTGCAGGGATTGATAAATCACTCAATCAGTATGCCAAGCAGCCCCTTCCCCAAGACTACTGACTGGAAAATACAGGTATTCCTGCTCCAACTTATTAGCTGTATTCCTGAAAACCCTCTGGTTATCAACCAGTCTGACTGTGAGAGTGGTAAATAGGAGATTAGGGGGTAATTGTTCATGTGAGCCTGTTGAGGGCAGGGATTGTCTGTATTTGTTGCTGAATTGTACTTTCCAAGAGTTTAGCACACAGTAAGTGCTCAATGAATATGATTGATTGAATGAATGAATAAATAAATAATTAAAAGAATGCACGGCTTCTGTGTAATATGGACCACTTAAGAAAGTTGGGAAGAAAACAGAGCCTTTGTTTCAAGCAGTCTGCATTGTTTAATCCTTTCTCTGACACTTCCCTAATACTTATTGTTAAGTCACTAGCACGTTATGGGCAACCATCTTGCAACGACCTAAAATCAGTTTCCGGTAAATTATGACTTTTAAGGTGGTACAGTGGGTTTGCCTTGCAAATCTCTTAAAATACTGATAATAGGATTGTCCTGCTACCCGGTTGCACTATCACTCCCCATCTTCCTTTTTGGCTACTTGTCTGTTTTGTGAGCTTGGGCAAATCACTTCACTTCTCTGGTCCTAGGTTACCTCATCTGTAAAATGGGGATCGAGACTGTAAGACCCAGGTGGGACATGGACTACGTCCAACCTGATTTGCTCATATCCACCACAGAGCTTAATAAAGTGCCTGGCACATAATAAGCACTTAACAAATACCATTGTTATTATTATTATTATTCTCCTCTGCTTCCCCTCCTAAACTGAACAACAAAATTAAAAGCTATATTTTTAGTTACATTATGGGAGTGCAGTTTCCATTTACCGTGAAATTTAAGCATGTGCAACTGTGATGCAGTCATTTCACAGATTACTATTTTGATCTCTCCATTATATGTGTACCTGTCCCCTTGCCTGTATCATAAACCCTTACTTTAAGTCAGAAGGTGGTTGCGTAGGATCTGCTTTGGGGTCTAGAAGGAAACGACTCTGTTTGATTTTGGTACTGAGTTCCACAGTAATCACAGGATATCCCATCTGCCTGGTCCAGGTGTCCATTACCTCCTTCACTGGCTTATTACCTGCCTAGGGATGAGATAGGGAAGGTTAATGAACCTCAGATATGTCAAAGTCATTTTACACATATAAAAAGCTAAAAAAAAAATGTTTACCTCTGCTAGTTCTCTCCAAAAATCATCTGTTTTTGCATTCTGGAATTTGTATTTCTTCAGGTAGTTCTAAGAGTAAGAAAGGAAGGATATTAGCAAAAATATTCAAGCTTTTCTCTTCTTTCTGCACTCTATAACCAAAAATGGGGCTCATTTTTTCATCCTAGGGCTGGAAATGCCAAACATTATAGTAGGTCCGACATTATTTTTCTCAGCAGTGATATTTCTAAAACATCAGTACGCCTTTCTGTTCAAAGAGATCTGCTTCTTTTTTGTTTATTTTATCTTGTTATGGGGAGCTGGTGGAGAGGGAGGGTGCTCCACCCTCCTAGTGGAGAGGGAGGGTGCTCTACCCTTCTATCCCCACCCTACAGCACTTGTTTTTATATGTACATATCTACAATTCCATTTATTTCTATTGATGCCTGTTTACTTGTTTTGATGTCTGTCTCCCCCCCTTCTAGACTTTAAGCCTGGTGTGGGCAGGGATTGTCTCTCTTTACTGCTGAATTGTACCTTCCAAGTGCTTAAGACAGTGCTCTGCAAATAGTAAACACTCAATAAATACAATGGAATGAATGAATGAATGAGAGAAGAGAAAAGGTCAAGGAAAAGAGGAGTTTCCTCCTTGGGCTGGCTGTACTTTAGAATTCAGAGATTTCTCTGGAAAGCAGTCTCTGGAGATTCTCTTCAAAATTGGAGGGGCTGGAAAATGTATTTTTTTCACCTATGGTACCAAAAAAAAAAAAAAAAAGAAAAGTTCTTGACCCTGAAAGAGTCTAAATCCATTAAAATAAACCCTTGGAACACAAATAACTGGAAATTTTAATGGAATTTGGAAGTGTGCGTTGTTTAATTCTAACTAAATTCTTCTTAAGGAAATTTTTGGAACTGGAATTTGATTTCCTTGGGACTCTAACCAGAGGTCCCATCTTTGAAACAAATTATCTTTACATAAAAAAAACCCAAACAAAAAAAAAATAATTTCAGGAAGGGCTTGGTGATTCTGATTATTAGAAAAGGAGCAGCATGACCTAATGGAAAGAGCACAGGGCTGAGAGTCAGAGGTTCTGGGTTCTAATCTCCGCTTGGCCAATTGCTTGCTGTGTGACCTCGGGCAAGTCACTTCAATTCTCTGTTCCTCAGTCTCTACTACGGTAAAATGGGGATTAAATACCTGTTTTCCCTCCTACTTAGACTGCGAGCTGTATGAGGGACAGGAACTGTGTCCAATCTGATTAACTTGTATGTACTCCAGGGCATAGAACAGTGTTTGACACATAGTAAATGCTTAACAAATACCAAGGAAAAATAGAGCGAGGGTTGTGTGTAAGATATGAGCCTGACACAAAGCACTAGCTTTGCAATATAAAACTGTCCTAGTAATTTTCTTGTATTAGGGAACAGTTTTTCACACATGATATAATATGTTCTCAGATTGTAAATTATTTTACTCACTATATGAATGGTAATTTTTCTTTTGTAAAGGCTTTCTTAAGGGTTTTAAGAACTAAGGCCCACTGAACGGTAGTACATTTTTTAATGGTATTTGTTAAGAGCTCACTATGTGTCAAACACTGTTCTAAACACTGGGGCGGAAACAAGTTAATTAAATTAGACACAGTTCCTGTCTTGCATGGCCTTAACAGTCTAAGTAGGTGGGAGAACAGAAGAACTGAGGCATAAACAGGGTTTGACATAGGCATAGGCCAGAAGCAGGAGTTGGGCGAGGTTGTCAGCAGTGAGATAGATGAGATCAAGGTGCGGTGAGTAGTTTGGCATTAGAGGAGAGACGTGTGCGGGCTGTGTTGTAGTAGGAAATGACCGAGATAGTGAGAAGCAGCATAACCTAGTGGAAAGGGTATGGGCCCAGAACTCAGAATAACCTGGGTTCTAATTACTGCATCGCCACTTGTCTGCTGCGTGACCTCAGCCAAGTCACCAAACTCTCTGTGCCTCAGTTACCTCATCTGTAAAAAGGGGATTAAGACTGTGAGCCCTATGTGGAACTGGGATAGTGTCCAACCTGATTACCTTGTATCTACTCAGCATTTAGAACAGTGCCTGGAACATAATAAGTGCCTAACAAATACCCCAGACCTGTGACCCAGATTGCCAGAGATGCACCAGGCCCTTCTGCAGTTGCTAGAAAGGCTGTGGACAGCCTTAGTTGCATCCCCTTTACTCTTGTCCTCTAATGTCGCAACAGATTCAACCTAAACCCTCAGCATTTGGCCTCACAGAAAGTTTGAGACAGATCGAGAAGCAGTGTGACCTAACAGAAAGACCTCAGGCCTGTGAATCGAATCCTGGCTCTGCCAGTTGCTTTGCCGTGTGACCCTGGGAAAGTCACGTCATTTCTCTGTGCCTCTTCTTCCTTATCTGTAAAATGGGGACTCAGTACTTTTTCTCTCTCTTTCTTAGATTGTGATCTCCATGTGGGACAGGGATGGTGTCTGACCTGATTATGTTATATCTATTACAGTTTTGGGGACATAGTAAGCACTTAACAAATACCACTATTAATATTATAATAAAAGTTGTCCACAGAATTGCTTTTTCACTTGCCATTAACCTATATGACTAAAAGATTCAAAAGACCTCTAGGGGAAGCTGCTTTCTTTCTTTTTGCTTCTTGCTTGCTCGAGGTTTACCTTGGCCTCATCTAGACCCCAGGTACTGCATGCACTCTGGGACATATATGAACCAGGATTGGTGTGGACTGGGATTGGTGAGATCCCAGCTTTCCAGGCTGGGCAGACATAATAATAATAATGATAGTGGTATTTGTTAAGTGCTTACTATGTGCTAGGCACTGTACTGAGCACTGGGGTGGCTACAAACAGTTTGGGTTGGACACAGTCCCTGTCCCACGTAGAGCTGACAGTCTTAATTCCCATTTTACCGATGAGGTAACTGAGGCCCAGAGAAGCGAAGTGAGTTGTCCAAGGTCAAACAGCAGGTCACACATGGCAGAGTCAGGATTAGAACTCAGGTCCTTCTGACTCCCAGGTCTGTGCTCTATCAACTAGGCCGCACTGCTTTTGTGCTTTAGACATCTTGGCTAAAAGTCTGCAGCCTTCACTCTTTATAAGGCCCAGCTTCCCAGCTTCTCCAGGCGGTACTATATCCTCACCCTTCTCCCAGGATGGGGGGGTATCTATGGGGGCCTAGGAGCAGGAGTTTGTGCTGCGATGAGATAGCCTTTGAAAAACTGATACACCCCTTCTCAGATTGTCCATAACTTTTCCTTAATTTTCTGTTTATGAGCTAAGATCTTCCTCGAAGGCCAAAAGATTTCTTGAAATTTAGGGTGAGGGCAAATCCATTCATCGCTAAAAGGTGAATTATCCAGTCTGTGGATCATTCCTTTTTTGTTTGCACCTGCTTTGCTCCTCTGCTTAGTTTGCGGTTCATTAAAACCCCCAGCAGAGGGCAACCCCAGACAGGAAGAAATAAAAATCGATTGGATCAATTTCAGATATCTGGTTCTCACATGTCACAACACACCATCATCACCCTGAACTGTCTCTGCACTTAGCAGACCGATGAGAAGACCTTCTTCCATTTTAGCTGGAGAACTTTTATTTTACCGTCACTTGGACCGAGTTTTCTCCCCTATTATCCTTTGCAGAAATTCACCTGAGGGTATTTTTCTTCTATTTCTTTGCTTTACCGCAGTTCTGAAACTCTTTTCGCCCACAAGGGTGTATGGTGAGGTGAATACATTTGACTGAATTCACGTACTTATTCTCAACTTAATATCTCCCCTTCCTTGCGTTATTTGCCATGCAGAAAGACTATCCGAGGCGGAGAAAGGTGTCAACAGATGATGCTTGTGAAGGAGAACGCTGAGAGGAGAGGAGGGGAAGGGAGATCAGAAGACTTGTTGCAGTGGAATATCTCTTCCTAGGATGGCACAAGAAGCCCCAGTGGCCTACACAACCGAGTCCCTAAAGACTTATTGCTGAATTGTACTTTCCAAGAGCTTAGTACAGTCCTTTGCACACAGTATGCGCTCAAAAAATACAATTAAATGAATGAATGAACCCTGGCACTTCATCGTGGTCAGAGAATGAGTCTGTTGTTGTACTGTTCTCTCCCGAGCACTTAGTACAGTGCTCTGCTCACAGTAAGTACTCAATCAATACGATTGAATAAATGAATGACTGAACTTGAAGATAAGAAAGCGACATGTCCATGGCCTCAGATCCAGCTGCCAAGCTCTGGGAAAGACCCAGGTTAAAAGGGGAGAGGAGGGGACAAAGAGGAGGAAGAAGAGAGGAGGAGGAGGAAAGGACTTCTAGTTCCAAGCTGGAATGAGGCCAACTTGTCGGCAGGGGAGCTGAAGGTACATGTTTGTGGAATATTCTCATAAAACAGGATTCTCAGAGAGTTGGCCTGGGGTAAACACCCTGAAGAGTGTGAAACTGCAAACCTAATGGGTAGGGTATGTATGTGCTGGGGAGAAAGAGAAAGGGAAGGGAAGAGGAGAAGAAATGACAGGAGAAGGAAGAAGTGGAGGGAGGGAGAAGAGAAGGGAGGGAGAAGGGAGAAGAGAAGGGAGGAAGAGGGGTTTGAGTTTTCTTTGATGGAGACGATTCTATTTGCTCAGTGCATTATTTCCCACATTGGAAACCCAATAGAACCAATGAGTAACGCAAACCCTTATATCCCGTTTGTTTTACCCATGGCTTAACTCAGTTTAGAGAGAGGGAGGATGCTTGGATGTCAAGAATGGACCTATTAGCAAATAGCTTTTATATGTGAGCGTTCTTGGCGTAGTGGAATGGAGCATGAGCCTGGGAATAGGAAGGACTGGGGTTCTATTTCCGGCTCTGCCACTTGTCTGCTGTGTAACCTTAGGAAAATAATAATAATAATAATAATAATAATGGTACTTGCTCCCTTTATTCATCGCCCCCTCCCAGACCCACAGCACTTATGTGCATATGTGGAATTTAGTCTGTAAACTCGATGTGGGCAGGGAATGTGTCTGTTCATTGTTATATTGTACTCTCACAAGCATTTAGTACGGTGCTCTGAACACAGTAAGTGCTCAATAAATACAATTGAATGAATGAATGAATTAATCAGTCAAACAATCAATCATTGGTATTTATTTAGTGTTTCTTATGTGCAGAGCACTGTACTGAGCACTTGGGAGAGTAGCGTGGCTCACTGGAAAGAGCACGGGCTTTGGAGTCAGAGGCCATGGGTTCGAACGCCGGCTCTGCCACTTGTCAGCTGTGTGACTTTGGGCAAGTCACTTAACTTCTCGGTGCCTCAGTTACCTCATCTGTAAAATGGGGATTAAGACTTTGAGCCCCACGTGGGATAACCTGATTCCCCTGTGTCTACCCCAGCGCTTAGAACAGTGCTCGGCACATAGTGAGAGCTTAACAAATCCCAACATTATTATTATTATTATTATAATACAACAGAGTTGACAGACACATTCCCTGCCCACAACAGTCTTACAGTCTAGATTTTCTAGAGAGTGGACACAAAGTCACAGCATAGCACCTGCTTGACTAAGAAGATGGGATTTGCTTAAATCAAGTAAGGCTCATATTGGGCCTGTCTCTCCTCCCTTCATCCCCCCCACAGTATTGCCTAGTGGAGAAGGCACAGGCTTGGGAGTCAGAAGACCTGGGTTCTAATCCCAGTTCTGCCAGTTGCCTGCTTTATGACTTTGGGCAAGACACCTCACTTCTCTATGCAAGAGTTTCCTTATCTGAAAAATGAGGATGAAACACCTGTTTTCCTTCTCTCTTAGTCTGTGAACCCCATCTGGGGCAGGGACTAGGCGTGATCCAATTTTCTTGTCTCCAACAAAGTGCCAGGCGTGTAATAGGCATTTAATAAATAGACCAATTATTATGATAATGGGGATAAAACAGAATACTTGTTTGCCCGGAGGGTTGAAGCCAGACTGGATTCCAGAATTAAGGCCAGTACAGTACTCTATAATGTGGCTCGTGGAAGCTTATTATATGCCAAGAATTTCTAACACACACCTGACATCCAATTTGAAACTTCTCTGGTGTTATCCAATCTTCAAGCATTCGGAGAATTGATGCTCCCTAGAGAGAAAGAGAAAGTGGTAAGAGGGGAGATTCAATCCATCATTTTCTGTGCTGCTTTTCTGTGGAAGAATAAGAAAGGTGTCTTGCCATAAGAACTTGGGATTTCGTTGTTTTTTTGGTTTCTGGGTACATGAAATCACACAATCCCACTAAAATTTTGGGAGAAAAAGGTTAGCTGTGAGAATCAATTAAATGTCCTTAACTGTGAATAACTTATCATATTAATTTCCTCTTGAATTTCTTGAGAAGTCAGAAGGAACTGGCAACACTTGAGAGAAAGTAGTTCGACTCCTAACTTTCAGGGATTTAGGGTTTGATCTGCTACTGTATTTCTCTAGGAGCACCAGAAGATGCTAGGAAAAGTCCTGGGAAAACGTGGAAGAGGCAGACCAGCAGCTATGTGGATAGAAACCATAACAATGAGAACAGAATAACCGTTAACAAGGTTACAGATCATGGCAGAAAGGACGATCTGGAAAAAAACAACTTTTCCAGAGAGTCTCTATGAATCGGAAACAACTCCACGGCACTTGATAATTACCAGAAGATGGCGCTTTTCTAATACAAGATAATTGTACAGATTATTAGATTTTAAGAGAACACAGTTTCCACGTTGAAACACAGAAGAGGGTAGCCCTGAGGTAAACCAGTTATGAAAACCTGTTCCCATATTATCAAGAAAATAGACAAATGCGGATAGAACGAGGAGAATTTGGGGCTATTATCCAACAGGTTCGACTTGTTAGCCAGTCAGCCTGGGTATTTCAGAAGCTTCACTTTGATCCCTTTAAATGTTTTGACCAGTCATCCCAACTATTTAAACAGATCAATCTCAACAGAGACTGCTGACTTGATTCTGGAGTTTGTTTAACCTTGGGCACAGTGTTGATGCGACTGAACTGGATTCTGCCAATCAATCAGTGATATTTACTAAGGGCTTACTGTGTCCAACCTGATTTGCTTGTATTCATCCCAGTGCCTAGTATAGTGCGTGGCATATAGTAAGAGCTTAACAAATACCACAGTTACACTTGTCTGTTGGGAGACCTTGGGCAAGTCACTTCACTTCTCTTTGCCTCAGTTCTCTCATCTGTAAAATGGGGATTAAGACTGTGAGCCCCCCCCCCCCCCCCCCCCCCCCGTGGGACAGGGACTGTATCCAACCCGATTGGCTAGCATCCACCCCAGCACTCATTATAGTGCCTGGCACATAGTAGGGGCTTAACAGATATCACGATTATTAATATTATTATGTGCAGAACACTATACTAAGTGCAGAGAAGAGTACAATACAGTAGAGGTGCATATTTGGTTTCAGTATAATAATTAACTGAACGACATCCTGGCGGCCTAAAAGAATGATTGTATCTTTAAAATGAATTAACACTTGGGGAGTAATCTAAGCTCCAGTAGACTCTGTTTCAACAGATATTAAGAGTATTTAGTGATAACAAGCTCCAAAAGACTCTGTTTCAACAAGTAGTAAGAGTATTTAGTGATAACACATTTCTAACATTTCTGTCAATAGTATTTATGGATTGCATACTGTGTGCAGAGGATTATACTAAGCACTTGAATGAGTACAATAGAGTTAGAAGATGCAATCCCTACCCTCAAGGAGTTTACACTCTAATACTTCTTAGCATTTATAGATGTATACATACACGTGTATTAGAGTATTAGAACGCAAGCTCCTTGAGTATATGGATTATATCAACAAGTACTGGATGGATACAGGCAAATTGGGTTGAACACAGTTCGTATCCTACATGGGACTCACAGTCTTAATTCCTATTTTACGGATGAGGGAACTGACGCAGAGAGAAGTGAAATGACTCACCCGAGGTCACACAGCAGCAAGTGGCCTAGCCGGGATTAGAATGATACTCATGTACATATCGATCTAGGTACCCTACTTATTTTTCTGTATTTTATTTATCTTTGCATCTTTCCATACTCTTCCTATTACCAACTATATCTTTGTTCTTCCTCTTGCTCCCATTCTTTGTAATTTATTCTTGTCTCCTCCTTTAGATGGTGGGTTATTTGAGGGCAGGGACTACAGTTTTAAAATCTACTGTACTCTCCCAAAGATACCATGTTCCGCTCTTAGTACACGCTCAATAAATACTACTGATTGATCGACTGGTCTATGGTAATGTGCTGTAAGAAGACTGCCAAAAGTAGGAAGATTGGTTTGACCAAAAGACATAGGGAACTTTTGGGAAGACAAGTGCATTTTGCGATGTCACAGGAAAAAAAAATATGGGTCTTAAAAGCTGAGTGGAAAAGTAGCAAATGCAAGACTCTATAAATTTAGAAGCCTCTAGGGCAGAGAGGTGAATTTAGCCCAGCTGCTGTTAGTATTAGTATTCATGTTAAGTAATCATAGCATTTTCAATAGGCGTAAATAAACCCCAGGGTTCAGGGTATAAACTCACTCTGGTTTTCAAAAGTATCTGCACCATGACTATACAATGTTGATAATTAATAAGCTGCCTATGTGGAGAAAATAAATAAAATAAATGAGAGTCTAACAGCTCAGTAAATACTGTAAGGAGACTTGCCAGAAGTAGAAAGATCCATTGGACTGAAAGACAAAGGGTACCCTGGATGTTGACCAAATTCTAGAAATTTTAAACGGATGGAAAAGTCCTCATCATGAACAGGCACAAAGGGAAGATAGGGCCACTTGTAAATCTCAGTGGAGATGTCACAAAAACCTATTTTCTCAGTGTGAAGGATGAAGCTGATCTGAGGCATCAGTGGTAGAACCCAGTGGTAGACTTCGGAAGACTCTAGAAGTTTCAAAGCTAAGATAACTGCAGGGGGTACCTAGTAGTTCTTGCAGCTTTCCTGAGCATGGTTTAGAAGAGAAGAGCCTGAAAATACTCTTAAATAATGAAAAATAGTTCCATCAGGGTTTGGAAGGGGAGCATTGTGTGCAGGGCCAAGGGCCTCTGGGCTAAGGCAGGAGAGTTGGGGGGAACCGAGTTACTCTATGATGTGGTCTCCAGTTGTGCAAACTGTCACCTCTGCTCCAACCTTCAAAACCACCTCAAATTCCGACAGAGCATATTGCCTTTCCCACTGCTGCTCTTCCTGCAATGGAACTCCTTCTCTGTCCCTTTTGCAACTCTGGCCCCACCCAGGAACTACAACCTAGTAAGCAGGGTACTGCATGGGGTCACCGCCACGAGCATAGGGAAGCAGCATACTACTACTACTAATAATGATGGTAATGATGATGATGAGGGTATTTGTTAAGCACTTACTATGTGCCAGGCACTGTACGAAGTGCTGGGGTGGATACAGCATGGTCTAGTGGAAAGAGCACGGACCTGGGAGTCAGAGGACGTGTGTTCTCATCCCGGCTCTGCCACATGTCTGCTGTGTGACTTTGGGCAAGTCACTTCACTTCTCTGTGCCTCAGTTACCTCATCTGTAAAATGGCGATGAACAGTGTGAACCCCATCTGGGGCAGGGAGTGTGTCAACCTTATTACCTTGTATCTGTGCCTTTGGTTAGTTAAGGTGGGGGAGAGAGCTCCCAGACCTACGGGGCTAATAATAATAATAATGTTGGTATCTGTTAAGCGCTTACTATGTGCAGAGCACTGTTCTAAGCGCTGGGGTAGACACAGGGGAATCGGGTTGTCCCACGTGGGGCTCACAGTCTTAATCCCCATTTTACAGATGAGGTAACTGAAGCACAGAGAAGTGAAGTGACTTGCCCACAGTCACACAGCTGACAAGTGGCAGAGCCGGGATTCGAACTCATGCCCTCTGACTCCAAAGCCCGTGCTCTTTCCACTGTGCCACAGTTGGGGTGGAGATCCACTCCCTCATCTGTCAATTCCTCCACTTTCCCTGACCTCTAAAACCTCGACTGTGTGGAGATTGACTCAGGTTCTCACCAGCTATCTCCACAGAGCACTTACTGTGTGCAAAGTGCTATACTTAGAGCTGGGAAAGATATCCATCCATGAGATATAGGCACAGTCCCTGACATTAAAAGCCTCACAAGCCTCAAACTGCCTCTAAGTACCCTCTTGATCCCAGAATCTATTTTAAGACACACTTCCCCAGGAAGTGGTCTAGGAAGGATTGCTATTAGCCCCATTAGCAATAGGTAATAGCCCTACCAATTAGCAAATGCTAATTGAAAGTACATCATCACCCATGGTATGTGTTGAGAGCAAATTGCGGTATTTGTCAAGCACTTACCATGTGCCAAGCACTGATCTAAGCACTGGGAGAGATACAAGGTAATCAGGTCGGACACAGCCCCTGTTCCACATGGGGGTCACAGTCTTAATCCCCATTTTACAGATGAGATAACTGTGTGCAGGGCACTGTACCAAGCACCTGGGAGAGTACAATACAACAGAGTCGGTTGTGACGTTCCCTACCCACACTGAGTTTACAGTCTAGAGTATTTGGAGTAGTGATTTTTAACCATGGTATTATAATGGCCTGAAAGAGTTATACTACTGCCAAAGGTGCTGAACATATACCTTGGGAGAAAACTAGGTTCATTGCGAACTAGGTTGCTTAGCACTGATTTCATTCAAAGTGTGATATTTAGCCCATAAAGGATAGGGATAGGATATCGATAGGGATAGGGCAAGTGTAGGAGTCTCAGAAAAGACAATTGCTCAGTGTCAGATTGCCGATTATAAGATCCTTGAGGGCAGGGATCATGCCTACTCACTCTACTGTACTATCCCAAGTGTTTAGTACAGTGCTCGATAATTGTACTGACCGATCGATTACAAAAAGCAGTGATCAGTTCACTCGAAAGCCATTATTAAAATGCAAGCGTTTCCAGATGCATTGACTGACAGATTACAAAAAGCAGTCATCAGTTCACCTGAAAGCCATTATTAAACTACGAGTGACTCCAGACTAATTTTTATAGTCTTTTCCTATTCTCCTGAAAGCTTCCGAATTTTAAAATTTTTCTTTAGGTCTTTCACAGTTTTCTTTCTTCTCCTTTGCCAAATTCACAATCACGTGTCACTAATCAGGAAGTTCTGGGAAAGGCATGGATACTTTTCTTACCTTACTGTAGGATATGCCATCAAATACCGATGTTATTTCTGCAGGGGTTGACACGGACACAACAATCGGGTGAGAAGATAGCAAAGAGTCATCTTCTTGCACAGGCAAGACATCATCTAGTAACATCTGTTCAAGCTGGAAAAAATAGAAGGAGGTAGGTAACTTTAACACCTCAAATGAATTCATATTATACTGAATTCCACTAGCTCTTTGATGGCAAGGATCATGACTACCAATTCTATCGTACTGTATTCTCCCAAGTGCTTAATACCATGCTCTGCACAAAGAAAGCACTCAATCTATCAGTGTTATTTTACTAAGCCCTTACTGTGTGCAGAATACTGAACTAAGTCCTAGGGAGAGCACAATACAGCAGAGCTGGTGGACATATTCCCTGATCACAAGCAGCTTACAGTCCAGAGGGGGAAACAAACATCAATATAAATAAATTGTGTATGCGTACATAATGCTGTGAAGCTGAGGGTAGGGTGATACCAAGTGCTCAAAGGGTACAGATCCAAGTGAATAGAAGGTGACGGAGATGGAGTCAGTGAAAGAGGGCTTAATCAGGGAAGGCATCCTGGAGATGGTGGACTTTGAAGGTGGGGACACTGGTGGCTTAGTGTATATGGATAAAGAGGGAGATCCAGGCCAGAGGGAGGACATGGGACAGGAGTTGGAGGTGAGAGATGAGATCGGGGCACAGTGAGCAAGCTGGTGCAAGAGGGGTGAAGAGTGTAGACTAGGCTGTAGTAGGAGATTATGGAGGTAGGGTGGGAGTGGGGAAGATGATTTAGTGTTTAAAGCCATTGGGAAGGAGTTTCTGCTTGATATGGAGGAGGATGGGCAACCACTCAATGGAGGTTCTCAAATAGTGGGGAGATGCAGATCAAAGAGCTTCTTGGAAAAATGATCTGGCAGCAGAATGACATATGCACTGGATTGGGGAGTGACAGGAGGCAGGGAGGTCAGCAGGGAGGCATCTACGTGCATAGGATAAATAGATAGGATAGGATCAGAACAGTAGCAGTTCAGATGGAGAGGAAAATGTGGATTTTAGTGACACGTATAAGGCAGAATCGAAAGGATTTGGTGACAGATTGATTATGAGGGTTGTGTGGTGGAGATGAGAGGAACACCAAGGGTTACAGGCTTGTGAGATAGAAAAGATAGAGGTACTGCCTAAAGTGATGGGAAAAGCAGGGGGAGGAAAGGGTTTGAGTGGGAAGATAAAGAGTTCTGTTTTAGACTTGTTTAGTTTAAGGTGTTGTTGTATCACCCAAATAGAGGTATTCTGAAGGCAGGAGGAAATAAAAGGCAGCAGAGAAGGAGAGAGGTGAGGGCTGGAGAGGTAAATTTGGAAATTATCTATGCAGAGATGGTATACGCAGCCCTAGGAGTGAATGAGTTCTCCAAGGGAGTGAGTGTTGATGGAGAATAGAAGGGGACCCAGAACTGAACCTTGAGGACTCCCACAGTTAGACGTTAGAGGATTCGAGGGTGAAGGCAGAACTGAAAAAGAGAATGAGAAGGAGCAGCCAGAGAGATAGGAGAAGAACCGGGAGAGGAAAATATTAGGGAAGCCAAGGTTAGATAATTCTTCATGGAGAAGGGGGTCGCACACAGCGTTGAAGGCAGGTAAAAGGTGGAGGAGGATCAGGTGGAGTAGAGGTCTAAGGATAGGGAAAGAAGAGGTGACTGATGATTTTAAAGAGGGCAGTTTCCATGGAATGAAGGGGTCAGTAACCATATTGGAAGTGATCAAGGGGACAATCGAAGGAGAGAAAGTGGAGACAGCAGTAGTAGACAAATTGCTCAAGGAGTTTAGAGTGGAATGATTGGAGGGAGATGGGGCCATAACTGGAAAGAGTCATGGAATCAAAGGGGTTTTTTTAGGATAGAGGAGACATGAGCAGGTTTGAAGCAGTGGGGAAGATGCCATTGGAAAATGAAGGATTGAAAATATCAGTCATGTAGGGAAGGGCAAGTGTTTTGATAAGGTATGAAGGGATGGATGGGTTGAGGAGTACAGTTAAAGGGGGTTGATTTTGAGAGGAAGTGGGAGAGCTCCTCTTGAGATACCGCTGGGATGGGGGGGGCGGACACTAGAGAGGAGCAGGGGGAATTTTAGGGAGATCATGTTTGATGGCTTCAATTTTACCAATAAAGTACATGGCCAGGACATTAGGGGCCAGAGATGGGGATGGAAGGGCACAGAGAGTTTGAGGAGGGTGTTGAATGTCTGAAACAGCCGATGTAGGCAATAGGTGAGGGACTTGATCATGATGGAGAAATAATATTGCTGGGCACAGAAGGCAGAATTAAAACAAGTAAGGATGAAGTTGAAATAGACAAGTTCCATCTGGTGTCTGGATTTTTGACAGCCATGTTCCGCAACTCAAGCGCAGGAGCAGAAGCAAAGTATTGTGGTGATGATCCAGGGTTGCGGGAGAGTAGTACGGGATTGGCAGAAGGACAGGGGAGTGAAAGAGTCAAGTTGAGTGGAAAGGGTGGTGTTAGAGGCATTGCTTTGTGTGTCAGAGGAAGGTAGCTTGGGCATAGAGACCAAATTGGATATGGTGACTTCAGAAAATTGGAGGGGCGTCAAAAGATTGGAGGTCTCTGTGTGGGAGCAGGATAGATTTGCGGGAAGTGGGTGTGTGGTAGAGAAGGCAGGTGAGGAGGTTGTGATCAGATACAAGGACTTCAGAGTTGGTGGAGATAGGGATTGTACAGTGACTAGAGATGATGACATTAGGAATGTGTCCAAGTTGGTGAGTGGGTGAGGTGAGGTGGAGCAGGAGGTTAGTAGAGATGAGGAGGTAAAAGAGCAAAGATGTTGTTGGCAACAAGAATCTGTGCTCAGGCTATCTTGAGCGTCTCTCCTTTCACAGCCAATCATATTTATTGAACACCTACTGGGTGCAAAGCTCTGAAATGATAATAACAATTATGGTAATTGTTAAGTGCATACTATGTGCCAAACCCTGTTGTAAATGCTGGGGTAGTATGAGTTAATCAGGTTGGACACAGTCCCTGTCCCATATTGGGCTTGCACTCTTAATCCCCATTTTTTATAGATGAGGTAACTGAGGCCCAGAGAAGTTAAGTGACTTGCCCAAGGTTACAGAGCAGACATGTGGCAGATCTGGGATTAGAACCTGTGACCTCCTGACTCCCAGGGCCGTGCTCTAGCCACTATGCCATGCTGCTGTACTAAGCACTTGGGAGAGTACAGTGTAACAGAGTTGGAAGATACACTTCTTGCCCACAGTCTGGAGGGTAGAGGGAGGGGTGAAAAAAGGGAGCAAATCCAAGTATAAGGGTGATGCAGAAGGGAATGGGAGAAAAAGGGAATGAGGGTTTAGTTAGGAAAGGCTTCTTGGAGATGTGCCTTCAATAAGGCTTTGAAGGTGGGAAGAGTAATTGTTTTTTGGATATGAAGATGCCACAGCAAATGGTGTCCCCCTGGCTCTGAACCTGCCATATTCTGGACATGCCCAGATGAAAGGCATCTTTCTAAGATTACCCTACTACTCAGATGCATGGATTCCCATGAAAACCAAATTAAACCCCAATTTTCTGTCTGCCTAATGCCTGATTTTTTATCAGATCTGCTGCCCGATTTTCCTGCAGGCCTTGCCCAGAATTGGTTTCTCTATCTGGATTTATGCTATGCAAGTTTCGTACTTATTCCTGGCACATTTTTATCCTCATGTAAGACAAATGGCCTCGCTCAACATTCTGTTTGCTTGTGTGCATTGTAACATAAAGAAAAAGCTTAGCAAAGTAAAATGGAGGGATGATTACAGAAGTTGCAGCTTGGAAATGAATTTCTAAAAGTTATTTCAGAGTAAGCAATTTTCACATCCTCCCTGCAATTTTTCTTTTTATATAAAAAAAACCCAACTTGTAATTGGACTTCCACTGCTCCCCAATGAACAGGGGAAAATACAAGATCCATGGATTAATAGAAGATTAGGAAAATCATTTTATTGCATCATTTTAAATTCTGACATTCCCCTTTCTTCACTAATTCAGAAGTTTTGCAAACTGTTTCTCACTCATGTCTCCCAAGCCATCAGACTGTTCTGAAATCTCACTTC
This sequence comes from Ornithorhynchus anatinus, assembly GCF_004115215.2. Classification (NCBI taxonomy): domain Eukaryota; kingdom Metazoa; phylum Chordata; class Mammalia; order Monotremata; family Ornithorhynchidae; genus Ornithorhynchus; species Ornithorhynchus anatinus. Next base: position 36,111,337 of record NC_041739.1, read on the forward strand.
ATGAGTCTTTGTTGAGCTTTCCGCTAAGGGAAGAAACAGAGTTTAGCTGCCCACTGTCTGTCTCTAAAAGGAAACTGTTTTAAAAGAGAATTTCAGTATGTTCAGTCCATTTACATTCCTGCTTGATGTTGGGAAGACTGAATTGTGCTTCAGTAAAACTTCTAGGGGTGGAACCATGTCAACTCACTTTTACCTTAAGGCAATGGTGTGCACTGCTTTTTTTTTAAATGGTATTTTTTAGCACTATTTGCCAGGCACTTTACTAAATGCTGGCATAGATACAAGCTAGTAAGGTTGGACTCAGTCCCGGCTCCATGGGACTCAGTTTTAATCTCCATTATACAGATGAGGTAACTGAGACCCAGAGAAATGAAGTCACTTGCCCAAGGTCACACAGCAGACATGTGGCTGAAGCGGAATTAGAACCCAAAACTTCCTGACTCTCAGGCCCAGGCTCTATCCACTAAGCCACAACCTTTTTTTTAAAAATAGTATTTTTAAAGCACTATTTTCCAGGGACTTTACTAAGCACTGGAGAAGATACAAGCTAATCAGATTGGACAACTGTCTATTTATGGCTATTATTTTAATGAGATGTACATCCCCTTGATTCTATTTACTGCTATTGTTTTTGTCTGTCTCCCCCCGATTAGACTGTAAGCCCGTCAATGGGCAGGGACTGTCTCTGTTGCCGATTTGCACATTCCAAACACTTAGTACAGTGCTCTGCACATAGTAAGTGCTCAATAAATACTATTGAATGAATGAATGAATGAATGTCCCCCACAGGACTCACCGTTTTAATCCCATTATAAAAATGGGGTAACTGAGGCACAGAGAAGTTAAGTGACTTCCCCAACCTCATGTAGCAGACAGGTGGTGGATCTGGGATTAAAACTCAGGTTCTCTGACTCCCAGGCCTGTGCTTTACTTACTAGGTCATGTTACTTCTATTGGGTTATCCCCCAACCTTCTGGGGGATATCCCAACAGTCTCTTCTGCTGAAGGCCTGGTTGGCCTAAAACAGTTTGAGCAGGGTGAGCAGCATGGATGGGCACAGGTGGGAGAGAGCATCTTCACTCTACATCCCTTAGGACTTAACTTGACTAGCCATAGCGGGGGCCAGTTGAGCTCGGCGCCATTGCTTATGCTGGCTGCGAGTCATTTTCAAGAGAAGCAGCATGGTGTAGTGGATAGAGCATGGGCCTGGGAGTCAGAAGGTCATGGATTCTAATCCAGGCTCTGCCCCCTGTCTGCTGTGTGACCTTGGGCAAGTCACTCCACTTCTCTGTGGCTCAGTTCCCTCATCTGTAAAATGGGAATTGAGACTGTGAACCCCACATGGGACAGCGACTGTGTCCAACCTGATTTTCTTGTATCCACCCCAGTGCATGAAACAGTGTCTGGAAAATAGTAAGAGCTTTACAAATACTACAATTATTATTATTATTATATTAATAATAAAAATAATGATCAGGTATGCAAAATTTCTGTTCCAACACCAAATCCCCCAGTTCCTCACTCTCTTCAGGTTCCTATTCCTAGATGGAGACCTTAAGCATCTCCATGAGGCAATCATCCCAAGTTTCCCGAAAACACAAGCTCGCATGGAAACAAACCAAAGGAAAAAAGCAGTAAGGCAGAGGCTACTAAGACCTAATTCTCTTTAGGGTTGCCTCTTCTGCCTCCTTCTTCCCCAATTTATTTTAGATCCCAGATCCAAGGACCAGAGTTTATTGTCATGACGACATTGGTCACGCATTTCACAACCTCTAATGGGTTTTAAATTCCTATTGACTAATACTTTGCACTCCTGGTAATGAGGGTTTTGACCAGGATTTGGGGGAATGCTTGTACGATAAGAATATTTTAAAACCAATTAGGAACATTATCCTTTGCCTCAAACCAAATAATTAGCAGAGGATAGAGGAAAAGTGTTCAATACAAGTAACACTAAGAATAAAAGCCCATTGGAAATGATTTACAGATGTTGGTTCTACCATGGGTATGGAGAAAAAGCCCAGCTGGATATGTGCCTGATGGATGAAAATCAAAGGGAGTGACAAATTAAATGGGCAGAATAGACCCCCACCAAATTATCTTTTTCACAATTATATACCCTCAAATCAACACCTGCAACTCATCTGAGAGGTTTCTCTATGGATGTTGATGGTTTTCTGCTAATGTAGGCTGTGAGCTTTGAGGGTGAGTGGAGTCAGAAATGAGTTCTACAGGGAAAACCCCTCACAAAGGTGTGTCACTCATCAGTAGGATAGTAGGGCAATAAGAACAGACTAATTGATCCTGGCTGACCACAACTGACTAGTTTTACACACTGCAAGATTCTCTCTTGGACAAGACTCTTGATGAGCTGGTTAAGTGCTCTAGGAAGCCAGATGAAGCATCATGACCTAGTGGATAGAGCATGGGCTTGGGAGGCAGAGGGACCTGGGTTCTAATCCCACTTCCACCACTTGTCTGCTGTGTGACCTTGGGCAAGTTACTTCACTTCTCTAAGCTTCAGTTCCCTCATCTGTAAAATGGGGATTAAGACAGTGAGTCCTATGCGGGACAGAGACTGCATCCAATCCGATTTTGTTTGTATCCATCCCAGTGCTTAGTATAGTGCCTGGCATATAGTAAGCACCTAACAAATATCAAAGATATTATTATTATTATAAACTAGATATGAGTGAGAGTTTGTATGATTATCTACCTTAGTGTCAGAATTCAGATTATTTTGAGATAGAACAGTGAAGTCATTTGAGATATCTAGTGTCGATTCATTTTTAATTGGGGAAAACAGAATATTTCTGATGTATTAGTTGGTGTTCAAATCCTCTATTCTAATCCTCCCAGACCTCTCTGCCACTTTCAACACGATAGAACACTCTCTTCTCCTTGAAACTCTATCCAACCTTGGCTTCACTGACACTGTCCTTTCTTGGGTCTCTCATCTCTTTGACCGCTCCTTCTCAGTCTCTTTTGCTGCCTCTACCACACCCTCTGATAGTGGCTGTCCCTCAAGATGCAGGTCTAGATCTCCTATTCTCCAACTACACCCACTCTCCTGGAAAAGTCATTTGCTTCAGTGGCTTTAATTACCAACTTTATGCAGATGATTCCCAAATCTACATCTCCAGCCCTGAACTCTCTCCTTCCCTACAATCTACCATTTCCTTCTGCCTTCAGGACATATCTACCCGGATGTCTTGCTGACCCCTCAAATTAAACATGTCCAAAACTGAACTTTTTGTCTTCTCACCCAGACCCTGTCCTCCCCATCTTTCCCATTATTGCTGGTAACACCATTATCCTGCCTATCTCACAAGCCTATAACCTTGGTGTTTTCCTTGGTTCACTCCACCCACCAATTCAATCTGTCACCAAATCCCGTCGATTCTTCCTTCATAACGTCGCTAAAATCCATCCTTTCCTCTCCATCCAAACTGCTATCACGCTAACCCAAGCACTTATCCTATCCCAGTTTGGCTACCGCATCTGCCTCCTTGCTGATCTACCGGCCTCCTGTCTCTCATCCCCAATTAGTGCTTGCCTGAACGCTAGATGTAAAGTTCTGAACCTAGAGCTGGATGGGAGACCTTTTGGGAATACTGGACTACAGAAAATGTGTCTACCGATTCTGTTTCATTGTACTTTCTCAAACTCTGCACACAATACTACCATTGATGATAAATACCATTGATGATAGAGCTGAGAAAGAAATTTCCCCTCATTTGATATTTTTTCACAAAGCTGTGTTGAATAATGTTGCTAACTCATTCAATTGCAGAATTTGAAATCCTTTGGTCAACTTTGGTATTCTGACCAAAACTATGCAGAACGCTTCATTTACATCATCTATGAACCCTCCTTTTCCCTGTCTTTATACCCCCCACAGGAACATGCACTGCATGCTGCTAGTTAGAACATTTGACTTGTGACTGGTAACTGATTAGGGGTGTGATTGAATTTCACATGGAAAACATCAGAATTTTGCCTATTCAGAAAGAATTACCATATTCCAATCTTTTTCTGTGGCATTCACTCCCAGGAACTCAAAGAAGGAGGCAAATCCTTCGTTCAGCCACAGATCTTCCCACCAGTCCATGGTCACGGTATTTCCAAACCACTGAAATAATAAACATTAGAAAAGAGGCTCATGACTACGGCGGAGTTAGAATGTAATTAACAAGTGTTCCTATGTGGATTCTCTCACTGACACAAAACATCAAATACTACTGAGCTGATTATAGATTAGTAATTATTGACTGTCTTTCTCTAGGTTTCATGTTTACCTTTTATGTAAAATATCCTGTTTTTACTCTTTATAATAATAATAATAGTGGTATTTGTTAAGTGCTTACTATACACCAAGCACAGTTCTAAGCGCTTGGGTAGATACAAGGTAATCAGGTTGTCCCAAGTGGGGCTCACAGTCTTAATCCCCATTTTACAGATGATGGAACTGAGGCACAAAGAAGTTAAGTGACTTTCCCAAAGTCACACAGCTGACAAGTGGCAGAGCCGGAATTAGAACCCACGACCTCTGACTCCCAAGCCTATGCTCTTTCCACTAAGCCACACTGCTTCTTGCTGCTTTATCATGTCACAGTTCTGATTTTGGTCCAGGAAAAGGGAAGACTGGGTTCTACACTAGCAGCATGGCATAGTGGAGTCAGGAAGTCATGGGTTCTAATCTTGGCTCTGCCACTTGTCTGCTGTGTTACTTTGGGCAAGTCACTTAATAATAATGATGGTATTTGTTAAGCGCTTACACTGTTCTAAGCGCTGGAGGGATACAAGGTGATCAGGTTGTCCCCTGTGGGGCTAACTTCTCTGTGCCTCAGTTCTCTCAGTTAACTCCCAACACCTCCTCGACACATCAACCCATCATTCACCTCTGGCACTTATATATTTATTTATACCCTCTCTCAGTATCTGTATACATATATGTATACAGTCAGTGCATTTATTCTGTTTACCTGATTTGTAAATGTTTTCACGTCTGCTTTGCCCATTAGAATGTAAGCTCTTTGAGGGTAGGGAATGCATCTTATGCTTCTCTTATACTTTCTCAACAATTAGTATAGGCTACTGTCCTCCCAGTTGGCGCTCAATAAATATCTTTACTACTATTATCATGCCACACTACTACTACTACTATCAATCAATCATATTTATTGAGCACATACTATGTGCAGAGCACTGTATTAAGCACTTGGGAGAGTACAATATAAAAGAGTTTGTAAACATGTTTCCTGTATACAAGGAGCTCACATTACTACTATGCTATTAATGATGAAGCTTTGGGATGAAGAACTACCCAAAGTTTTGACAGGAAACTGTATCCCTTATCCCAGGACTCTTTTCCAATTAATCAATAATATTTATTTTTATTATTATTAATAATATTAATAATGAAAATGGTACTTGTTAAGCACTTATTATGTGCCAAGCACTGTTCTAAGTAGATACAAGGTAATCGAGTTAGACACAGTCCCCATCCCACACGGGACTCACAGAATTAATCCCCATTTACAGATGAGGTAACTGAGGTACAGAGAAGTTAATTGACTTGTCCAAGGTCACACAGCAGATGTGAGGTAGAACCAGGATTAGAATCCATGTCCTCTGATTCCCAGGCCCATGTTCTCTCCTTTAGGCCATGCTGTTTCTATTTATTGGGTGCCTACTGAGAGCAGAGCATTGTATTAAGCACTTTGGTGGGTACAATAAAGTTAGTGAACCTGATCCTCTCCCTCAAAAGCTTAAAATCCGGCAAGGGAGGAGGAGACAAAATAATTGTGGACTGGAGGATAAAGGGAATGGAAAAATGGAAATGAGGATGACTAAGTGTTTAAATAGTGGAGTACACAGTGCTACATATACAGAAGTGCCACAACTTTAATAAGAGTTTACAAGGGCTGCCTTAATCTTACTGGTGGCTACACTCCCTAGGGAAAGTTTTCTTTGAGATGCAAATGGGAAAATTTTTTCATTTCTCAACCCTCTGCAATGGCAAACTGCGGTGTTTCCGTTCCCGGCAAATGAGAAGCATTTTAGTGCAGGACACAGAAAATCGCAAATTTCTGAAATCGGTCATTTACTATTTGTCAGACTAAGATACCCTTCTTATTTTTCTGAATTTGTTATGAAGAGAGGTTTCTACAGCAGCATACCTGATGCACAAGTTCATGGGCCACTACCGCCGCTACCCTCTGCTTGTTGGAAGAGGCAGATTCATTGGGATCGTAAAGCAGGTTGGTCTCTCGGTAAGTGATCAGTCCCCAGTTTTCCATGGCCCCGGTGCCAAAATCTGGAATAGCTATTTTATCTGGGACAAAAGAAAGAGAGATTAAGGCTCCTATTGTAAAACATTGGCTGTCTTTCCTCAGTTGTCGAATGTGACAAATTCATTTTTTTGACTCTGTCCTTTGGATAAAAAAATAAATAAATCATTCAATCTATCATATGTACTGAACACTTACTGTGTGCAGAACACTGTTATAAGTACTTGGGAGAGTACAACATAGCATTAGTAGAAACGTTCCCTGCCCACTGTGAATCGGTATTTAAGAATAACAATAATAATAGTTATTAATATGGTACTTGTTAAGCACTTACTATATGCCAAGCACTGTTCTAAGTGCTGAGGTAAATACAAATTAATCAGGTTGGACACAGTCCCTGTCCCAGATTGGGCTCACATTCTTAATCCCCATTTTTGATAGGTGAGGTAACTGAGGCACAGAGAAGTTAAGTGACTGGCCCATAGTCACACAACAGACAAGTGGTGGAGCTGCGATTAGAATCCACGATCTTGTGCTTCCCAGGCCCATGCTTTATCCACTATTCCATGCTGCTTCTCATTCATTATCATTCTTACTGTAAGCAGAGCACCGTACGAAGGATTTGGGAGACCATATTAAGAGGTAAAAGACACACTCACTACCCTCATGGAGTTTGCAATATTATGGGGGCAGACAGACACAAAATTATTTATAGTTAGGAGGAAAAAGAGAGTGGTAAGATGGACGGGGGAATAAATAAAGAAATAAGAGAGTGTATAAATCGATAGGCTAGTAAATACAATAATAATAATAAAGATGGTATTTGTTAAGCAGTTACTACATGCCAAGCACTGTTCTAAGCACTGGGGTAGGTACAAGGTAAGCAGTTGACCCTAAGCAGTTGACCCACTTGGAGCTCACAGTCTTAATCCCCATTTTACAGATCAGGTAACTGAGGTACAGAGAATTTAAGTGATTTGCCCAAACTCACACAGCTGATAAGTGGCAGAGCTGGGATCAAAACCCATGACCTTTGACTCCCAAGCCCGTGATCTTTCCACTCTGCCACTCTGCTTCTCAGATACAATAAATATTGTATTTATAAGCCTGTGAGCTTTCTGTCATCTGTGTGGCATCTACCTCCATGTCTTCTTTTTCATCTTCCCATCAGGCCATAATCCTAGTACTTCCCACTGGGAAAGCAGCGTGGTCTAATGGAAAGAACACGGGCCTGGAATTCAGAGGATCTGGTTTCTAATCCCAGTTCCTCCACCTACCTGCTGTGCGATCTCGGACAGGTCACTTAATTTTTCTGTTATTCAGTTCCCTCATGTGCACAATGGGGATTCAATACCTATTCTCCCTCCTAATTACTCTGTGAGACCCAGGTGGGATCTGAATATAATAATAATGTTGGTATTTGTTAAGCGCTTACTATGTGCAGAGCACTGTTCTAAGCGCTGGGGGATACAAGGTGATCAGGTTGTCCCACTTGGGGCTCACAGTTTTAATCCCCATTTTACAGATGAGGGAACTGAGGCCCAGAGAAATGAAGTGACTTGCCCACAGTCTCACAGCTGCCAAGTGGCAGAGCCGGGATTCGAAGCCATTATCTCTGACTCCCAAGCCCGGGCTCTTTCCACTGAGCCACGCTGCTTCTCCTGTACCTATCCTGTACCTGTACCTACCCCAGCATGAGGTACAGTGCTTGGCATATAAGGACCCAACAAACACCACAATTACAATTATAAACTTCCCTGCTTCAAAGAGTCTCCCGCCTTCCTGGGGCTCTTCCCATCTTTTATTTATGGTATTTGTTAACTGCTATGTGCCAGGCACTGTATTAAGCGTTGGAGTAGATACAAGCTAATCAGGCTGCTAAGAGAAGCAGCGTGGTGTAATGGATAGAGCTCGGGCCCGGGAGTCAGAAGGTCATGGGTTCTAATCTCGCTCTGCCGCTTGTCTGCTGTGTGACCTTGAGCGAGTCATTTCATTACTCTGTGCCTCAGTTACCTCATCTGTAAAATGGTGATTGAGACTGTGAGCCCCATATTGGCACAAGGGGCTGTGTCCAACCCGATTTGCTTGTATCTACCCCAGTGTTTAATACAGTGCCTGGCACATTATAAGCGCTTAACAAATACCGTCATTATTAGGTTGGACACAGCCCCTGCCCCGCATGGGTTGCACGGTCTTAATCCCCATTTTACAGATGAAGTAACTGAGGCTAAGAGAAGTTAAGTGACTTGCCCAAGGTCTCCCAGCAGGCATGTGGCAGAACTCAAATTAAAACCCAGATCCTCCATCTCCCAAATATCTGCTCTCTCCACTAAGGCACACTGCTTAGAAGGTGACCAGAAAACAGTTCTTTCAAGCATTTCACTGCCAGTCAGAAACAGAAAAGTGCATGCTGACTTAGTAATGCTACTGCTGATGGTCTTAGCCTCTTACTTTTATTGACATATATGGAATAGTTTGATTTCTCATTTCAGCTGCAAATAATCAATCAATCAGTAGTATTTTTTGAGGCCTTACTGTGTGCAGAGCACTGTACTAAGCACTTGGGATGGTAAAATACAGCAATAGAGTTGGTAGACATGTTCCCTGCCCACAACAAGGTTGAAATAACTAAAATGGGTTAAAATAACTCTTAAAAGACATACACCTCTCCAACCTAGATCTACATTGCAGGCAGTTTCCATTTCCTGTTATCTTCATCTTTGGATTTGGTTACTTTGGCTCCAATATGTGGGTTAGAGTGCAGAAAAAATCCCGAGGGAGAAATAGAGCAATGCCACTAAGTTTGAATCAGGATATGGTTTTTAACAGAAATGACATTCCAGCAAGCTCAATTTCATTATAGTTTGTTTATTCTTCAGCTTCATTTCCAGGGGATTCCTTTCTTTTGGTGTGAATGTCATACCAATTATTTTGATAAAACATCTCCATTATGCACTATTCTGTGGTGTGCTTTTGCTCACAAACCCACACATGCAGTACATCCTGAATCTGCATGGGCAGCTATAGATGAAAAAAATATTCAAATCACATTTTAACGTTCAACCTGCATGAAAAAATTTAACCTTTGTCACCTAGGGAGGATTAGAAAGGATTGCTCTGTGCACACAAAAGTAATCTTTTATTTTACAGTTATGTGCTATTAGAATCTCATTCTCACCCACCTTGGAGCCCGTGGTCCACCAGATTTGATGCATTTCATGTTTTTACACTGTCTAACTCTAGTTTTCTCTACAGTACTCTAGCCAGACACCACTCATGGAACTCCAGGACAATTCCCGGAATGCATATATGTGGAGAAGCAGCATGGCTTAGTGACTAGAGCATGGGCCTGGGAGTCAAAAGGACCTGGGTTCTAACTCTGACTCTGCCATGTGTCTTCTGTGTGACCTTGGGCAAGTCATTTCACTTCTCTATGCACAGTTACCTCACCTGGAAAATGGGGATTAAGAATGTAAGCCGCACATGGGACAGGGACCATGCCCAACCTGATTAACTTGTATCTACCCTAGTGCTTACAACAATGCTTGGCCCATAGTAAGCACTTATTAAGTACCATAATTATTATTACTAATAGTGTGTTTTTCTCCTGACTACCCTGACAGCAGGTGAAATAGGACTAGGGTCATAGGACCTGGGTTCTGATCCTGGTTCTGCCACTTGCCTGCTGAGTGACCTTGGGCAGGTCACTTGTGGGCAAGGAATGTGTCTAATAACTCTGTTATTTTCTACTCTCCCAAGTGCATAGTACGTTTTTCTGAACCCAGTAAGCGCTTAATAAATGATTGATTGATTGACTAACCTTTGTGCCTCAGTTTCCTCATCTGTTAAATGGAGATTAAATACCTGTTCTCGCTCCCCTTTAGGCTGAAGGCTTCACAAGGAACAGGGAATGTGTCGACCTGATTATTTTATATCTACCTCAGCGCTTCATAATGCTTGACAAATATAAGTACTGAACAAATGCCATAATTAGTAAGATAGGGGCTGAGGCCAGTTTTTTATAGCTACTGACCAGGCTTCTGCTTTTTCCTTGATTTAACACAATCCATGGCAGGGCCAGTTGTTTGATTTTATGGAGCAAGATTTCCAGAAGGATTTTTGTCTGTTCTCAAGTAGGGGTTACTACTACTACTAATTGTGGTACTCGTTAAGCGCTTACTGGGTGCCAAGCACTGTTCTAAGCAATGGGGTAGATACAAGTCATTCAGGTTGGACACAGTCCTCGTCCAACATTGGGCTCACACTCTTAATCCCCATTTAGGCAACAGAGGCACAGAGAAGTTAAGTGACTTGGCCACGGTCACACAGCAGAAGTGTGCCAGAGCCAGGATCTCACCTATCTCGCCGCCAATCCCTCGCCCACATCCTGCCTCTGGCCTGGAATGCCCTCCCTCTTCAAATCTGACAGACAATTCCTCTCTCCTGACTTCAAAGACTTACTGAAGGCACATCTCCTCGGAGAGGCCATTCATTCATTCATTCATTCATTCATTCATTCATATTTATTGAGCGCTTACTATGTGCAGAGCACTATACTAAGCGCTTGGAATGTACAAATCGGCAACAGAGAGAGACATTCCCTGCCCATCGACGGGCTTACAGTCTAAGGTCCACCCTTCCTCATCTCCCATTCCCTTTCCTTCACCCTGACTTGTTCTTTCTGTTCTTCCCACCTCCCACCCCCACAGCACTTATATATGTAACTGTAATTTTATTTGGACGTATTCATGTTTGTCTCCCCAACCCCCAACCACAAGCTAGACTGTATGTTCACTGAGGGTAGGGAATGTATGTATTTATTGTTGTATTGTACTCTCCCAAGTGCTTAGTGTGTGCTCTGCACACAGTAAGTGCTCAATAAATATGATTGAATGAATGAATGAATAGAAACCAGGTCCTTCTGACTCCCAGGCCTGGGCTCTATCCACTAAGCCACATTGCTCCTTTGCTCCTCTGGAGAGCTAAATTGTCAAATCCTAAAGGACAAAATTGGCAAATTTTTAGCAATTCTGAGTTGGTAAAAATAGCCTGAGGTTGAAACTGCTAGTCATGTAGATTCCTGGACCAATTAGGGGGCTCCCCTAAGCCCAAATCACCCTCTTTGGGGTTTAACATCCTTTGTCATCTAGTGACAAAAACTACTTGGTACATATTATCCTGTTATGGGATGAATACAAGACTGCTAATGCTTCACTGTTGCCAAACATAAACAGGCTACCTTTTTTTTTCCAAGAGAGACTCAATAGTGAATTATTTATTCCTTGAAACATATAAAGGAGATATACAATTCAGTTTAAAATAATAAACACTTGAGGAACTCTTGATTGATAAACACAGAGTATTGGAAAAGAGAAGGATAATACCAAATTGCATAAGTTAGTTTGCAATTCCCTGGAGGGCAGGTACTGTGTCTTCAGATGAACTCTTCTAAGTGCATAATACAGTGCTCTGCACACAAGTGCTCAATGAAAACTATTGATAATGATAGCTGTATTCAGCATTTTAAAAGGGGGCTTTTTAAGTTTTAATGAAAATTAGTTTCTCCTTCTCACTCTTCTTTGGCATTAATGGTTAAGTGACCTAAAACATGTAGCAGGACCTGAACAGCCGGAGCACCTGTGACCTGGAGCAGAGCAAGTCCCAGCTGTTCCCTCTTCAGAAACATCAGTGTGTTACTCATTTTCCTTGGGAGTCCATGCTATGGACTGAGTTGCAAAGGCAGGACTGGAAATGAGGGATGTTTTTCCTCCCTGCTCCAATTTTCGCCTCTATTGACCTTCAGTTGGGGCCCTTCACCAATGATGGAAGTTTTTGTAAAACTAGCATGTTATCCAGATTTTCACATGCTCTTCTAGCCCTGATTTGCCTATTATCTCCCCATTTACTCTTGGAAAAAAAAAAGAGTCCTACTTTATTTTCCCTACAGATTTGTGATGCTGAACAACATGACGCACGAGGAAAAATGTTTGTGGCAGCAGCACTAGTGTTTGATTTTAGTTGCCAGAAAAGTCAGACTTAGTCTCGACCAGTGGCAGAAAGAGGGAAATAATTAGAAACCTAGTTATCACATGTGCCAGGTTGCCAATCCTGGAAAAGTGAATGCATAATTTACCAGTTGTGTGGTGAAGGGTCCAGAATGAATCATTCCCTCCTCCTCATCCTTACCACACTTCCTAACTTTCTTCCTTCTCCTCCCCATTTCTCCCCTTCTCATCTTCCATTTCCTTTCCCAATTTCTGCCCAATCTCCTTCTCCTCCTCTTTCCTCCCTGTCAAGGAAGGGTACCTTTCATAGTAATATACAGAGTGGAGACCTGAGATCATTTTAGCTCTGACTAGTAGTATCTCTCTCAGCTCAGATAATGGCTCTGATAAGAGAGTTTAGGTAAAGAGCAGCCTTATATAGCAAGGATAGTTGAAGTGGTCCTTACCTAATTTGGGAAGGGCGTACTCCATACCAAAGTAGCTTTCAAAATGGTCAAATACAATTTTTGTTACATTGGCAGCATATTCCGCTGTATTTAATTGCTGTTTCTGGGCATAGATCCTGAGCTGTAAAACAAAATAAAGCAAAGTGAGAATGATTCTTCTTTTGACAAAACACAGGAAAATGCATTATACACATGAGGATTTGTTTGGCTTGGATCACAATGTTGACGCAGTTAATTTCTTCCTGTTTGGAAGGCACACACTTAAACTTTAACTAAATAACATTTCTGTTTTCGGTTGGAGGTGTAACACATATTAATGAAGGCAAAGGTCCTTGGTGAGCTAGGTTGTGTAATCTTCCCTGACCTGTATTACAGTAACATCTTGTCAGACGCTGAAAGAATTTCACTGGTCAGGGGCCACCGGTTGGATGTTGTGGTGTCTTTTCAGCTTTTTAAGGTGCATTCTTGGGAGAAGAATTGATTCTGCCTACTCTGCACCAGCTCACAGTGAACCATAGCCTCCTGCATTATCCCTCCTTTTGGGTCTCTTGAGGCACCGAGGAAGCCGAAGGAGTCCCTTCAGGCCAGTAGAGCACCATTTAGTTCCCCAAAGCATAATTTTACCTCAATTAATTTATGATTTAACCAGTGGTATTTATTGAGCACCTACTGTGTCCTGAGCACCTACTCTGTGTGGCAGAGACAATATTGCCTAATGGGAAGAGCACGGGCCTGGGAGTCAGGAAAACCTGGGTTCAAATCCCAGCTCCAACACTTCATTCATTCAGTTGTATTTATGGAGCACTTGCTGTGTGCAGAGCACTGTATTAAGCATTTGGAAAAATACAATACAACAATAAACGGCAACATTCCCTGCCCACAAAGAGCTTACAGTCCAGAGCTGGGGAGACAGACATGAATACAAATAAATAAAATCACGGATATGTAAATTAGTGCTATGGGGCTGGGAGAGGGGAAGAACAAAGAAGCAAGTCAGGGCCAGGCAGGAGGGAGTGGGAGTTGAGGAAAAGCGGGGCTTAGTCTGGGAAGGCCTCTTGGAGGAGATGTGCCTTCAGTAAGGCTTTGAAGTAGAGGAGAGTAATTTTCTGTCAGAATGTCTGCTGTGTGACTTTGAACAGGTCACTTAACTTCTCTGGGCCTCTGTTACCTCAATTGTAAAATGGGGATTAAGACTGTGAGCCCTATGTGAGACGTGGACTATGTCTAACCTGATTATCTTAATAATAATGTTGGTAGTTGTTAAGCGCTTACTATGTGCCGAGCACTGTTCTAAGCGCTGGGGTAGACACAGGGGAATCAGGTTGTCCCACGTGGGGCTCACAGTCTTAATCCCCATTTTACAGACGAGGGAACTGAGGCACCGAGAAGTTAAGTGACTTGCCCAAAGTCACACAGCTGGCAAGTGGCAGAGCCGGGGTTCGAACCCATGACCTCTGACTCCAAAGCCCGTGCTCTTTCCAGTGAGCCACGCTGCTTCTTGTCTCTACCCAGCGTTTAGTATAGTGTCTGGCACATAGAAAGCGCTAAACAAATACCACAAGTATTATTATCGTTATTATTATTATTAAAGCCTGACAACTGGCCACCCTAGAAACTATGCCAATGGTGGAAAGGGTTAATGCAACTTTCCAGGACCCCCTTTTCTTGCGTAGTGTTGACTCTGAGATCATCAGGCTCAGTGGACTCGCCTGCCTTGCTGCCAACACCTAGCCCACATCCTGCCTCTGGCCTGGAACGCCCTCCCTCCTCAAATCCGAGAGACAACCACTCTCCCCCTCTTCAGAGCCTTATCGAAGGCACATCTCCTCCAAGAGACCTTCTCACATTTAGACCCACTTTTCCTCATCTCCCACTCCCTTCTGAGTCACCCTGACCTGCTCCCTTTGCTCTTCCCCCTCCCAGTCTCACAACACTTATGTACATATCTGTTTTATAAATACCTCTGATTGATGGATTGAATCATTATGATAGTCTCAATTTTACCACTCTTTTCTGCTTTGCTTTGGCTCTCTAAAATGCATTCAATATGAATTTCCCACTAAAATTTTTCACAGAACAGGTTGGTCAATTTTGAAGCACTTTCAACTACAAATCCAGAAGTGCCTAAAAATGTGGTAGTCCAATTTATATGGATTATAGTTTGGAAGTGGGATGGGATTTTCTGAATTGCAAAAAGGCGGGAAACAATAGGGATGCCTTAATTTTCTATGAAATGCAAATGAAACAATCGTCAGTAACATAAGGGTTTTACCTGCTTAGAATGGGAAATAATCTGTGACTTATTGGAGGGGGGCCAACAATCTCCATCCGGGTTAATGATGAAGCAATATAGGAATCGGTAACCCAAGAAGATCTAAGAAGAAAATCTGAACCAGGAGGATTTTCCCAGAATCCCTGGGTCAATGGTGGCCTCCAAATATCAAGTGGTATTTACAGATACATCCCTCAGGTGGAGACATAGAAACGGGTCCTAGATGCATCGTGAGTACTAAAACTGTCTTTATAAAGAAGAAGAAGAAAACTGTCATATGAAGAAGAATGTCAAAACAACTCTCTGAATTATTCAGGCAAAACCAATCCTGTTTTAAGGGAAGTTTTTTCGGCAGGGGGTAGGGGGTGAGGGGGAGGGAAGAAGAATGAGAATTAACTTGATGAACTGTGTAGTGATCAGAATCAATCGAATAGCTGTTAGCCTCTTGGAGAAGCGCCGTGATCTAGTGGATAGAGCATGGGCCTGGGAGTCAGGAGGACTTGGATTCCAATCCCGGTTCCACCATCTGTCTGCTGAGTGACTTTGGGCAAGACACTTCACTTCTCTGTGCCTCAGTTACCTCAACTGTAAAATGGGGATTAAGACTCTGAGCCCCACTTGGGACAGAGACTGTGTCCAAACTCATTAACTCATAACTTCCCCAGTGCTTAGTACAGTGACTGACAGACTGTGAGCTCTTAACAAATAGCATAAAAGAATACTGACTTTGCCCTGCAAAATCACTCCAACCGATAAGGATGATATGTCTAGAATTTAATTGATAAGGAAGATTCCTTGAGCGAGATAATCCCCTTTCATGTCCGGAGGAGACGGAGAAATATGCAGCTGAATAATGGAATAGACGAACGCATGCAGCAGCAGAACAACCACATTCGTTTATTCATTCTTTCAGTCGTATTTATTGAGCGCTTTCTGTGTGCAGAGCACTGTACTAAGCACTTGGGAGAGTACAACAATAAACAGACACATTCCCTGCCTA
Organism: Ornithorhynchus anatinus; assembly: GCF_004115215.2. Taxonomy (NCBI): domain Eukaryota; kingdom Metazoa; phylum Chordata; class Mammalia; order Monotremata; family Ornithorhynchidae; genus Ornithorhynchus; species Ornithorhynchus anatinus. Next base: position 36,127,353 of record NC_041739.1, read on the forward strand.
CAACGAGCTCACAGTCTACTGGAGTTTATAGGCCAAACGAGATTGAGATTAATTCACTGTTTTATTTGGCAAGAAATGGTCACTGGCAAAAGTCAGCATGTGTGCCACTGCTAATATTTAATAATATATTTAAATTAGCGAAGCAGCATGGCGTAGTGGAAAGAGCACAGGCCTGGGAGTCAGAAGGTCATGGGTTCTAATCCCGGTTCTGCCACTTGTCTGCTGTGTGACCTTTGACAAGTCACTTCACTTCTCTGGACCTCACTTACCTCATCTATAAAATGGGGATTGAGACTATGAGCCCCACATGGGATAACCTGTCTACCTTGTATCTACCCGTGAGTTTAGAACAGTGCCTGGCACTTAGTAAGCGCTTAACAAATATTATTATTTTTTCATTAAAAAAAAATTATGGTACTTCTTATGCACTTACCATGTACCAAGCACTGTTCTTAGCTCTGGGGCAGATACAAGTTAATCAGGTTGAATACGGTCCCTGTTCCACAAGAGGCTCACACTCTTAATACCCATTTTACAGATGAGGTAACTGAGGCCCAGAGAAGTTAAGTGATTTGTTCAAAGTCACACAGCAGACTTGTCCTTATTTCAATCTAGACAACAGTTTCTTTTTTCTGGTCCAGTTTGCTTCATCCCCAGCATCAGTAGACTTGAACAGTGCCTATTTCTGGTCTAGGCCATAGTAATAATGATAATATAATAATAATCATCATCATATTCATAATCATGGTATTTGTTAAACACTTACTATGTCTCAAGCACTGTTCAAAGCATTAGGATAGATACAAGTTAATAAAGTAGGACACAGTCCCTGTCTCTAAGCGACTCATAGTTTAAGTAGGAGGGAGAACAGGGATGGAATTCCCGCTTTACAGATGAGGAAACTGAGGCAATGAAAAGTTGAATGACTTGCCTAAGGTCACACAGTAGGCAAGTGGCAGAGCCAGGGATAGAACTCAGGTCTCCTGACTCCCAGGCCCATGCTCTTTTTCACCAGGCTGCACGGCTCCAGGGATGAGCAGAGAAGGGAAGAGGGCCTCCACTGATGGTAAGGGCCCTGTGAGTGCAGCTGTTAACTCCTACCTCCTCCTCTTCTTAGGAATTCCACCCATCGCCCAGGGTTCTGACTCCCGCACCCCCCAGGGAGCTGGATGGGATGTGTAGGGATCTCTGTGGCCCACTGTGTAGTAGGTATCTCATCCAGGAGCAGGGTAAACTCCATTTACCCCTCAACGACTCTAAGGACCTAGGGAAGCTAAAGATGTAGTAAAACTCTGAATGGGTGACTAGGAACAGTGTTATCTCACTGCTTTGGCCCCATCCGTGATTTGATTGTAATAATTAATAACAATAGTAATAATAATAATAACTGCGGTATTAAGCACTTACTATGTGCCAGGTACTATACTAAGCACTGTAGTGGATACATGCAAACCGGTTTGGACACAGTCCCTGTCCCACATGGGATTCACAATCTCAATCACCATTTTACAGATGAGGAAACTGAGGCACAGAGAAGGGAAGTGACTTGCCCAAGGTCAAACAACAGACAAGTGGTGGAGCCGGGATTAGAATTCATGACCTTCTGATGCTCAGGCCCGTGTTCTACCCATTACATCATGCTCCTTCATCTAAAAGTAACAGGGAGAACTATGACGGGACTCAAAAATCAATCCGCTCAGAGATGGCCACTCAACCTTTTATCTTTCACCTACATTGACTAAAGGCCAATTTGTATTCAAATTCTCCCTTGGGAGAGCAATGTGCTGAGAAGGAAATTCCTAGCTCTGAAGGCAACTGAATGGAGTGCATCTTGAGGGTGAATTCCTGTTCCCAAGGGAAAAGAAGGATAGTGCAAGAGAAATGACAAATATGACAGAAAATCTACATCGCTTAATGTGAATAGGATCAATATTGACTCACAGGTTTTCCTGAAGATGATTTCCTCTCTATGAAGTCAAACTGATGTACAGCGAAGCATACCAAGTAAGTGCTCATCGGGACTGATTTCTTAAAAACTGTTCTTTTCCAGGCTGCATCAATATCCTCGATTTTCTAAAGGAATTAAAAGACCACATTCTATTTAAAAGGGTGCTCCCCTCTGTTCAGGGCAGGTCAATATCAGGCTGTCATGTGGAATTCAAATACCAACATTATTAGTAAGGAATCCATCTAAGAAACTCTTCTAAGAAACCCCTTCGTTAATTTGTCTGGGCCCAAGCATTTTCTATAACTAGAAAAAGGGTTACCTAGGATTATAGGATATTCTGAATGGGCAAATTTCTCTCCAAACACCCTTCAGGTCATAATTCAAATTGTATTCTATTTCTTTTTTGAGCCCAAGGAGACTAAGCTAAGCTGCCAAGCAAGAGACTTCAGTTATAGGAGAGACCGGGGCCCTCTTTACTACCAGACATGCTGGACTCTGAACTTCGTTGTTTATATTTTTACCCATTGCCTAGTACAATTCTTTGAAGAAATTTAATAAAAATCACTACTACTACAACAACTACTGCTATTATTATTACTACTACTAGCCAGTCAGATGGTAGTCACCTTCTCTCACTCCATGGCTTTCAGGAAAGCATACTGTACCTTAGTTCTATCTTTTTCCCCTTCTCCCTAGTTGTGGGGGTGAACGGCAGTGAGATGGGAAATCTGCTGACAACGTGTGTGACAAAACTCCTCTCCTGTTGGGCCCCTGGGGTCTAATTCACAGGATTACTATCCAAACTGGACCCCATGGTCATCCTAAAAATGGGAGAAACTTATCCAGAAGATGACCATTTTGGTTGCCCGTCCTATTTATTCATCCCATCCCGGCTAAAGCAGATCTAGATTTTCATGGGTCCAGTCGCTGTGGCCCAATTTTTACAGTAGGCTGTTTTACTTTGTGGATGTTCTAGAGGAGAGCACGGTCTGAAGCACAACATGTGCATTTCAAAAACATTGTTTGGCTGCATCAGGAATCATTTGGTTCTGGAAGGCTATGTTCTCGATTGGTTAAAAGCCCACGTTCCTCACAGGATCCATTTTGGGTTGGCAGCTGATTTGTACTTAATCCATTCCCAAGAATCCATTCTGCTCCTCCAAGACCGATTAATGGAAGATTCTCCCACATCCTTTATTTCTTGGGAAGTGTGCAAGAGAGGAAGACCTGCAAATGCAGCCCACGGATAATCAAGACCAAAGGGAATGGATTGTTTTGGAATTCAGTAAGAATTGTTACCACATGGTTACCCTTTCCAACCCTTTTATAGTACAGCATTAAAGAGCTAACACATGCTGTTGCTTTGATTTGAAATGTCCTGACAACTGATAAATAGACTCTCTCCCCATCAGTAGTGTGTTTACAACATACTTACCTCCACTGGCATGTTTGAAAGTGCACTGTATGAAGGTGGGTGGACAATAGATATGTTGTATGTTGCCTTTTTGTTGGGCTCATCAAAACATGGGAAGGATTTTCGTGCGTCTGTTGGCTCATGATCAGTTGCCGCTATGCTCCTTGGAAATAAACCAACAATTAAAGCATGTATTTATTGCCTCTTCTAAAGAGCCTCAGTGTTCCACATCATTTCCCCACTTCAAAATACGTACTATCTCTGTAAATCTTAAGTCATTGCCAAATAGAGCTCAATTGATCAAAATCAATTTTTTTTTTGGGGGGGGATTTCTACTCTTACTTTGAAAATAGGATTATATGAGGAAAAAATCAAATTCTAAAGAAAATACAGCAGTTGAGATTTCACTTTTTAAAGACTGCCATCAAAGTTCTCTCAGGTTGCTAGTATCCACCCCAGTGCTTAAAAGAGTGTCTGGCATATAGTAACTACTTAAATACCATTATTATTATTATTATCATTGTCCTGTAACTAAACACCTATGCATTGGAGGTCAGCAAAGCCTCCAGTAAAACCTTAAAGGATGAGGAAGTTAATGCCAGCAGGCCAGTATCACGGATCTGGGAATAAATACCCATGGAAACTGAAGAACCCAAATTAGAGAGGAAAACTTATTAAGACTGCGGCCTTCCTTCAGAGGAAACAACAGCTGTGTTCTGTCAGTGTGGGAGAGAACATTCCAAGCCACAGTCCCTGGTGACACAATTCCATTGGCTCTTTAGGCTGTATAAGGTACAACTCACAGTTCCAGCTGGAAAATGAAGATGGGATCAAGGTAGATAGGTCTGATTTTCTTTAGAGCTTTGAGTGGGAATAATTGACCATCAAGGAATTCTTTTTGTCCAAGGAATTTTTTCCAACTCCTTTAGGAAGAGCAGGTCATTCAGCCACGATCTTGCTGGGCATATACATTTGAAACCGAGAGTTAAAATTAACTTTTACAAGTGTTCATGTGGTTTTGTTCCTGAATAATTATTTAAAAATACCTGAATGCATTCCCAGCCTTTTCTGGCAAGAGCGTGCCAGCTCACCAGGAATGTAGAACTCCACTTACAGGAAACATAAATGAAAATATTCCAAAAGATGAGGCAGAAAGGAAAAAGGAGTTACCAAATTTGTGCTTACCTAGGAGTTTAATTCAGAGATTTATCTGAATGCTGGGAGAAATCAGAGGTTCAGTTGCCCATGTAGCAACCTTGATATTCCCCCATTGCCTGCCCTGCAGAAGATCTGTGCTACTAATGAGATGAACAGTCACCTGACTGTCACCTGGGACCCTTTTCACTAAGGAGTAGGAACTGGCAACCTTGTTTATCCACTTCTGGAAAGCTGACAGGCTCAAAGTCCATCTGGTTTCAAGAAGATGAGGAAAAACTTTGGTGCCAGGACTCAGCCACAGCGGGTGGTCTAGGAGTGTCCCTGAAACTCCCCTTGCTCAGAGCTTGGTGTTAAATTGGCCCTCACAATATAACAATAATAATAATGATGATGATATTTGTTAAGTGCTTACTATGTGCCAGGCACTGTACTAAACGCTAGGGTGGATACAAGTAAGTTAGGTTGGACACAGTCCTTGTCCCATGTGGGGCTCACAGTCTCAATCCCCATTTTACAGATGAGGTAACTGAGGCACAGAGAAGTTAAATAACTTGCCCAAGGTCACACAGCAGACAAGGAGTGGAGCCACGATCAGAACCCATGACCTTCTGACTCTCAGGTCCGTGCTCTATCCACTATGCCATGCTGTTTCTCTATTATGGATCTACCAAATTGCAAATTGCAAACTCCTTGAGGGCACGGATTATATCTACTAAGTCTAGTGGTACTCTCTCAAGTGCTTAGCACAGCGCTCTACACAAAGTTGAGTGCTCGATAAATACCCTTGATTGATTGACTAATCCCCAATTTCCCCTTTCTGTGAAAGCTTAGGGCCTCAAAGGAAGGAAATTTTTAAGGGAGAGAGGAGGAAAAACTGGGTTGTAAGTTTTCATAGATTAACTTGGGCCTTAGACCAGTCCTCCATCCATTAAAGCCCAACAGGGTTGGTTCAGGGGTCCAAATTTACCTCTGCACATCTGCACCCTGATTTCCCCCTCCCTGAAAAGCTGATGGCTTGTTTTCATTTCAGGGACCGGGGAAGGAAGATCAGCAGGCTCATTTTACAGAGACGATGTGACATCTGGTCCAACTCCCAGAGGAGTGTCCAGAGATGGTCCTTATTGGTGGTCTGACTGTCCATGAGGAAAGGGAGAGTGGAGTGTAGATGCACCAGAGGAATGAAAATGAGTGAAGGATGGCTTTAGTATCTTGAATGTTCAGGATGGAACTTAAAGAGGCAGTAGTCTCATAGGCATCTTTGTGTGTGGTTTCCAATTGTCCGGGGAGCGGGCATGATCCGAAGCAGATGCCCAAGAGTGCTGTTGTCAGCCATTTTGCTCCCGACACCAACACTTTCATTAGTTTGTCCATACTCTGGGGCCATCAGGCCTTCAGTGGTGTGTCGGGGGGTGGGGAGGCCGCTATAGTTAAATGTATAGTTTAACATAGCATAGTGATTGAGTACAAACTCTTGCACACAACCTGTTTTCCTTCCTTCTCTTTGTAAATCATTTTTTGTATCTGTCCCTCCATATTAAACTGTATTATGCCCGTTGAAGACAGAGATTAAGCAATTGATAAACAAATACTATTGATTGACTGGAATGGCAAAACCTGAAATGCTTTCAATCAGGATGACGTGATGACATTGGCAGGGGGGCTCAGAGATAGAATAATAATAATTGTGGTGTGGTTAAGCACTTAGTACTGTGGGGGAGATACAAGATCATCAGGTTTCACTTAGGACTGGTAGTCTAAGTAGGTGGGAGAACAGGCATTGAATCCCATTTTGCAGATGAGGGAACTGAAAAGTTAAGTGACTTGTCTAAGATCACACAGCAGGCAATTGGCAGATTTGGGATTAAAACCCAAGACCTCGGATTTACAGAACTACACTCTTTCTACTGAGCCACGCTGAAACTAGCAGGGCTTGCCTCCATTAATGCTTGCTTCCTTCTCACCACTCCCTTCAGTGCGTGTTAGCTAGAACTGAACATCAGCATTTCCCCAAGAGGCATCATGAGTAGAGCCGAACTTCCCACTTTAAAATCCACTTAGGCAAAGCACAATGGCCTTGCTGTAGCTCTTTAATTAAGTGCATGTGTTCCTGGGGCCAGAATTGTGTCTTTAAATGTATTCCAGACTGTATATTTCACATTAAACCTGTGCCCAATGATCAACCATGATGGATGGAAGAGTTCTGTACACATAAACTTTCAGGTCATGTGGAAAATGCTGAGCACTTTTAGACAGAATTTCTAAAACTACTTGAGCTGTATTATATTGGCATTTCTCTCCTAGTTAAAATGATGCATCACACATTTTAGCTCTACAGAAACCCAATCACCTTCATTGACAACCGATTTTTAAATGTTTCTATTGAGTTGGCTCTTTGGTAATTTTTCTATACTGAAGCAATTAAGGTTACATGATGGTGTTTTTACTATGAGTCCCGTTAGCCAACTTTCCATCATTCAAGAGCTGGATATTCCGACTTCTTGCTTCCCCTTCACCCTCCCTGCTTTCTGTCTGTTGCCCATTTCAATGTTTGTTAGTACCTTTACCAGAGGTTTGGGGAGCAAAGATAGTAGGTGAAACTTAAATTGGCCAATAAGCTACTTGTTAGCAGTTCTGGTTGAGGATTTAGTTTTAGCAGATAGGGGAGGAGATAAGGGAGGACAAGAAGTTTCTCCCTTTTGGCTAAAATGAGATTCTGGGAATTATTAGAGGATTTCAATTATCTATGGTATCTCTGTGTAAATAACTGAGAAACTATATAAAGCTTTTTAGTTTTATATTCTTGGCATGGAAAAAGGGACTTTACATTTAAATATTTAAAATAACTTTTGCCTTTTAATGTGTTTTCTTCTACCATATTTGTGCATTTCTTGATAACCTTTTTTCCTTTTTCTTTGTGGTTGTGAGATATTTCACCTTCCAAAAGTATCTTCAGTTCCGAGGACTGTATTATTGCTTGTACATTGGGGAAATCTGGCTGATGTTTTTATTTATCTCTAATGATTTCTTCTCCCCTCTATGTCTTGGATCCCAGATGTCATTTACTCCTCCCACCTCAACTCCATTATGAAATGTTGATTACACTCCAGACAAGCTTGTTCTTGGTGTTTCTGTTACTTTTATTGCCTCAAGTACTGCAGAACTGGCTGAAGTTAGAGCATCTTATTGCAACAAGAAAACGGCATTTGTTTTTTATTTATTGTGAAGAACTGGCACATAGTTCACTCACAAAAGTTTAGTGAACTGGACAATATAACAAGGATGATAGGTAGCTAGCAGTGTTGCCTAGTGGATACAGCATGGACCTGGGGGTCAGAAGGACCTGGGTTCTAATACCACTCCTCCACTTGTCTGCTGTGTGACCTTGGGCAAGTTGCTTCACTTCTCTGTGCCTCCTTTCCCTTATCTGTAAACTGGGGATTCAGACTGTGAACCCCAGTGTGGGACAGGGATTGTGTCCAACCTGATTTGCCTGTATCCCTCCCGGTGCTTAATACAGTGCCTGGCACATAGTAAGTGTGGAACAAATACCATTATTATCATTATTTACTCCACTGGCTTCCTCACTGTGCAAGAGAAGTTGGCTTCAGATACACACCCTAGAAAGTTACGCATATCGAAATAAATCATTCCTGGAGTTCAAAGTAACATTTAACATTATAGTATTATAGAGGTGGGAGGGACTGTGAATGATAATCTGGCCCAGCTCCTGTCTCCAGGAAGGTGGATGATTAAATCATGTGGGACAAATGATGTTTATTACTTTCTGAACTATTTCCAGAGATGGAGCCCGCAGTTTCCTCTGGGAACCCACTCCTGCATTTTATCGGGCTTACAGTCAAGAAACTTTTTTTCATGTAAACCAAACTCTCCTTTCTGCAATTCTTAGTGTTAGTATTAATAATTATAGTAATATAAGTAACTATTAATAATACTAATTGTTAGTGAATAATATTAGTGTTCATGTAATAGCATTTATTTCTTCTTGTTTTTCGGGTTGGCATATGGTAAGTGCTTAGAGAAGGAGCAGCATGGCTTAGTGGAAAAAACATGGACCTGGGGAGTAACAGGACCTGGGTTCTAATCCCACTCTACCGTACGCCTGCAATACAACCTTGGGCAAGGCACTTAACTTCTCTATTCTTTGGGTAGCTCATCTGTAAAATGGGGATTCAATACTTGCTCTCCCTCCTAATTAGATCGTGAGCCCTGGGTGGGATAGGGATTGTGCCCATATTGATCATTCTGTTTCTTCCCCAGAGTTTAGAACAACGTTTGACAAATACCACAGTTATTAAATACCATACAGAGGAAAAACTGGTCAATATCTCCCATGTATATTTGAAAATAGTTAATCATTCTTTCCTTTTCCTTTTACCTTCTCTTTTCTATTAAACAACTCTAATTCCCTTGATGTTTTCTCATAGGATCTAATGTCCATTCTTTAAAATGTCAGCTAGTTACTTTCCTCTGAACCTATGCAATTTCAAGTCCTTTTTCATGTGCAGTGAGCAGTTCAACACTCTAAAACGTATATGATCAAGGTAGGAAACAGTGAAGGAATTACATCTGGGTTTTGCTGTTAATATGCCCCTGTATCAGGTTGACTTCTGAATCAGTACTGCATTACCAGTTTGTGTTTTCCTTTCCTTTTCCTGCGGTGTCTGTGCTTAACCAGTCTTTCCTTATCCACTATTAGTGCTTTGGTTTGGCCTAAGTATTCTCCTTGCATGTATTTCTCATTCTGTTTTTGCAGGATCATTTGCTAAATTATCCAGGTCTTTGTCTTCCAAAGCGATAGTGCTCCGATACAATTTTGTGTCACCTGCAAGTGAGAATACTCTTTGTTCTTTTCCTTGGGCCATTAAATATTGTGATCTCTTCTTAGCAAAAACTAAGGCTTCATATGTGTTTGGGCAAGCACTTTTTAAAATTTACAGTAACTGTCCTATAGAAAAAAACATTTTGGTTCTAATCTATGGGTAACTATCCTATTGGCAACATAGGCTTATTGGTGTTGAAGGTGTTGTGCAGGTCTGCTGTTTGACCTTGGGCAAGTCACTTCACTTGCCAGGGCCTCAGTTCCCTCATCTGTAAAATGGAGATTGAAACTGTGAGCCCCATGTGGGACAGGGACTGTGTCCTACCCGATATCTTTATATTCAACCCAGCACTTAGTACCCCTTTCCCTCTCCTCCTCCCCCTCTCCCTTCCCACCCCCTCAGCACTGTACTCATCTGCTCAACTGCATATATCTTCATCACCCTATTTATTTTGTTTATTTTGTTTAATGAGATGTACATCACCCTGATTCTATTTATTTGCCATTGTTTTTATGAAATGTTCTTCCCCTTGACTCTATTTATTGCCATTGTTCTCGTCTGCCTGTCTCCCCCGATTAGACCGTAAGCCCGTCAAAGGGCAGGCACTGTCTCTATCTGTTGCTGATTTGTACATTCCAAGCGCTTAGTACAGTGCTCTGCACATAGTAAGTGCTCAAGAAATACTATTGAATGAATGAATGAATGGATCACTAGTTTTCCTGAGTAGACTCAAGGAACTCTGATGTTTGTCTGTCCCCACAGCTGTCAGATAGATTGAAGGTCCCCCGAGACCCAAACCCTTTTTCCCTACCTTCTCCTCAATAGTCTCAGCATCCATAGCCTAGAGGAAAGTGCAAAGCCTACCACCAGCAACTACAGGCAGAAGTGGCTGAATGAGTAATCTCTCAGCCGATTAGGAGACTCCTTAAAGGCAGCAATTTCAGGGGAAACCCCTCCACCTTTAATATAAGCTCATCCTACCACTTTTCAGACAGGTCACGCCAAAGACTAAAGAAAAGAACTAAGTGTGAATCCTCCTAATGAGTCAGGCATCATTAGTGTTTGTTTTTAAGGTATTTGTTAAGCACTTAGTATGTGCCAGGCACTAAGTGCTGGGATAGTCAGCTTCAACTACCACCTCTTTGCAGGTGATACCCAAATCTCCATCTCCATCCCTGATCTCTCTCCAGTCTCGCATCTTCTCTTGCCGTCAAGAAATCTCTACTTGGATGTCCTCCCGTCAAGTCAAATTTAACATGTCCAAAACAGATCTCCTGATCTTCCCACCCAAACCCTGTCCTCCCCTTGACTTTCCCATCACTATAGGCGGCACCACCATCCTTCCGGTCTCGCGAGTCTGTAACCTTGGTGTTATTCTTGACTCCTCTCTTTCATTCAACCCACATATTCAATCCATCACTAAATCCTGTCGGTCCCACCTTCACAACATAGCTACAGATCCTCTCCATCCAAACTGCTATCACATTAATACAATCACTCATCCTATCCCACTTGGATTATGCATCAGCCTCCCTGCTGACCTTCCGGCCTCCTGCCCCTCCATACTTCACTCTGCTGCCCCAGATCATTTTTTTACAAATATGTTCAGGACATGTCACCCATCTCCTCAAGAACCTCCAGTGGTTGCCTATACAACTCCACATCAAGCAAAAACTCTTCACCATTGGCTTTAAAGCACTCCACTGCCTGGTCCCCTCCTACCTCACCTCGCTTCTCTCCTTTTACAACCCAGCCCACACACTTCATTCCTCTAGGGCTAACCTTCTCACAGTGCCTTGATCTTGCCTATCTCACCGCCGAGGGACCCCTAACCCACATCCTCTCTCTGGCCTGGAACGCCTTCCCTCCTCAGATCTGACAATTACCCTCCCGCCATTCAAAGCCTTATTGAAGGCACATCTCCTCCAAGAGGCTTTCCCAGACTAAGCCCCACCTCTCCTCACCTCCCTCTCCCTTCTGTGTCACCCTAACTTGCTTCCTGTCCTCTTCCTCCCTCCCAGCCCCACAGCACTTATGTACATAACTGTAATTTTATTTATTTATACTGATGTTTGCCTCCCAGGCTCTAGATTGTAAATTCATCGTGGGTAGGGAATATATCTGTTTATTGTTATACTGTACTCTCCCAACTGCTTAATACAGTGCTGTGCATACAGTAAGCACTCAAATACAACTGAACGAATGAAAACAAGCTAATCAGGTTGGACATAGTTAATGTCCCACATGGGGACTGCAATCTAAATCCCTATTTTACAGATGAGGGAACAGAGGCACAGAGAAATGAAGTGACTTGCCCAAGGTTACACAACAGACAAGTAGCAGAATGGGGATTACAACCCAAGTCCTTCTGACTTCCGGGCCTGTGCTCTATCCACTAGGCCACACTGCTTCTGGAGTTTTTCTCCAGGCTACCAATTCTAAGTATGGTTCATATGGTCTGTTGTGGCAAATAGGACCCATGTATAATCCAGGAAATATTTCTCGATGCTAACATGGCCCAAGTGTCATAGTTCTGGGAATGTCTGGTTATTGCAGAGGAACTTGACTTCTTTCCCGGCCTATCTCCGTGCCTGCCAACTCATATTATGTCCCACACATCTTTTCAAAGCCTATCCCCAGAAAATTTAGAGATTAAAAAAATCCTGTTCAGTTAGTGTGAAATTTAGCTCACGAAGGAGTACTGGCATTGGGCTTACTCTTTTAATTACGTACTAAGCCAGAAAACCGACTTAGCCTTCTAATTTCTGCTATAAATTGCAAGTATAATGACAAAATTACCAGTTTCAAGATAGAGTTCTTCCTTTTTATGAAGTTCATGGGCATGAAGCATGCAGTAAGTTAATTATGCAATAACTCTACTGCTCTAATTCAACTCATTCATGCACCTCCATTTGACCACTAGATGGTAAACTCTTGGAGATTTCTTCTTGAACCCCTAAGGCTTGACATGCCAAACTCTGTGATAAGTCTTTTTATTGCCTAAGGATTCCATTCAATCGAAATGAGAGGACCAAGGATGTGACAGAAGATAAAAAAAACCACCACCACCACCAACAAAACAACCCACGGTTACACACAAAGACTGACATGGCTCTGTAGTATTAAATTGCTTAACTGATCACTGAATAAACAAGAGGAAGGATTTGACTCAGACTTGTACTGGAGGGTGAGGAAGTTCTTTTTTTTCTTAAAGTTCTTATTGAAAATCTTGGCTTTTTCTGACTACCACTCTGCTTTTGAAAGAAATGTTGCCTTTCTTTCTCAAACATATATTTGGCTTAGAAAGGATATCTCTGTGCCACAAGGCATTAGAAATAGTTAAAACTGATAAATATATACGCTGAGTGACAGATACTTGTTTGGTTTTTTAGCAGTTTATAGTACTCAATTTCAACTTTGGAATAAATCATGTTAGATACATGCTTAAACTTCCTTGAATATTGCAACTTTAGAAAAAATGATATTTAATTTCAACTGTAAAGACACTGTCTTAATCAAAAAAGCTGTTGAGCATTTTTAAAAAATGATTTTAAAAGGTGTCTTGTCTTATGCTGTCGCGTCATCTCTGACCCATAGTGATGCCATGGAGACATCTCTCCCAGAATGGCCTCCTCCATCTGCAACCATTCTGGTAGTGGATCCATAGAGTTTTCTTAGTAAAAATACAGAGGTAGCTTACTATTGCCTCCTTCTGCACAGTCAACTTGAGTCTCTGCCCTCCACTCTCTCCCATGCTGCTGCTGACCAGCATAAGTGAGTTTTGACTTACAGCAGATTGCCAGCCACTAGCTAGCCACTGCCCAAGCTAAGAATGGAATGGGTAGGCCTCTGCTCGACTCTCCCTCCCGTAGTCAAAACTAGTAGAGTACTAGAAACTCTCCAGGTGTGACCCTGAGAGGGGTTAAGAGGTGCACTGAATTACAAATTTTTTTCCTGCATCTTTGACAAGCACTGGACAGTATCTCTTTTTAAATGCGTTGTCTGATTGTGGCATTGTTCTACATTTATCTTCTAGCTCTTCCCAATGGCCAATGAGGAAGTACATCTTTGAACACTTACAGAAACTTTCTTGTTTCTTCTGTCTCCTCTCCATACCTCCATTTCTTTCTGTTGCTGTGTTTTCCCCTCTTGCCCGCCTTGTGTTTTGGGAGATGGATACTGAATATCATTTATATAAATATCTTCCCCATCAAGAGCCTGGCTACTTTCAACCATTGGTTGGTATTTCCCTGGGTGGTTTGAGGGAAGCCTGGGAATGGAAAATGAACACAGAACCAAGCCAGTGATTTTTCAGTATCTTCCCTTTGCTTCCAGGTCTTAAAAATGAGTTCAACCTAGAGAGAGGGGGATGGGCCACGGCATTTGTAAATCTGGTCTGATCTTTCTGCTGAGACCGCGTGTTGCATTTGTCAGTGGGGACGAAGCAAGGCATTTCCAACAAGACTCCTCGTCCTGGTGTGGATGAGGGGAACACATGGGTCCCTGTCAGTCAGTCAATCGTATTTATTGAGCGCTCACCGTGTACAGAGCGCTCACTACACTAAGCAGTTGGGAGAGTAAGATACAACAATAAACAGACACATTCCCTGCCCATAACAAGCTTACACAGTCTAAAGGATGGAGACTGTGCTTTAATGGTCAAAGTTGTGAGAGCATCAGGGCCACGGGCTGGCTTTCCCTATCCCACACCGACCGACCCTGAGGCCTCAGTAGTGCCAGGAACCAGGCGCACTCTCTGCCGACGGTGGCCAACTGGCAGCCAGGTACACTGCAGCCTGAGTTCCTTGTGCTGCCGACTTGGGCAAGAGCTGGGCCCACATTGAAGCCAAGTCCATTCCTTGAACAATGGTCCAGGTCAGTAGCCCCCATCCCACCAGCTCCCTAAGAAAATAGCAAAGAGCCTCCACTTGGAAATGATTCAAGCCAGATTGAGAGCACCAGAACTCATTTTTTCCCCAGTGGCCCATTCTGGACCGTTCTTCCTTCCTTCCTCCTCTGCTTCCTTCTTAACCTTCACAGCAGCAACTTTCTCAGCAAAGCCACAGTGTCCAAATCAAGAGGAAGATGGCACGAACCTGCCATCTTTGGAATGGGAATTTAACAGTGGCAGGAATGACGGCTAGCTCAGGATTCACTGAGCTTGGGGGCACTGAATGATGTTTCTTTTGCCTGTTTTACCCTTTGAGAGATTTGATATAGAATCACTCTACTTCCCCCACCTCCACACGCACACACACACATATTCGCACTCCAGATCTCAGTTTCTCTCATTGTAAAATGATAATATTACCATACATAATATGATATTAATATAAAATGATCAGATGATAACATGATATGAAATGATATATCTTGAAACGACAGTATTATCTGTGACAGACCCCTCCTAGATGCTTGGTCAAGATCAGTGCAATAAAGTTCAGTGGGAAGATAAAAGGCATGGTATTATTCTAAATATCAATTAACATCTCTGATATCACACACTTGAGAAGAGCATTTCCAAATTCCAAATTCCAAATTCAATGACTTTCGCCAGCAGCTGAGCTAACTTTGGAAATGAGTGACATTTCTGACAAACATCGAAGGGAGGAGAAACTCCCTTATGTTTTTCTAAATTAAAGGCTCTTACTCACTTTTCCTTCTTAAACTGCCCAGCCTGTGCTTTTAAATTTTATGTTCTGTGCTGGAAGTACAGATGGTGCCAGACTGTGTCTCCCTGAAGCAGAGTCAGAACTCAAACCAACAGTCGGAAAATGATCAGACAGATGAAATCACTGGAAAAATGAAAGCGAGGGAGGGATAAAGAGAAAGAAAATAGGGGGAAAAATGTAAAAGCAAATTAAAATGGAAGTTTACTTGGTGGTATTATTCTCGACGTAGGTAGTCCTATAGAAGCCCACGAGGGAGCCGTTCAGCCAGCCCACAAACTTCAGCGTGAGAAGATAGGAACTGGGATCTAGAGTGTCTCTGGCCTCGATCACCACGTACTCCTGCTTTTTGTATTCGAAGCACTTCTCCAGAGCCACAGGCTGCCCGGAGGAGGACCGCAGGGTCGGTCGCTCGGTGACCCTGGTTTCTCGGATGTGAAGCCACAGATGCTTGGTAGCTTGAGACACGTTGATGGAGATAGAGACCGACCCTGTGTAAGTATCACTTTTCATGTCCGTCTGGATCTCCAGATCGTAGTGCACAGGGGTGATATAAGCGGGTAGTCTGAAATCACTCCATTGTCCATTCTCGTCGGTACTAGCCGGACAGGGTCCATTCTCCGGGGGAGGAATCATGGTAGGTGGTGGCGGAGTCTGCCCCGAATCCTCCTCAGTGTTGCACGATCTGGTCAGTCCCACTGAGAGTCCTACTATCAATCCCACAGCAACTACTGTAGCACAGATGATTGCCACATGCTTGATCCTTATGCAGTACCTTCCCGAATCTTTTTCCTCGAAATCCATATCTCTCATTCTCATCCCCGAAGCCAACTTCGAATCATTCGAAAAAGAACAGCTCTGGCTTCACTTAACGCAGACAAACTTCTCTGGACTGACGGTCTGGATCTCGCTTGTCCCTGCTTCCTCACCTCTCTCTCTTCCTACTGCTTCCTCTCTCCTCACATTCCTAACAGGCACTCATTAATGAATGCTGCTAGACCGGAGGGAAAAAGTGGCCAAACGAGAGGAGTGGAGCTGTAGGGGAGGACAGTGGAGTCTGACAAAGAAGAACATTGTTATGACTCTACTTATAAGCAATATATCCCCCTACCCCTCCTGCTCCGGGCTGAGTTAAATATAAAACAGTGCTATGTTTATCAGCAATTGGGAGATGATCATATGCCAAAGTACTGTCAGCAGCTTTCAGAGAGAGAGAGAGTGAATGTGAGTTCACGGATAGAGGTGTAATTGCATTAGAAAACTCGACCTTTGTCTCCATCTCAAACTCTTTGTCCCATTGTGCTTTTTTACCAGGAACGATGCCCTTAAAGTTTACACTTCATTCAGACCTTGAACCAAAAATGTCTTTAGAGACTGAACATAAAAGTCTTCAGCTTTTGAGTCTGACTCTCTCCAGAAGCTGAATCTCTCCCTTTTCCTCAGTAAGATTTGGAAATTCATGATCTAGGATCATGATGGACAGGAGTCCCTCCCCCCTCCTACCCCCCGCCCCCCCCCGGCTCAAATAACTCAGGGTCAGGTGGTTAGGGAATGGAATTAGGCAGAGCACAGTGTGAGGGTGGGGAGTGAGAGTCAGGGAGATGGTGGGGGAAAGAATGAATAACAGCAGAGTTAATTTTCTTTTTATTTTTGGATAATCGGAAACATTTCTGTTATTTTCACTCAAACATACTTCTGGGGAAAAATAATAACTGTAGAAGAAGGGCGATTTTTTTCCCAAGGGAAAAACCTTCTTGCTTTTTACAGTTTCCAAATTTCGAAGCTCCTCAACCATGCTGAGGTTTGAGTTAGTTTACGTTTGGCAAAATGCAGCTTCCTGATCTTTAGCAAAAACATGCCTGTGAAAAAGACATCCTGAGGCAAGCCTGGATGTTTAGTAGCTCATAAAAATAAGGAACAAATTGAAGAGGGACTTAAATTTACCTTAAAGTGCCCGATGACTAAATAACAAAAAAGGCACTTGGAAACAATGTACTGAAGAAATCTCCAACCCCAAAGCATTTGAAGAATAGTTCGGAATAAGTGGGGTTTGCCCACCCAAAACACATATAACAACTTTTTTAGTTTCAGCCATTTCTGCTATAAAATATCACATGTCTTACTGGACAAATACCACATTTTTACACCACTGGGGAAAGACCAGAAATACAAACCTGTGTTGCTGAGGCCAGCACCATTGATGGTACTGATGAGATCACCTGGGCCCAGTAATAATAATAACAACCACAATAATAAAAGAGTAACAGAGTGACCTAGTGGATAGTGCACCGGTCTTGGAGTCAGAAGGATCTGAGCTCTAATCCTGAATCTGCCACTTGTCAGCTGTGTGACCTTGGGCAAATCACTTAACTTCTCTGGGCCTCAGTTACCTCGTATATCAAATGGGGATTAATACTGTGAGCCCCATGTGGGACATGGACTATGTCCAATCCGATTACCTTGTATCTACCTCAGAGTTTAGTACAGTGCCTGGCACCTAGTGAGTTAACAAATACCATAAAAAAGTAATAATAACTATGGTACGTATTAAGAGCTTACTATGTCTCAAAAACTGCTGTAAGTGCTGGGGTGGATACAAGATAATCAGGTTGGACATACTCCTTGTACCGCATGGGGCTCCCAGACCAAGTAGGAGGGAGTAGGATATAATAATCCCCATTTTGTAGCTGAGGAAACTGAGGCACAGGGCGCTTAAGCGACTTGCCCAAGGTCACACAGGAGATGAGTGGCCATAATGATGGTGAGGATTATACCCTTAAAAAAATCAGTCTCTTAGAATGATTTCAAAGGGGGTTGTTGAACTCCAGAGCTGGGCTGGATTCCATGGTTATACTGTGAGAAGGCTGTGGCAGATAAAACGTAAACCACTGCATAAAAAGGAGAAATGCCCGAGCCAAGGTGAAACGGCTTTTCTATAAATGGTGCAATCGTGGCTTCAGTAAGTCAACTGAATTAAGAATCTCAAGGGCACAGAAATTCAACAGGAGAAGGAGAAACATTCTTCAAGATAACATACATAGACTCTCTATCCCATTCTGGTCTTAGAATTTTGAAAACCTTCATGGGAAGGACAGAAGCCGCAGTCACCAGACTCGATCTTTTGCCAGCCTGGACGCCTCCCCTCCTTCCCCTCCTGCCAGCTCTCGGGAAAACATCGTTTCCCACCTGATGCTCCCGTGCAACATCAGAATGTTGGGAAGACTGAGAAGCAGCGTGGCATAGTAGCTAGAGCACGGGCCTGGGAGTCAGAAGTGGTGGATTCTAATCCTGTGTGACCTTGGGCAAGTCACCTCACTTCTCTGTGCATCAGTTACCTTATCTGTAAAATAGGGATTGAGACTGTGAGCCCCATGTGTGACAGGGACTCTGTCGAACCCAATTTGCTTGTACCCACCCCTCTGTTTAGTACAGTGCCTAACACATAGTAAGCAATTAACAAATACCATAATTGTCATGATTATTAGTGTCTGCCTCCCCCACCTCTGGGCTGTAAGCTCATTGTGGGCAGGGAATGTTGCCTGCTTATTGTTCAGTTGTACTCTCCCAAGCACTTAGTACAGTGCTCTGCACACAATAAGTGCTCAGTAAATAGGATTGACTGATTCAATCCTCCCCATGATGTTCCCATCCCTATAGACAGCACCACCATCTTCCCTGTCTCACAAGCCCATAACTTTGGCATTATCCTCAACTCATCTCTTTCATTCAGCCCACATATTCAACCGGTCACCAAATCCGGCTGGTTCAATCTTCATAATATTGCTGAAATCCACCTTTTCCTCTCCATCCAAACTGCTACCATGTTAATCCAAGCATTTATAATGTCCCACTTTAATTACTGTATCAGCCTTCTTGGTGATCTCCCTGCCTGTCCCTCCCTCCTGTCTCTCCCCACGCTAGGTCATACTTCTTTCTGCTGCCGAGATCATGTTTCTACAAAAAACATTCAGTCCATCTTTCCCTACTCCTCAAGAAACTCCACTGGTTGCACATCCACCTCCACCTCCACAGAAACTTCTTACCTTTGACTTTAAATCACTCAGTCACCTTTCCGCATCCTACTTTACCTCTCTGCTTTCCTACTACAACCCAGCCCATACACTTTGATCCTTTAATGCCAACCTATACCTCGATCTCATCTCGATCTCACCTATTTTGCCTCTGACCTCTCACCCACGTCCTGCCTCTGTCCTGGAACATCTTCACATCTTCATATCCTCACCTTCTAAACCTTATTAAAAGCACATCTCCTCCAAGAGGCTTTCCCTGCCTAAGCCCTCATTTCTTCTTCACCCACTCCCTTCAGTGTCACCCCTTGCACTTGGATTTGCACCCTATGTTCACCCCTCCCTCGGCCTCATAGCATTTATGTACAGAACTGAAATGCATTTATTTATATTAATGTCTGTCTCCCCCTCTAGATTACGTGGCAGCCCTAAGAAGTAGAGTGAGCAAGGAGATCTTTCTCTCCCCATCTCTTCAGAGGTGAATCAGAAAGTGAGGTTTTGCCTCTACTTACCCCTTAGTGGTAGTGCAATCCCTCACACTTAAATTTGTTCGAACAACCTGTGCTACAGTGAAACATCACCCATCACTGTAATTGTAATCCTTGGAAACCGCTGACATTTATGACCTTACTTCTTCTACTCTCCAAAGCACTTAGTATAATGCTCTACACATAGTAAATGCTCAATAATATGATTGAACTATTGAGTCAATGGGGAATATATTGGGTTCTTGAGCTCTCATTTTTTCATATATCTATAAAAACAACATTTTGACAAATATTAAGTAAGATACTTAAACTGCAGGTTGAGAAACATCTTATTAAATGATCTCCCTCCTCACTATTGGCTTCAAAGCTCTCCATCACCTTGTCCCCTCCTACCTCATCTTCTTTCTCTACTTCTACTGCCCAGCCCGCACAGTCCGTTCCTCTGCCGCTAACCTCCTCACTGTGCCCGTGTCCTACCTCTGGCCTGGAATGCTCTCCCTCCTCACATCCACCAAACTAGCACACTTCCCCGCTTCAAAGCCCTACTGAACGTTCACTTCCTCCAGGAGGCCTTCCTAGACTGAGCCCCTCTTTTCCTCTGCTCATCCCGCCCTCCCCATCACCCCTTCTCCCTTTCTCGGCTCTACCTCCCCTCCCTGCCCCACAGCACTTGTGCATATGTGCACATATTTATTATTCTATTAATTTTATTAATGATGTGTATATATCTATAATTCTATTTACTTACGTTGATGCTATTGATTCCTGTCCTCATGCTTTGTTTTGTTTTGTTGTCTGTCCCCCCCGGCCCTTCTAGACTGTGAGCCCGATGGGTAGGGGTTGTCTCTATTTCTTGCCGAATTGTACTTTCCAAGTGCTTAGTACAGTGCTCTGCACACAGTAAGTGCTCCATAAATATGAATGAATGAATGAATCTCCCAACTGCATCCTTTCATCTTTTTTCACTCACCATCCTCCCACCCCCTCAATTATTCCCTAACTCCCAGGTATATCCTCTGTCTGAATCTCCTGAGATGCTACTGCCAGAGCACTTTGAATGCCAAAATTCTTACCAAATGTTCAGGTCCTATAATAATAATAATAATTTTGGTATTTGTTAAGCATCTACTGTGTGTCAGGCACTGTACTAAGCGCTTGGGCCCCCAGGTAGGTAGAAGACGGACCCATCTCCACTCCAAGGTTTTCTGAAGCGATAGGAATCAGACTGAAGAATAGGAATCCACAGATGGGGGCCAGTACCTGGGCTTCCAGCCAGCCAGTCCCAAGAACCCACCAGAAAATTAGCATTCAGATTGACCTTTGAGCAATCTTAAATGTGGGTACCTTTCTCCACCTTTCTGAACAGGCTTCATTGTTCCAATATCAATGGATACATTAATTCCAGAGCTAATTTACACTGTAATGAGAACTTTGTTTCACTGGAACTTTAAAACCCTGGCTGAAAAATTACCTGTATTCTTTTCTTTCTTTCTCTTCTTTTTTCTTTTCTTTTTTCTTCCTTTCCTTTCCTTTCCTTTCCTTTCCTTTCCTTTCCTTTCCTTTCCTTTCCTTTCCTTTCCTTTCCTTTCCTTTCCTTTCCTTTCCTTTCCTTTCCTTTCCTTTCCTTTCCTTTCCTTTCCTTTCCTTTCCTTTCCTTTCCTCTTTGCTCTTTTTTCTTTTTTCTTTTCCTTTTTCCTTTCCTTTCCCTTTCCTTTCCTTTCCTTGTCTCATCTCTCTTCTCCTCTTTACTTTTCTTTTTCATTCATTCATTCAATCATATTCACTGAGCACTTACTCTATGCAGAGCACTGTACTAAGTGCTTGGAAAGTACAATTGAGCAATAAAGAGAGACAATCCCTGCCCACACCAGGATCACATTCTAGAAGGGGAAGACAGACATCAAAATAAGTAAGCAGGCAAGTAAACTAAACAGATAAACAAATAAACAGGCTTTTCCTAGGCTCTCTCCACAACTCCCAGGAAGTTTATTTTACACTGAACATTTCAAACTGCTTCTTAACAAGGTGAAACTCTGGGTCTTCTGGGGTTGGGTAAGGGCATGTAAGCAGGCCTCGGGGAATTTATATTTTCTGAAGTTGTTCAGTGGGAGGTTTTACTTATTTTTCTGCTGCCTCTTCAGTGAGCCAGATGCTTGAATTCTTTAAACTACTCACTGGGGAATGGTCAGGTTCCTCATAAAGTTGCATGTACTCTTTCGGGCCAATGAAAGTTTTAGTTTTAGTACGCAAGTAGAATGTGATTAAATGGAGTCCCCGGAGCTTAAAAGAGTTTATACAACTTCCCTTAATTCTCAGTTTACTTTTACAGACTTAAAATGCTGTTTCAGACATGTTCTTTTGGATTATCTGTGATATATGCTTTTCTAGAGGTTATTTCTTCCTATCTACAGAAATGTTCAGTTCTAGTCGGAACTCACATGTATTATAGTAATGGTGATGATGATTAAGCATCACATCTCCTCCAAGAGGCCTTCTCCGAATAAGTCCTCATTTTCCTGGCTCCCTCTCCCTTCTCTATGGCCTAAGAACTTGTATCTGTGCCTTTTGGGAACTTGATATTCACCCCACCCTCAACCTTACAGCACTTATGTATGTATCTTTAAGATATATACTATAAATTATTTATATTAATATCCATATCCCACCCTCTAGACTTTTAAACTCCTTGTGGGGAGGGTAAGTGTCTGCCAACTCTGTTGTAATGTACTCTCCCAAGTGCTGACTTACAATGCTCTGCACATAGTCAGTGTTCAGTAAATACCACTGATTGACTGATGATGATAATGGTAACTGTTAAGTACTCACTATGTGCCAAGCACAGTTCTAAATACTAGGGTAGATACAAGTTAATCAGAGTAGAAACAGTCCCTGTCCCACATGGGGAGTGCAATGTAAGGAGGAGGGAGAACCATTTATTGAATCTCCATTTTACAGATGAGGAAACAGAGGCACAGAGAAGTTAAGTGACTTGTCCAAGGTCACATAGCAGACAATGATGATACTTAAATACTATTCCCCTTAAAGTTAAAGATTGACCTTGTCTTCGCCTCAAGCAATTCACATTCTCAGCTGTCCATTTCTGCCTAAGAAACATCTTGGACCTCCCTAATTATTATTTATGACTCTGGACTGGTTGGTTAAAAAGATATATATGTTATGCTCGTTCACCAGCTGAAATGATTCAAATTGTGTTTGTCTCTTGGAAGTGTAAAGACAAGTATATTTCTTTAACTATGTAATCAAGGCTGTTTATGATTCTTTCTATTGTTTCTTTGGTTTGTGGTCTCTGAGACTTGGCATCTTAGCGTAAAGTGCTCTATAGTGAGTTCTCTAAGGAGCTGTCTTTCTCAATTAGGTTGACAAGTTTGGAGAGAATGCACAAAGTGAGGGAAAATGTAATTCTTGCCATGTATAATAATAACGTCCCCTTTTTAGCCTTTCAATTGTGTTTCTCTGAAAAATGCAAGTCTGAGTTATGTTTTTCTTCTTCACAGCAGATAATTCAGAGCAGGTTGAAAGATTCAGGGATTTTGCTGTAATTGCTTCCTGATCTTCTTCTCCAGAAAATAAATGGCATCCCCCATCCCAAACCTTACCTACATAGTTTCTGTACTGAATGAATAGATGAGATACTGCTTTATTTGTAAAAATATATGGCTCCTGTTCCCTTTATTAGCAACAATTCATACCCTTTATGTCCTCTCCAGATTTGTGTTCATTTTTCATTCGGAGGCTAAAATTAATTGTTTTATAGTTAATGAGAAATATAAATCCAAAGCCCCATAACTCTGTTTCTTGCAGATAGTCACTTCTTTTAACCTCCCAAAGGTTATTTTATAGCTTTGCTTTTCAGCAGTGGCTCTTCCGGTGAACTAACGTTTTGGTATTTTAACATCCACCTTCGAGATGGACCTTTCTTTATGTGCCTTTGTAGGCAGTGGGTCCCAGATTCTTTGGAACATTAGATACTATACCAAACCACTTTTCATATGGCCATAATTACTGTGGTGTCATCTTAGAGTATCTAACTTAGAATTCTGACCTTCGTATTCAAAAAGACTTCCATCCGAGGCTTATGGAAAGAGCACGGGCTTGGGAGTCAGAGGTCATGGGTTCAAATTCCGGTTCCGCCACTTATCAGCTGTGTGACTTTGGGCAAGTCACTTCACTTCTCTGAGCCTCAGTTACCTCATCTGTAAAATGGGGATTAAGACTGTGAGCCCCACGTAGTATAACCTGATTACCTTGTATCTACCCCAGCACTTAGAACAGTGCGTGGCACATAGTAAGTGCTTAACAAATGCCATCATTATTATCCAACTTCATCCTTGGAAAATTTCCTGTTAACTCTTGCATCTGCAACTCATTCATGCCATGAGAATTTTATCATCTGAGCTTAAACGTCTTAAAAAAAAAATCCTGCCGTAAGTTCTAGGTGTGATGGGTAAACTCTCCTGGAGGCTTGTTCTCTAGGAGGTCTTCTACTGAGAGTCTCCACAGCACTAACTTAATTTTGCTTCCTCTAATATTGTGGTACAGTTTAATCACACCCATATTACATTGACTTCTACAGAAATCTCATTATAGAGTTCAAGTACTTTTCTATTATTGCCCTTTCATAGATTTCAGACTCACTGTTTCACCGTGCTACCTTCTCCTTCATCCGCTCCTTGAAAAACATCTTGGTAATACCTGCAACAGAATGTTATGCTGTTGCTAAATTCTTTCACCTAGGCAACATACTGCAGAGAAAAGAGGTAAAAATCAAAATCTAGAAGGCCAGTCCCCTCTCAGGGTCACACCTGGCGAGTTTCCAGTACTCTACCAGTCTCAACTACAGGAGGGAGAGTCAAGCAGAGGCATAGCCATTCCATTCCTAGCTTGGCCAATGGCTAGTGAGTGGAAAGCAATCTGCTACAAGTCAAAATTCATCCATGCAGGGCAGCAGAGGCATGGGAGAGAGTCGAGGGTGCAGACTCACGTTTGCTGCATGGAAGGAGGCAATGGTAAACTTCTTCCGTACTTTTACCAAGAAAACTCTACGGATACACACTATCAGAACCTTTGCAGATGGACAGCGGGGCCTTCTGGGAGAGACGTGTCTCTGGTGTTGCTATGGGTCGGAAATGACTTGACGGCATAAGGCAAGACAAGAAGGCCAATATGTAGTTTGGCAGAGTATGGTACTAATGAGACCTTAAACTTCCAACCAAACTAAGGGCCTACAGGAGATTTGTAAGTAGCATTCAACCTTCTATTAAACTTTGAGATTTGAACAAAACACTTGAACTTACTCACTGTACCTCGATCTCGTCCATCTCACTACTGACCCCTGGCCCACATCCTCCCCCTGACCTGGGATAGATACTGGGATAGATACAAGATAATTGTGTTGGGCACAGTTCCTGTTCCACATGGGGCTCATAGTCTTAATCCCCATTTTATAGATGAGGAAATTGAGGCACCAAGAAGTCGTGACGCTTGCCCAAGGTCACACAGCAGACAAGTGATGGACCGAGATTAGAACCCAGGTTCTTCTGACTCCCAGGCCCGTGCTCTTTCCACTAGACCATGCTGCTTCTATAAATACATAAATACGCATTTGTGTTTTTTCCTGAATAATTTCACATCAGGAAACAATGGGTTACTATTAGTGCATTAAGTTGTGTTGTGGAAAACCAAAGTGAAGGCTCTCTGATGGTAATTTGGTGATCTTCCTGAACTGAATTCCTCGTTTTCCCTCCCAAGTCTTCTCCTTCACCAAATTTTCCCAGGAAAATTGACACTGCCATTCCCCTCGTTGCTAAAGTCTACAAGCTTCACATTATCCTTGATATTTTCCTCTCTTTAAACCCTCAAACTTGGCCTGCTAGCAAATTTTGTGTCCATTTTCCCCATAATATTTCCAAAATCTCTCCCCATCCAAATGAGTACCATAATGGTCCTGATACTCATCACATCTCAGCTTGGTTACTGGTCTCCCTCATCTCACAAGTTCTCCCTGAATCCAGACATTCCCATCTCCAGACCTAAACTTCACTCTGCTGCTCAAATAATTTTTCTAGAATGTCTTTCTGCATACATTTCTTCACTCCTCAGAAACCTCATTAAGCAAAAAGTTCTGTTCATTAGCTTTGAGGCACTCAATTAGTTCTCTCCTTCCAACTTGTCTACTCTCTTCATCCACGGTAACCCAGTTCTTAAGATTTGTTCTTCTCAAGTTCTCTTCTCTGCCACAACCAATCTCTTTCTCACACCTTTCTCCCGGATTGGAGCTCCCTCTTCAAATCCGTAAGACCATGATGCTTCTAAATTTCAAGACCTTTCTGAAATTTCATGCTCATGAGTTCGAATCCCAGCTCTGCTACTTGTCGGCTGTGTGACTGTGGGCAAGTCACTTAACTTCTCTGCGCCTCAGTTCCCTCATCTGTAAAATGGGGATTAAGACTGTGAGCCCCACGTGGGACAACCTGATTCCCCTATGTCTACCCCAGCGCTTAGAACAGTGCTCGGCACATAGTAAGCGCTTAACAAATACCAACATTATTATTCATGCTCCACTAGGCCTTCCCACATTCATTTCTCATCTTCTCAATGTCTCCTACATCCACCACTTTGCACCACTTCTTGTGTGCACTTGTGTACTCACAACTTCCAACACTGTTTTTATATATACTATATTACTTATGCTCTGACTCCTGTACTTATCCTCTTTTCTTCCTTCCTCTTAGTGGTAAATCATTCTAGTGTCCATCTCCTCCACTAGATTCTAAACCCCTTGAGGAAGGGATCATGTCTACCAACTACGCAATCAATCAGTGGTATTGACTGAGCACTTACTGTGTGCAGAGCACTATTCTAAATGCTTGGGAGAGTACAATACGATAGAGTTGGTAGAAATGTTCCCTGCCCACAGTGAGTTTATGATCTAAAGGGGAGACAGACATTGATATAATTAAATAAATTGTATTCTTGTACAACTGTACTACTATACTCTCTCAAGATCTGAGTATAGTGCTCAGTACACAGTAGATGCTTAATAAATATCATTGTTTAATTAATGTATTAATTGAATGACTGTTCTAATTCAATTGAGAATTGAATTTAGATAGTATGACCATAATATGACCTCTTGTGGGCAGCCTCAGAAGAGATGCCAAGGTCTGAAAAAACAGAAATACAGTACCATTTTCCTACTCTTTCAACTGTTCCTTTCAAGCATAGAATTGAAAGCCCTGAGAGTGAATTTGGCAAAGCTTATTCTGCAGAAAAATCACAGGACTTTTAATGTGGCTAAAAGAAGGCTCCAGTGGTCAGAGATGATGATGATAATGATAATGATGCTGAGTGCTGCAATTGTTAAGTGCTTACTGAGTTGTTCGTTGTGGGCAGGGAATGTGACTGCCAAGTCAGTTGTATTACATTCTCCCAAGCTCTTTGTACAATGCTCTGCACACAGTAAACACTCAATGAATATCACTAATAGATTGATTTCTGGAAAAAGTACAAGGACACTGAATCAGATATAGCCCATAGAAGCTCACAGTTTAAAGTTTTGGGCAAGAGTGACACCCTGAGAAAGAAATAGCTATGTAAATTTAGAAAAAAACACCCAATAACAATTCAACAACTACAGCAACAGTCACCAGAAAAGCAGCAGGGTGTTATTGCTGGGAGCAAAACCAGACCTCAATATACTAACCATTTCCAGCAGGCCTGTTCTTGGTCAACCAATCAATCAATCATATTTATTGAGCACTTACTGTGTGCTGAGAACTGTACTAAGTGCATGGGAGAGTGCAGTATAACAGAGTTGGTAGAAATGTTCTCTGCCCAGAGTGAACTTAAAGTCTAGATGGAGAGACAGACAATATTATAACTACATAAATACAGGTATGTACATAAGTGCTCTGGGGCTAAGAGAGGGGTGAATCAAGGCTGCAAATGCAAGTGTAACATTGACACAGAAGGGAGAGGGAGAAGAGGAAACGAGGGCTTAGTCAGGGAAGGCCTCTTGGAGGAGATGTGCTTTTAATAAGATTTTGAAGGTGGGGAGAGTGATCATCTGACCATTTTGAAGAGAAAGGGCATTTCAGGCCAGAGGCAGTATGTGGGAGAGAAGTTGGCAGTGAGATAGATGAGAATGAAGTAGAGTGAGTAAGGTGGCATTAGAGGAGCAAAGTGTGTGGGGTGGGTTGCAGTAACAATATTAACAATAATAACAACAATAAGAAGAAGAAGAACTGTGATATTTGTTAAGCACTTACTATTTTCCGTGCACTGTACTAAGCGCTGGGGTGGATACAAATAGATCATGTTGGACTCAGTTTCTGTCCCATGTCAGACTCAGATGAGGTAACTGAGGCAGAGAGAAGTGACTTGCCCAGGGTCACACGGCAAACAAGTTGTAGAGCGGGATTAGAACTCATGACTTCTGACTCCATGGTTTATCCACTACGTCATGCTGCTAGAAAAGCAGTGAAGTAAGGTAGGAGAGGGCAAAGTGATTGAGTGCTTTAAAACCAATGGTAAGAAGTTGCTGTTTGATTTGGAGGTAGATGGCAACCACTTGAGGTTTTCAAAACTAGACTGTTTAAAGTATTTTTCTTACAACTTAGATATGATTGTTTTTGTTTATAGACACTTTATGTCTTGCCAAAGTCATGCACATACCATCATTTTTAGCATAGTGAGTCTGTATATTTTCTAACACTCAAAAAACAACTCTGGAACAGAGGAACTGTTGTGGTGGAATGGCTCTGTGTCTCATTGAGTCTAATTGTCCGTCTCTAGTGGATTGCATTTCTAGAAATCTCAGAAGAAAGTAAACCCAACAATTGCACTACTGATTGTGTAATAATACATGAGAATACAAGTTCCTTATTCATTTCATACGTCTTGAACCATCAGATTTAATGTCCTGGGCCATTTTGATTTGGGTTAGTGAGTCTTATTTATGCTACTCTTCCTCTGTGAAGGTGTTTTCCAAAATTCTCCTTTGGTCTGAGAGCAACATGAATGGTAACCTGAATATTCCACACCAGGATATTTCCTTTTCCACAGGAATATCTTTTAACTTTGTGAATTTCCTCTTTCATGTATTCATTAGGAGTCTAGCATAGTGGGAAGAGCATGGGCCTGGGAGTCAGAGGATGTAGGTTCTAATCCCGGCTGTGAAACTTATTTGCTGGGTGACCTTGGACAAATCACTTAACTTCTCTGGGCCTCAGTTACCTCATCTGTAAAATGGGGATTAAAACTGTGAGCCCCATGTGGAACATGGACTATGTCCAGCCTCATTATCTTGTATCTACCTAAGCACTTAGTACAGTGACTGGCACATAGGAAGTGCTTAACAAATACCATGAAAACAAATAGATGTGACGCCTATTTTTGCCATTCATTAGTAACCAAGTTGTATTCTATGTTCTCTTCCTTTTCTCTTTACTAAACTGCATATTCATAGTCTTAGAGATCTCTTATTATGTGGTGGAGGTAGGAATGATGAAATAAAGTGAAATTTGGTAATCACTCAATGCCATCGATGATAATAAGGATGATTATCATTTACTGTACTAATTGAACATCGACTTTGTGCTGAGGCCAGCAATATTCTAAAATATATCATTACATATTAACTCATTTGATAATTTTGTACATTCCTTTTCTGCTAATTGAACCTGATGCTTTTGATGATTTACCATCAAATTAGTATATATGCTGACCAAGGAGAAGGCAGGGTTGTTAACAATTTTTCTGGTTGGTATGTCCTTTACATTCTTCTTCAAAATGCCCCCAAATCCTGGTCTTAATCCAAATCCTTTACTAGTTTATTGACTGTTATGACATGATAGGAATTTAGCTAATGTTGATGATGACGTTGATAACGTTGCCAGATTCATCTGCCTGAAAAGAGGCCAGAAATTGGAAGTTGTCAGCATTCGGTTTTGTTTTACGCACATGAGTATATTGTTAGTATCTGGGTAAATTTTGTTCTGTTTTTCTATTACAAGTCTTCTTAAGTTCAGTATTGCTCAGATACCATTTGAATCTCTCAAGTCCCATTTAGTTCTACTGAGCCTTACTCATTTCTCAGATTTGAGTTGAAGTAGTATTGTAGTTGAAATACTATTTCAGTCAATCAGTCGGTCACATTTACTGAGTGCAGAGGATTGTACATCACAGAGCTTGGGAGAGTACAATATAGCAAAGAGAGTTGGTAGACATGTTCCCTGCCCACAAAGAGCTTACAGTCTAGAGTGGAAGGCAGACATTAAAATAAATGGCAGATATCTACATAAGTGCTGGGGGCTGAGTATGGGGTACAAATTTAAGTGTAAAGGTGATGCAGAGGGACAAGGAATAGGGGAAATGAAAACTTAGTAGGACCTCTTGGAGCAGTTATGCTTTTAATAAGTCTTTGAAGATGGGGAGAGTGAACGTCTGCTGGGTATAAAGGAGAGGTAGTGCCAGAGCAGAGGCAGGATGAAGGCTGGGGGGTCAGTGGTAAAATAGATGTGATTGCGGGTCAGTGAGTAGGTTGTTGTTAGAGGAGCGAAGTGAATGTGCGGGGTTGTCATAGGAGTAGTTTCAGTGTGCAGGCTCTGTATTAAACATTGGAAAATTATACTGGGGAGGGAATTAGATGCTATTCCTGTCCCTTTAGAGGCTTACGATCTAAGGATTATAAAGTGGGAGAAGGGACTAGGCAACACAAAGAAAGATGAACCATAAAGCACTAATGTAACAAAAGACAAGGAAACATACACAACATAAAAACCCCAAACAGTAGGATATAGTGAGAAGTAGCGTGGTCTAGTGGAAAGAGCACAGCTCTGGGAGTCAGAGGACATGGGTTCTAATCCTCGATCTGCCACTTGTCTGCTGTGTGACCTTGGGCAAATCATTTAACTTTCCTGTGCCTCAGGTCTTTCATCTGCAAAATGGGGATTCAATACCTGTTCATCCCAATACTTAGACTGTGAGCCCAATGTGAGAACTGATTATCTTGTATCTACCTCAGCACTTAGTACAGTGTTTGATACAGAGTAAGCACTTAACACATATTATTATTATTGTCATTATCATTATTACAGTGGCTTGAGGAGCAGAATTTCAGGCTCCTTGCAGCTTGGAGTTCAATAGTCACACTGCAGCTATATTCATCTCTCTAGCAACCACCGCTGCTTTTGCTCACATGGTTCGAAGTTTTCTAGAGGCTTGCTGCAGCTGCAGCAATACGTCCCAGTGGGTGGTGCAAAAGAAGGTCAGGATGGAGGACCCAGGATGATGCCACAAAACTGTGATGTCCCCTTCATTTTGAAGACCTGATTAGATTAAGCCAGGTGGTTCGGCTTTGAGGAGGCTAGGAATGCTAGTAGTGAGTCTTCTCACTCTTAAGAATCAAGAAGTCACCTGGGGATATTTCAGTTTAATATGAAGGATTAAATTTCCACTGTCCATTTCTTGATGTCCCACCTCTCCCATGCCCACATTCATTCATTCATTCAATCATATTTACTGAGTGCTTACTGTGAGCAGAGCACTATACTAAACTCTTGGGAAACTACAGTGCAATGATAAACAGACATGCTCCCGCTCCACAGCGAGCTTACAGTCTAGAATGGGGAAGGCAGACATCAACACAAATAAATAAATTACAGATATGTACATGCACACAGTAAGTGCTCAATAAGTCTATTCTTCACTCCGCTGCCCGGCTCATCTTCCTGCAGAAACGATCTGGGCATGTCACTCCCCTTCTTAAACAACTCCAGCGGTTGCCTACCAACCTCCACTCCAAACAAAAACTCCTCACTCTAGGCTTCGAGGTTCTACATCACCTTGGCCCTTCCTACCTCTCCTCCCTTCTCTCTTTCTACCGCCCACCCCGCATGCTCCGCTCCTCCGCCGCCCACCTCCTCACCGTCCCTCGATCTTGCCAATCCCCCCGGGCCACGTCCTCCCGCGGTCCCGGAACGCCCTCCCTCCTCACCTCCGCCAAACTGATTCTCTTCCCCTCTTCAAAACCCTACTTAAAACTCACCTCCTCCAAGAGGCCTTCCCAGACTGAGCTCCCCTTCTCCCTCTACTCCCTCTACCGCCCCCCCCTTCATCTCTCCTCAGCTTAACCCTCTTTTCCCCCCATTTCCCTCTGCTCCTCCCCCCTCCCTTCCCATCCCCTCAGCA
Source organism: Ornithorhynchus anatinus (assembly GCF_004115215.2). NCBI lineage: Eukaryota > Metazoa > Chordata > Mammalia > Monotremata > Ornithorhynchidae > Ornithorhynchus > Ornithorhynchus anatinus. The sequence goes on from NC_041739.1 coordinate 36,159,109, forward strand.
CTGTACTCGTCTGCTCGACTGTATATATTTTCATCACCCTATTTATTTTGTTAATGAAATGTACATCACCTCGATTCTATTTAGTTGCCATTGTTTTTACGAGACGTTCTTCCCCTTGACTCTATTTATTGCCATCGTTCTCATCTGTCTGTCTCCCCCAATTAGACTGTAAGCCCGTCAAACGGCAGGGACCGTCTCTATCTGTTGCCGACTTGTTCATTCCAAGCGCTTAGTACAGTGCTCTGCACATAGTAAGCGCTCAATAAATACTATTGAATGAATGAATGAAATACGACTGAATTAATTGAATGACTGAATAAGTGTTGTGGGGCTGGGAGGGGGGAAGAACAAAGGGAGCAACTCAGGGCAATGCAGAAGGGAGTGGGAGAAGAGGAAAGGGGGGGCCTAATTTGGGAAGGCCTCTTGGAGGTGAGGCCTTCTAGAATATAGAATGAGAAAAGAGCTAGAATGGAAATTTTTTCCTCAGGCTATCGTTGTTTACAGCCTTGTGCCTCCTAATCAAACGGTCGATCAATCTGTCAATCAATCCATCCTATTTATTGTTTACCATGTGCAGAGGACTGCACTGAGCACTTGGGAAAGTATAACAATAAGACAGAGTTGGTAGACTCACCCCCTGCCCACATCGAGCTTACCATCTAGAGTATCTAGACAACACAAAGTTTTGGAATAAGAAATCACAAACACTTCCTGGACAATCCAAGGGAATAGGAGGCAGGAGAACTAGAGATTAAGGTCGCAACATTTTTCACCATCCTTTCTCATTCCTAAATTGGTTGATCAGGGCCTGGCTGTGGGAGTTCACAGAGAAGTCAGATAGAAACCCTACCCAGGCGTTTTGAAATTCAACAGTAGTTTATTTTCTAATTCTCTTTGTGGAGAAATTATGACTTGTGAAACACCCGCTCATTAGTAACAAATGCTGAGATTAGTAAATTCCACATGCAAGGCACAATTCATTTTCAGACTAAAATGTATTTAAGCAAATAGATTAATGTGTTCCGCTTTCATGGAGCTTCTGGGAATTTTATCAGCAGTCTTTGTAGAAATCTCATTCTAAAACAACTTGGAGGAGTCAGGAATACAGGGTAAGGGATTCTAACATTCAAGTACAAACAGCACCCTACAACATTCCTAGGTCATTTGAAATGTAGTGCAATTATACTTTACCAGAACATACCTTAGTAGATTGTGAAAACCTTGAAGGCAAGGATCCTGTCTATCAGCACTACTGAACTCTCCTAGGCACTTAATACAATGCTGTGTACTACAGTATAAGTGCTCAGTAAATACCACTTATTGATTTAATGGTTAATCCATCCAGGGGGAAAAGGATCATATTTGTCTCTTTCTGTTCAAATCTCTCATTCCTGCAGCAAAGATGGACTAAAAATCAATCAGTCAATCAATCAGTGGTATTTATTGAGGGGTTACTCAATAAAGAAGCAACATGGCCTAAAGGATAGAGCATGGGCCTGGGAGTCAGAAGGACCTGGGTTCTAATCTTAGCTCCACCACTTGTCCGCTCTGTGGCCTTGGGCAAAGTTACCTAACTTCTCTGTGCCTCAGTTCCTTCATCTGTAAAATGCAGATTAAGACTGTGAGCCCTATGTGGGTCAGGGACTGTGGCTTTAAAGCACACAATCTTCTTCCCCCTCCCACCTCAACTCACTACTCTCCTACTACAACCCGGCCCGCACACTTCGTTCCTCTAATGCTAACCTTCTCACTGTACTTTGATCTCGTCTTTCTTGCCGCTGACCTCTCACCTGTGTCCTGCATCTGGCCTGGAACACCCTCCCTCCTCTTAACCGAGAGACAATTACTCTCCCCACCTTCAAAGCCTTACTGAAGGCCCATCTCCTCCAAGAGGCTTTCCCTGACTAAGCTCTCCTTTCCTCTTCTCCCAGCCCCTTCTACATCACCCTGACTTGCTCCCTTTATTCATTCCCCCTCCCGGCCCCACAGCCCTATGAACATATCTTGTAATTTATTTACATATTTATTCATGTTAATGTCTGTCTCCCCCTCTAGACTGTCAGCTCACTGTGGGCGGGGAATGTGTGTGTTTATTGTAATATTGTACTCTCCCAAGCACTGAGTACAGTGCCTTGCACACAGTAAGTGCTCAATAAATCCATTTGAATCAGTGAACCCGGTTGTCTTTGACCTTCCCAAGAACAGTGCCTGGCACATAGTAAGTGTTTAACAAATACCATTATTATTACTATTATTATTATCACCACTGTGTGCAGTGCATTGTACAGAGTACTACATTAACAATTGTTTCTCCATGATTATCAAGAGCTGCAAAGATCCAATATTTTCCTTAGTTTAGTAAATGGGGAATTGCAAGGATTTAGATTATTGAAGGAATTTGCATAAAAGGGATGTCTGCTTCTTTAATGTGGTTTATTATATCAGCTATACTTTTAAGTCTCTCTGATCAGTGAACGCTACTTAATCCGGATAGAGTCTTGAAATTTGTTGGACTCTATTAAGCCCCAAGTTTTTTAACTGTATCAAGAACATTGCAGTCAGAGCAAGGAATAATGAGTTTCTCACTGCACTGAGAAAAAAGGACAAAGGTATCATTAACCCAGGCAGTTGAACAGGAGACATGAAACAAAAGTAGCTCACAATGACCTGACTTCAATTAGCGGTTTCACATCTGAAAGATTTCCTAGCCCTTTTAAAACTGCAAACCTGCAAATTCTGATGGGGTTTGCATATAAATACCATCACTCATCTTATCCCACCTGGATTACTGCATCAGCCTCTTTGCTGACCTCCCAGCCTCCTGTCTCCCCCACCTGCAGTCCACACTTCACTGCTGACCGTATATTTTTCTACAGAAACATTCAGGACATGTCACCCCTCACCTCAAAAACCTCCAGGGGTTGGCCATCCTCCTCTGCATCAAACAAAAACTCCTCAACATTGGCTTTAAAAGCACTCCACAACCTAGCCCCCTCCTCCCTCACTTCGCTACTCTCCTACAACCCAGCCCATCAGCTTGGCTCCTCTTAGGCTAACCTTCTCACTCTGCCTTTTCTCGCCCATGTTCTGCGTCTGGCCTGGATAGCCCTCCTTCCTCAAATCTGACAATCAACCTCCCCTGCTTCAAAGCCTTATTGAAGGCACATCTCTTCCAACAGGCCTTCCCAGACTAGGCCCCCCTTTCCTCTTCTCCCTCTCCCTTCTGCATCACCCAATCTTGCTCCCTTTATTCATCCCCCTTCTCAGCCCCACAGTACTTCTGTACATATCTGTGCTTTATCTGTTCTGACGTCTGTCTCCCCTCTCTAGACTGTAAACTCGCTGTGGGCAGGGAATGTGTCAGTCTACTGTTATATTGTACTTTCCCAAATGATTAGTCCAGTGCTTTGCACACAGTAAACGCTCAATAAATACGAATGAATCCAAATGCATTGAATTGAATAAATGGTTTTGGAAATTAAATTTAAAAAATGAAAAATAAGGCAAATAATTCTAGTATTGTGATTTTGTACATCATGTACTTTACCTACATTATAGGTACCATTTTACGTGATTTCTTACGCCTCCTCTATTGCCTAATTTGGTAGTCAAGGTATTTTTTAAGCACTCATTATGTGTCAAGTACTGTGGTAAGCAGTCTTAGATACAAGTTAATCAGACTGCAAGATGATCAGATCAAGACACTGTGCCTGAACCACACGGGGCTGAGGGAATCAATCACTCAAATATTGTTCTACTGTACTCTCCCAAGCACATAGTACAACGCTTTGCACATGGTAAGCATTCAATAAATATGACCGAATGAATGACTTCTAACATGGCCACTGCTTGGGACATTACTAAAATGGCACCTGAACCAAGATGGCCATCACCCATGGGCAATGGCAGAAGGGATGAGGCCACTCTGACTCCCCTCACCACTGTCTCCTCCCTCTGATAGTGCACACACATCTTAAATTTCAGGGTGAAAGATGAAAGAGCAGAGTGGGGGAGGGGGAAATCCGTGTGGGACTATGTTCTGGGAGTTCTGTCTGGCCCATCTGGATCTAGGAGATGAGGAATGTGTCTGTGAGATCCCATGTGCCCATGTGCGTCCCCTCACCATCTTGTGCCCGGGAAAATTTGTCAAGACGGGGAGGGGAAAGTCAGAGATGGGTGAAGAGAGTGATCTTGGCTTCCCCCAGGAGGACTAATTGCCAGATCTTGCTCTGTTACTCGCTTTCTCTCACACCCCATGAGAGACAACATGGCCTAGTGGAAGGAATATGGGACTGGAAGTTAGGAGAGGCTGGTTGTAGGCCCGGCTCCGGCACTGCCTATTGTATGACCTCGGCCAAGTCGTGGAATTTCTCTGTGCTGCAGTTTCCTCATCTGTAAAATGAGGATTGCAAAACCTATTTTCCCTCCTTCTGAAACTGTGAGCCCCATGTGGAACAGGGACTGCGTCCAATCCAATTATCTTGTACCTAGTCCAATGCATAGGGCAATATGGGGCTCATAATAGGCACTCAATAAATGCCATCATTATATGCCCCATCCTGGTGATTAAGGTTGGAGTGAGGCCCCCTTTTGAGAAGCAGCATAGTTTAATGGATAGAGCTCGTGGCCGGGAATCAGAAGGACCTGAGTTCTAATCCCAGCCCCGCCACATGTCTGTTATGTGACCTTGGGCAAGCCATTTAGCTTCTCTGGGCCTCAGTTACCTCATCTGTAAAATGGGGATTAAGAGTGTGAGCTCCATGTGGGACAGGAAATGTGTCCAACCTGATGATCTTTTACCTACCCCAGCACTTAGAACAGTGCATGTCACATAGTAAGCACTTAAGAAGCACAATAATAATAATAATAATAATGATAATTTTTCAGCAAGTACACATGAGCAAGAAGATGAACTGTAGAGAGCTGGGCTCAGAGCCTCAGGTGAAAGTCACAGCCTCCAGCATCTCCCAGCATCCAGGCTTTTCTTTTCCCCTCAGCGTGAGTCCCGCTCAAATCCCCAGTCAGTTGGCAGTAGAGACAACAGCTTTCCCCTTCTCCACTTAGGGGAGGGAAAGGCCTTTCTGGTGAGCGGGTGCGAGGCAGTTTAAATTTGACCGCTGGGTGGGGGACCTTCTCTTAGCCTGTCCCTGGAGCTGAGGTCTGGATGACCCCTCCCTCCCTGGTTCCCAGATGGGGCAGAGGTCTGGTGAAGATTAAAACAAAGTGGGTGCAGGAAGGCTGAGGGTGGGAAGGGAGTGGAGAAAATTTAAGATGTGAGGAATACTAATAATCGTGATATTTGTTAAGCACTTACTATAGGCTGAGCACTGTACTAAGCACTGGGGTAGAAGCAGCATGGCTCAGTAGATACAGCATGTGACTGGGAGTCAAAAGGTCATGGGTTCCAATCCTGGCTCTACCACTTGTCTGCTGTGTGGCCTTGGGAAAGTCACGTCACTTCTCTGGACCTCAGTTACCATATCTGTAAAATGGGAATTGAGATTGGGAATCCCCCATGGATAGGGACTGTGTCGAACCCGATTTGCTTGTATTCATCCCAGTGCTTAGTACAGTGCCTGGCACATAGTAAGCACTTAACAAATACCACAGTTATTATTATTATACAGTAGTTGACAATCAGACACAAGGAGAGAAGATTGCTATTGAGTCATCATTTTACAGATGAGGAAAGTGAGGCACAGATAAGTCATCCATTCATCCTTTCATTCAATTGTATTTATTGATCATTTACTGTGTGCAGTGCTGTACTAAGCGACTCGGAGAGTACACTCTAACAATTCATTCATTCATCCAATCATATTTAGTGAGCACTTACCGTTTGCCAAGCAGAGTATTAAGTGCTTGGGAGAGTAAAATATAACAACAAACAGACATACTCCTACCTACAACAAGCTCACAGTTTAGAGGGGGAGACAGATGAATAAATAAACAACAGTTATATACAGATATATACATATGTGTTATGGGGATGGGAGGCAGGATGAATGAAAGAGGAAGTAAGAGCGGCACAGAAGGGAGTGAGAGAAGGGGAGGGGAGGGCTTAGTCAGGGAAGGCTTCTTGGAGGAGATGAGCCTTCAGTAAACAGACACATTCCCTGCCCACAGAGAGCTTACACTCTGGAGCAGGGCAGTGACTTGGTCAAGTTCACATGGCAGGCAAGTGACACAGGTGCTCTCACTCGCAGGTCTATGCTCTATCCACTAGGCCACCCTGCTCACATAGCATGTCGGGAGCCCCTCCAAAGTGAATAACCCAGTGCCCCTGGAGTCTTAATCCAGTCCTCAGTAAGGTGTGGGAATGCCATCTCTTATTTTTGATTAAACAGTAGTTTTCACACGACAGTTTCGCTAATAATGAATGCTTTTAGGAACGAAAAGCAGGGGACTTCAGTATTAGCCACAGAAATACCCAAACCCACTGGGAAGGTGGGATTAGTCTAGAGGGGATATACTTCCTGTGGGATCTCTATTTGCACAGGAAGTTTAGCTCCCTTATCCACATCTGTCACTGCTGAGGAAAGAGATATGTTATAAGAAAAGATTAAAAGCCAAGAGAGAATTGTCTTAAGTGTGAGGCAGCGAGCTGGGTAGTTCAAGTGTGTACTTGCTGTACTATTTTTGCAGTTAAAACATATATTTGGAAAGAAGATTTGTTACATACTGAAATCATTCCAGATGATTTCAGTGAAATACTGTTTTATTATGCTTACAATTTTTACCATGTCTCAATTAGAGCTTTAAAATCATAAAATAACTATTTAGTCTGATGCAGGGAATGGACTATTTTGGCATCATTCAGTGACTCATTTCTTCCTTTACATTTTAAAAATACCCATCTTTCTCTTCTACATTTAGTCTGTTCTGGTTTTTTGTTTTGTTTTTTGTTGGTAGGAAATTAAAATTTAATTTTCCAGGCACGGCAGTCTGATCCAGTTGGGTGACAGAAACCTGACCTGTAGCAGAACTGAAGAAAGATCATTCTATCAATCATTTATTCATTCATTCAATCATATTTATTGAGTGCTTCCTGGGTGCAGAGCACTGTATTATGCACCTGGGAGAGTACAGTATAACTATAAACAGACACATTCTCTGCCCATAACTGAACACTTACTGTGTGCGGAGCACTTTAATAAGCACTTGGGAGAGTCCAATCTAGCAGAGTTGGTAGAAACACTCCCTCCCCACAAAGTTACAGTCTCGAGGGGGAGACAGACATTAATATAAATAACTTATGGACATGCATATAATATCTGTGGGACTGAGGGAGGAGTGAGTTAAGGAGCAAATCCAATTGCAAGAAAGACACAGAAAGGAGCGGGGAAAGAGGAAATGAGGCCTCAGTTGGGGAAAACCCCTTGGAGAAGATGTGCTTTTAATAAGGCATTGAAGGTGGGGAGAGCCATGAGCAGGAAGTGGTCCATGATGGGGATTAGTCTGGTTTTATACTAGACAGTCAAGTTTCCTGCCGGTTTCTCCCCTATCCAGGACTGTGGAGAAGGAGGGTTGGCAAAGAGGTGTTTGATATTTAGAGAGAAGTCTTATTTATATTAATGTCAGACTCCCCCTCTAGACTGTAAGCTTGTGGTAGGCAAGGAAAATGTATTGTACTCTTCCAAATGCTTAGTACAGTGCTCGACACAGTAAGCACTCAATAAATACCACTGATGATGATGATTGATGATGGTCAGTGTGGTTGATTGATCATCAAAAGCTGTTCCAAACACGCAGAGAAAAGGCCTGGACCAATCCTCTTTTTTTTTTTTTTTTTTTTAAAAAGGCACTACACTAAGCACTGGGGTAGATATAAGGTAATCAGGTTGGACCCAGTCTTTTTCCCACACGTGGTTCCACCAAATTATTCCCCATTTTACAGACGAGGTAACTGAGTCACAGAGAAGTTAAGTCACTTGACCCTGATGTGGGCAGGGAATGTTTCTGTTTACAGTTGTACTGTACTCTCCCAAATGCTTAGTACAGTGCTTTGCACACAGTAAATGCTCAATAAATACAATTCAATGAACTTGTCCAAGATCACATAACAAACAGGTAGCAGAGCTTGGATTAGAACCCAAGTCCTTCTGACTCTTCTCCTTCTCCAAGCCCCAAAGTTGCCTCAGTTCAGTATCCAATCTCCCATCATAGACTGGGTGAGGAGGGTGAGAAAGCTTTTAGGTCCTTGGCTAGCTCCTGGGCTTCGGGAAGGCACTGAGGTTGTCTCTGAGCTTGGGGCACTCCAGAAAAAACCATTACCAGACAGCCCTACCCTCTGTTCCTGACTAGAATCCCAGATAGGGCCTTGACTGCCTCCAAGGAATACCCAAGGGGCAGCAGAAGTAGCTGACCAGGCTGGAGGAAAACTGAAAGGGGCTAGTTTCAGTGAAACACTGATGGAGATAAGCCTCAGGGAGATTATAGATGTGAAACAAAGCCATTCATGGGAAAGCACTTTGAACAGAAAAAACTCTACAAATGCAAGGAATCTGTGGAAGAAAATTTCACAGACTCTGCACTGTGTTCAAAGGGGTATGTCAGAAACAAGTATATGATTACTAGGAGAGAATGGTGATTGAAGAACAGAATTTCCTCTGCTAATCAAGACCACCTCCACTTCAATCCCGCCAGAGTTTCTTTATATACAGGTGGTTCAGCATCCCAGCTTCACCTGTGATTGAAGAACACAGATGCATTGTATATACCTTAATACATCAGCAGTAAAATCTACTTGGGGTAATTATTAGACCCTGCGTGGTTCACTCCATCATAAGGATCTAGTGCGCAAACACCATTGATAGGCAGGTTAGGAAGCCTGACCTCACTTCTCCCTGTCTCAAGACCTTAACAAACCAAACTTCCTCATAAACAGAAAGGCAGATACCTAGATAGGACAGACAAAAGAGAGGAAGATACGTGACATGCCTGTTTCTAGTAAATGGAGGCTTGGGCAAACAAAATGGAGTCTGGCCTAAAGACCCATCACATTTCTTGTCTTGGTATTCTACCGCTCCAAGGGATTCTCGTCACCGGAGTTACTCTTGTTCACTTAAACAAGGTGGTTAGGAGACAATCAAACAGGCTTAGAAAGAGAACAGCTCAGAGGGAACCACTGGGTGAGATGAGACTAATGCAAGGATTAACCACTGCCCTTCCACAAATCGCTATTGTTATCACTATTATTATCGTTCTAAAGTTGCCCTCGGCCTGAGGGGTGCTACTGGAGAAGGAACAAGGCCTAGTGGTAAGAGCACAGGCTTGGGAGACATGGGTTCTGATCCTAGCTCCACCACGTTTGCTGTGGGACCTTGGGGTAGTCACTTCACTTCTTTGGGCCTCAGTTACCTCATCTGTAAAATGGAAATTAAGAGTGTGAGCCCCACGTGGGACAGGACCTGTGTCCAACCTGATGAACTTGTATCCATCCCAGTACTTAGAACAGTGCCTGGTACACAGTAAGTGCTTAACAAATACCACAGTTAACTTTGAAGTTACTAGATTCTGTGCCTGTCAGTTACATTCTCTGTGTGATCTCGAGAGTCCTCTCTGTAAGTCTAGAGGTCTCCATTCGAATTCACCCCACTGAGCCTCATTTGAGGAAGGGTTATAAAGCGCTTTGCAAAGTTCAATTGAAAAAAAATGCATTCAATGTTTTTTCCTGCTTTTCAATCCTCAGAGGAGAAGGTTCAAACTGCCTAAATAAGGGCAGATGTTTGGTAAACTTGACTAAGACTTCTTCTGGTAAAGTTTTCTTAGCCTATTCTTCTAACTCTTGTTTTGTTGAGCAGAGTAGCTGGTAATGATCAGCTCTTCAAGAGTATGGTGACTGTGGTGAGGAGGATGCAATTTATTTTTTATGGTATTTGTTAAGCGCTTACTATGTGCCAGGCACTGTTCTAAGCCCTGGGTAATCAGGTTGGACACAGTCCATGTCCCTCATGGTGCTCCTAGTCGTAATCTCCATTTTACAGATGAGGTATTTGAGGCACAGAGAGGTGAAATGACTTGCCCAAGGTCACACAGCAGACTCGTGGCAGAGCTGGGACTAGAACCCAGGTCCTTCTGACTCCCAGGCCTATGCTCTATCCACTAGGCCACACTGCTTCTCAATCGAGAAGCAGCGTGGCTCAGCGGAAAGAGCCTGGGCTTGGGAGTCGGAGGTCATGAGTTCGAATCCCGGCTCTGCCATTTGACAGCTGTGTGACTGTGGGCAAGTCACTTAACTTCTCTGTCCCTCAGTTCCCTCATCTGTAAAATGGGGATTAACTGTGAGCCTCACATGGGACAACCCGATTACCCTGTATCTACCCCAGTGCTTAGAACAGTGCTCTGCACATAGTAAGCACTTAACAAATACCAACATCATTATTATTATTATTATTAATATTGTAAAGCTTCACATAGCCTGTCTTCAGAAGACCCAAATTTCCCAAATATAGTCTAATCTGCATGTATTTCCCAGTTCATCAGTGATCTACCTCATCAAGCTGTAGTTGAACCTAGAGGCGAGGGAAAACAGGAATAATCTGAAAATAGCACAGAGAAGCAGCGTGACATAATGGCTAGAGCATGGACCTGGGAGTGAGAAGAACCTGGGTGTTAATTCTGGCTCCATCACATGTCTGCTATGAGACCTTGGGCAAGTCACTTAACCTCTCTGTGCCTTAGTTACCTTACCTGTAAAATGGGGATAAGAGTGTGAGCCCCAGGTGGGACAGGGACTGTGTCCAACCTGATTAACTTGTATCTACCCCAGCATTTAGAACAGTGCTTGACACATATTAAGCACTTAACAAATACCATAAATATTATGATTATTACCTGATTTAATCATACAAATCTCTGGTTGGTTAGAGGGGAGTCCTTTCTGGCCAGTCAGGCAGGCAGGAATTTGGGGGGTTCAATCCGACAGTTCAGCCCCATTTTTACCCTCAAGAGATGTCAGCCCAAAGCCCTCAGGTCTCCACTGTGGTAAGATGAACAAAACTGAACTCCTTTTTCCCAGTGACTTAATACTACAGAAGGCCTCTATTTCATAAGATGTCATGTTTTCCAAGGACACAATTGTCAGGCCCATAAGATTTTTATGTGGGTTTTTACTCTCTAAGGTCACCCATGACCTCCTTCTTGCCAAATCCAATGGCTCCTACTCCATTCTGATCCTCCTTGACCTCTCTGCTGCCTTTGACACTGTCGACCATCCCCTCCTCCTCCGTACCTTATCTCACCTTGGCTTCACGGACTCTGTCCTCTCCTGGTTCTCCTCTTACCTCTCTGGCCGATCATTCTCGGTCTCCTACGCTGGAGCCTCCTCCCCCTCCCATCCTTTAACTGTTGGAGTTCCTCAAGGGTCAGTTCTTGGCCCTCTTCCGTTCTCCATTTACACTCACTCCCTCGGTGAACTCATTCGCTCTCACGGCTTTGACTACCATCTCTACGCAGATGACACGCAGATCTACATCTCCGCCCCTGTCCTCTCCCCCTCCCTTCAGGCTCGCATCTCCTCCTGCCTCCGGGACGTCTCCACCTGGATGTCTGCCCGCCACCTAAAACTCAACATGAGCAAGACTGAGCTCCTCATCTTCCCTCCCAAGCCCGGTCCGCTCCCAGACTTCTCCATCACCGTGGATGGCACGACCATCCTTCCCGTCCCGCAGGCCCGCAATCTCGGTGTCATCCTTGACTCGTCCCTCTCGTTCACCCCACACATCCTATCCGTTACCAAGACCTGCCGGTTTCACCTCTACAATATCGCCAAGATCCGCCCTTTCCTCTCCACCCAAACGGCTACCTTACTATTACGGGCTCTCGTTATATCCCGGCTAGACTACTGTGTCAGCCTTCTCTCTGACCTCCCTTCCTCCTCTCTCGCCCCGCTCCGGTCTATTCTTCACTCCGCTGCCCGGCTCATCTTCCTGCAGAAACGATCTGGGCATGTCACTCCCCTTCTTAAACGACTCCAGTGGTTGCCTATCGACCTCCGCTCCAAACAAAAACTCCTCACTCTAGGCTTCAAGGCTCTCCATCACCTTGCCCCTTCCTACCTCTCCTCCCTTCTCTCTTTCTACCGCCCACCCCGCACGCTCCGCTCCTCTGCCGCCCACCTCCTCGCCGTCCCTCGGTCTCGCCTATCCCGCCGTCGACCCCTGGGTCACGTCCTCCCGCGGTCCTGGAACGCCCTCCCTCCTCACCTCCGCCAAACTGATTCTCTTTCCCTCTTCAAAACCTTACTTAAAAATCACCTCCTCCAAGAGGCCTTCCCAGACTGAGCTCCTCTTCCCCCTCTACTCCCTCTGCCATCCCCCCTTTACCTCTCCGCAGCTAAAGCCTCATTTTCCCCTTTTCCCTCTGCTCCTCCACCTCTCCCTTCCCATCCCCACAGCACTGTACCCGTCCGCTCAACTGTATATATTTTCGTTACCCTATTTATTTTGTTAATGAATTGTACATCGCCTCGATTCTATTTAGTTGCCATTATTTTTACGAGATGTTCTTCCCCTTGACGCTGTTTAGTGCCATTGTTCTCGTCTGTCCGTCTCCCCCGATTAGACCGTAAGCCCGTCAAACGGCAGGGACTGTCTCTATCTGTTGCCGACTTGTTCATCCCAAGCGCTTAGTACAGTGCTCTGCACATAGTAAGCGCTCAATAAATACTATTGAATGAATGAATGAATACTGCATTCTGAGTTTGTTCTCGGATCTTCAAAAGCTGAACCCTTTTTCTCCCTGTCCTTCCTCAGCATTCTTTTAAATGGCGTGTCTAACGGCAGAACCATAGCTTCTATTGTGACAGATTTCTTGTTTATACTCGTTTATCCAAATGATCTCCTGCTTTGATTTTTATCTCCAAAACCCTATTGGAATCCTTGTCTTTTTGGAAGAGTTACTGCTTTTCTGAAGTATGCTTACTTTCAGAGATGACATGAGGACACTATACTGAGTCTTAAGGTCTTGATTATTAATTCCTTCAGTTTTGTGCATGCCTCAAATCAGTATTTGTTAATCAATCAATGGCATTTATTGAGCACTTACTATGTGCAGAGCACTGCAGTAAATGCTTGGGAGAGTACGATACAACAGAATTAGCAGATACGTTCCCCGCTCATAATGAGTTTACAGACTAGAGTTTACAGTAAAGCACTAATTTTAAACCAGGTGCTGGTTATCTACAATACGGTACAATCAGATTGAACGCAGATCCACACAGGGTTCACAGTCTAAGGAGGAGGGAGAATAGATGAGGAAACTGAGGCAAAGAGAGGTTAAGTGGTCCAAGGTCATACAGTAGGCAAGTAGCTGAGGCGGGATTAGAGCCCAGATCTCCTGATTCCCATGCCCGTACTCCTTTCACTAAATCACCATGCTTCTTGAATGAAACTTGGGGTGCTCATCAGTGATTCCCTTATTTATGAACTGCAGTGAAGTCCTGAACTGTTTTCAATCTGTTCAGTAGACTCAGAAATTGATCTGTTTCCTCCTTGCACTTCATTCTTGTAAGATAGATGTGATGGAAAATCTCCACCAGAGCCTTCTAACAAGGTTGCAAACCTACTTTGATATCCAGAGCTTAGAACGGTGCTTGGCACATAGTAAGCGCTTAACAAATGCCATCGATATTATTATACTGCAAACCTGTTTAAAGCTGCCTTCTTAAAGCAGTAGGGATCAGGAAGACAATCTGCCCTGTGTTTTCTTTTTGATCTTTGACCTCACTTGACATTTATGCTGAGATACACTTTCTACACATTGACCTCCCCCAGTTTCTCCCAACTCACCGCCTTCAGTCTCTCAGTGATATTGTAGCAAATCATTACTTCCTTATATAAATCTGTTTTACTACATAGCCCAGAATCGGATCATGTGGCACCCTAGTTAATTCCCTAATCCAGCCAAGGGTCTGTTATTCAAACACTACTGCAGATGTTTGGCTTTCAGATGCACATGCAGATGACATAGTCCAGTTTGACATTTTCAAATCTGTTTTTTAATGCTTCCGAAATTCACGCTGCAGGAAACAAAGTTTGTCTTTGGATGAGTTTTCTGTAGCATCTAGTAGAATCGCCTGTGTTTCTCCTGGGTTTAGGGACACGAAAGGGAAAGGGGACACTCAGGGGAAACAGGCAAATGTCAGGCTCTGGTAGGGGCCTGAGGAGGTGAGGGTTGATACGGATTAAAGTGGGCAGATTTGGAGGGAATAGGAGCAGTCAGAGGAGGACAAGTACACAAAAAAGACCTGATATTATTGAAGTAAAGAGAAACTGGAGTAATAGGGTTTGGCTACCATTGTTCCCCTTATTGAAATCTAGAGAACTCTCTCTTTTTCAACCTTCAAATTCCAACTTGACTCCTTGCTGACCTTCCTGCCTCTCCCCTCTTTCCTCTCCAGTCTGTGCTTCCCTCCTCTGTCTACAAGATTTGTTTCCTCTAAAACATGATTTTGTACACTGTTCCTCAATTCTCACCAATCTCCAGTGGTTGCTATTCCCCTCCACATCAAGCAGAAACTCTCCGCCATAGACTTTAAGTAACCCAATCAGCTCCCTAACCCCTCTTAATCCTCGCTCCTTTCCCACCTCACCCCAACTCTCGGACTTCACCCCTCTCAAGACTGTTAGCCCCACGTGGGACAACCTCATTACCGTGTATCTACCCCAGTGCTTAGAACAGTGCTTGGCATATTGTAAGCGCTTAACAAATACCATCATCATCATCAAGTCGAGCTACTTCACTGTGCCTCGGTCTCATTGCTCTACAACCAACTTCTTGATCAAACCCTCCTTCTCCCTGGAACTCCCTCCCCCTTCAATCTGGCAGAACACGGCTCTCCAAGCATTGTTCTAAGCTCTGGAGGAGATGCAAGTTTATCAGGTCAGACACAGTCCCTGTTCCACATGGGGCTCACAGTCTAAGTAGGAGGGAGAACAGGTATTGGATCCCCATTTGTCAGATGAGGAAGGTAAGATATAGAGAAGTTTAAGTGACTTGCCCAAGGTCACACAGCAGGCAAGTGGCCTAGCAGATAAAGCTCAGGCTTGGGAGCCAGAGGATCTAGGTTCTAATTCTGGCTCCACCACTTTCCTGTTGTGTAACCTCAGACAAGTTACTTCACTTTTCTATGCCTCAGTTTCCTCAACTGTAAAGTGGGGATTCAATACCTGTTCTTCCCCCTACTTAAACTGTGAGCCCACGTGAGAAAGAACTGTGTCTGACGTGATTAACTTATATCTACCACAGCTCTTAGAACAGTGCTTGACACCTAGTAAACACTCACTGAATACCATAAAAAACTGGCAGAGCCAAGGTTGGTGCCCAGTTCCTCTGACTCCTAGGTCCATGCTCTTTCCACCAGACAGCACTGCTCCTCTACAATACAACAGGGTTGGTAAATACATTTGCAGTTTACAGTCTAAAGGGAGAGATGGATATTAAAATGGATTACAAATGTGTACCTAAGTGCTGTGAGGCTGAGAATGGAGTGAATATAAAGTGCTCCAAAGTTAGAGATCCAAATGCATAGGTGACCTAGAAGGGAGAAGGAGCAGGAGAAATCAGGGTATGATTGGGAAAGGCCTTTCGGAGGAGACGTGATGCTTACAGCATAACTTGGGAAGAACGAAGACGATCATTTGGGAATTAGTGAGTGAATTAGTGAGTGAATAGAGCAGCTAGGGAAGGGTGGAGGGCAAGTAATGGAGAACCTTGAAGTGGACTCTGAGGTATTTCTATTTGACGTGAGGTCACACAGAGAGCCACTGCAGAGTTTTGAGGAGAGGAGAGATTTAGGGCGAGCTTTGCTTCAGGAAGATGATCCAAGCGGCAGCCTGCAGAATAGCTTGGAAGGGGGAAGAGCTTGGAGGCTGGAAGATCCGTGAGGAGGCAAATGCACAGTCTAGTCACAGCCATAGCGAGACCAGAAATTGTATTCATTCATTCATTCATTCATTCGTATTTATTGAGTGCTGATTGTGTGCAAAGCACTGTACTAAGCGTTTGGGAGGGTAAATACCAAGGTGGAAGCAGTTGGGATGGAGCGGAAGAGGTGGGTCCAGGAAATGTGCTCCTTTTGGGCAGGGATTGCGACTACCAACTCTGTTGCATTGTACTTTCCAAAGCACTTAGTACAGTGCTCTGCACACAGTAAGCGCTTAATAAGTACAATTGATTGAATGATTGATTGAAAAAAAAAGCAGGATTTGACCAGGGTCTAGATGTGAGAATTGAATGAAAACAAAGAGTTGAGGATGACTCCAAGGTTGTATGCTTCTGGGGCAGGAAAGATAATGATATTGTAGACTGAGAAAGGAAAATTCGGTGTAGGGAAGTGGAGGGGGCTGGGGGAGTAGAGGAGCTTGATTTCTGGCATTTTGAGTCTGAGATAATGACAGGTTATCTACATGGAGATGTCCTGCAGGTCTGAAGAGATGAGGGTTTGCAGATTAGATGAGGGGTCAGGGCAAAAAAGATAGATTTGGGAGTCATCCATAAATAGGTGGGAGTTATAGGCTTGTGCTATACCTGAGAGCCTAGGTGTATAATGAGAAGAGTAGAGGGCCTAAATCAGAGCCACTGTAAGAGAATCCCACAGTAAAAGAATGAGAAACGAAAGGGGCCAGTGGGTGAGGCTGAGAAGTTTTCCCTCAGTCATTTTTGGTGAGCCTGGGGAATAATTTTTACAGTTTCAGTTTTTCCTTCACCGGTTTTTGTGAAGAAACTCTATTTCGGTTTGTTTTATCATTCACAATCAAAGCTGACTAAAAACTAAAAACGTTTCTTCTTAACAGTTCTACAAGGATTTTGAGGACTGGAAATTGGAGTGAAGGTTAAGAATATTTTCTTTTATCTTATCTAAATCAGTCACTCCCTGATAACAACATTGCAAAACGGGCTAACAACCAGCAATTGCTTACCCAACATAAAGTAATAGGGTTCTGTCATCTCGAGTCACTTTAGCCTGAGATTAGCATTCCAGTTTTAGTTTCCCAATACAACTCAAGATGTAGTTCAGTTTCCCGTCTAACTAGAACGGTTTCTTTTAAAAGGTATTTAAGGGAAACAGTATTATTGTTAATCAAGTTTTCTCTCTTTCTAGCCTGCTTTGAGGACCATTTTATTTCACTGATCAACCAATCAGTCAATGGTATTTACTGAATGGTTACTGTGTGCAGAGCACTGCACTAAACTCTTGGGAGAAAACAACGCAATAGAGTTCACTCATTCGTTCAAATGTATTTATTAAGCGCTTACTGCATGCAAAGCACTGTAGACATGATCCCTGCCTACAAGGAGCTTACAGTCTAGAGGATTTTAATCATCCAAGCCTATCCTTATGAATACAAATTTTAAATTATAGATATATAGTCAACTCTTTGAGGGGAACTAATGTTATTTTAAAACTACAGTTGTGTGGTAAATAGCTTAGAGAAGCATCTAAGAGCAAGGGGACAGATTTTCAGTTGCTTTGAATGAGATTAATCAATCAAAATCAGAGAAAACTTGGAAACAGTGTGGCCTGATGAAAAGAGCATGGGCCTGGGAGTCAGAGGACCTGAGTTCTAATCCCTGCTCCATCACTTGTCTGCTGTGTGACCTTGTCTACTGTTCTGTGAGACACTTCTCTGTGCCTTAGTCATCTCATCTGTACAATGGGGATTAAGACTGTGAGCCCCATATGGGACTGTGACTGTTGCCTGTTTACTTGTTTTGAAGTCTGTCTCCTCCCTTCTAATAATAATAATGATAATGTCGGTATTTGTTAAGCGCTTACTATGTGCAGAGCACTGTTCTAAGCGCTGGGGTAGACACAGGGGAATCAGGTTGTCCCACGTGGGGCTCACAGTCTTCATCCCCATTTTACAGATGAGGTAACTGAGGCACAGAGAAGTGAAGTGACTTGCCCACAGTCACACAGCTGACAAGTGGCAGAGCCGGGATTCAAACTCATGACCTCTGACTCCCAAGCCCGGGCTCTTTCCACTGACCCAGTCTAGATGGGAAGAAGGCATGGAGTGGTGGTGTGGAGGAAGAGATGAATGAGGGTGGCTGAGGACAGCAAAGCAGAAACAGGTCCAGAATGGCTGCAGGGGACGCAAAGTTGTGTTGAGAAATGGACATTCTGGGCAGAGGATGAGGCAGCAGGCCAGAACATGAAAGCAGGACAGGAGAAGCAGCGTGACCTAGTGGATAGAGCACAGGCCTGGGAGATAGAAGGACCTGGGTTCTTCCACCATTTGCCTGCTTGCGTGACCTTGGGCAAATCACTTAACTTCTCCGGTTCTCAGTTATCGCATCTGTAAAATGGTGATTAAGACTGTGAACTCCAGGTGAAACAGGGACTGTGTCCAAACTGCTTAGCTGATGATGACGGTATTTGTTAAGTGTCTACTATGTGTCGAGCACTGTTCGAAGGTTATCAGGTTGTCCCAGGTGGAGCTCACCGTCTTTATCTCCATTTTACAGATGAGGTAACTGAGGCACAGAGAAACTAAGTGACTTGCCCAAAGTCACACAGCCGATAAGTGGCGGAGCTGGGATTAGAACCCACGACCTCCGACGCCCAAGCCCGTGCTGTGAGCTGCTTCTCACAGTAGGCTCTTGTTTCTACCTCAGCATTCAGTACAGTGCCTGACACATAGTAGGGGCTTAACAAATACCATAAAAAAAGAAGGGCAGAACAAAAGGAGAAGGTCAAATCTAATGGTGCCGGTGGTGTCCCAGACTGGGGTGAATGACCTGAAGGGGCAGTCTGGGGTAGATGACGGTGCCGGCCAGTAACTGGGAGTAAACTAATGGAGTGATCTGAAGAGTAGAGAGTAGGACGGACCAGGCAACCAATGGAGGAGCGAATCACAGAGTACTGCGGAGGCAGCGTGAACCGGGACGGGCAGAAAATCTGGGGCCTGCTGGCTAGGGATCAGTGAAGAGCAGATCTGTGAATCAGTCACAGGTCTCGACTAATAGTTTACTATCCCTAGAACAAGAGAAGCAAGCAACTGGCCCTGTTACCCACCAAAGTAATCTCACATCTGTGAAAAAATTCCAGTGGAAAACATATTTCTCTTTGGATAAATTCCCATTTCTGAAAAGGTGAGGTATGCAAGTTTGGGGTGAATTTGCCCTTAAAAAATCCTCATGGTGTCTGTATCAAAGGTAATCTGCACTAGGAATCTCAGATGTGGAAACCTCGGTCTGACATCGTTTCTAAGATATCTCGCCATCATTTGTAATTGGCTAAGACCTGGGATCTAATCCTGGCTCTGTCATTTACCTGCTGTGTAGCCTTGGGCAAGTCACTTCACTTCTCTGTACCTCAGTTTCCTCATCTGTAAAGTGGTGATTTAATATCTGTTCTCTCTCCTACTGTGAGCCCCATGGAGGGCAGGAACTGGGTCTGACCTGATGATCATACATCATAAGGGCACTTAACAAATACCACTATTATTATAATACTAATAATAATTGGAAGCAGTCAAAGAAAAGATATCTTTATCTCCCTAGAATTTAGGTTCTTCTTCCACTTTTCTGCCTCTGTAAAGGCACTACCTCATCCTCCACCTCTCCAGTTGGCAATGAGTCATCAGCGTGGCTCAGTGGAAAGAGCGCGAGCTTGGGAGTCAGAGGTCATAGGTTCGAATCCTGGCTCTGCCACTTGTCAGCTGTGTGACCGTGGGAAAGTCACTTAAGAAGCAGCGTGGCTCAGTGGAAAGAGCACGGGCTTTGGAGTCAGGGCTCATGAGTTCGAATCCCAGCTCTGCCACTTGCCGGCTGTGTGACTGTGGGCAAGTCACTTCACTTCTCTGCGCCTCAGTTCCCTCATCTGTAAAATGGGGGTTAAGACTGTGAGCCCCACGTGGGACAACCTGATTCCCCTATGTCTACCCCAGCGCTTAGAACGGTGCTCGGCACATAGTAAGCGCTTAACAAATACCAACATTATTATTATTATTATTATTATTACTTAACTTCTCTGTGCCTCAGTTACCTCATCTGTAAAATGGGGATGAAGACTGTGAGCCCCACATGGGACAACCTGACTACCTTGTATCTACCGCAGCGCTTAGAACAGTGCTCTGCACATAGTAAGCGCTTAACAAATACTAACATTATTATTAATCATTTTAGCCTCCTAATACCATAGGCTTGGGCTGTTGATGATGGTATTTGCTAAGTGCTTACCATATGTCAAGCACCGTCCTAAACAATGGGGTAAATACAAGCTAATCAGGTTGGACACAGTCCCAGTCTCACGTGGAGCTCAGTCTTCATCCCCATTTTACAGATGAGATAACTGAGGCACAGAGAAGTGAAGCGACTTGCCCAAAGTCACACAGCAGACAAGTGCAGAAGGCAAAATTAGAACCAGGTCCTTCTGACTCCCAGGCTCGTGCTCTGGGTTCTTGCCCTGGGGATGGAGAGCTGGGTATCTGAGGCCGAACCCCCAGCTTGGGCTCATGCTCTGCAGTGCCCCCCTCCCTGCTCCAAAGACCACTCCGGCCTGGCTCTGGGCTCCTGTCAACAAGCTGGGCTGCCATTGGCAAAGCCATGGCCTGATTTGGACTTTCTCTTTGGCCACCTGTCTCCCCAAAGACTGGTGGTACCTCTTTCCCAGAAACGCTGCTAGGGATGGAGAAATCTGCAATCAATCAATATTACTTACCGAACTCTTATTCTGTGCATAGTGCTGAACTAAGGGCTTGAGAGCATTCAATAAAGTAAGTAGACCCAACCCTTGATCTCAAGAAATCTAGCCAGGGAGACAAGTACTAAAATAAATTACAGGTAGGAGGAAGAAAGGGAATGAGTATAAAGTAAGGTACACAAGGGCAATGTGGGGGGGAGGAGGGCGTGGAATCGATGACAGCTGTTTCTGAGGGGCCTCGGGAAATTCAGGCAGGGTGGGGGCCAGTTTGGGGCAAGGCCTGGGATGGGGAGGGGGAGGCTGCCTTACCTTCCTCCCTTGTCCGCCCATGCTGAACTTTGATTTTCAGCCAATCCCACTCTCCTCCATGGGTCTGTGTCTGGCACTGTAAGCTCCTTGTAGGCAGGCAACGAGTTTGCCAATTCTGTTGTTCTGTTGCCTCTTAGTATAGTGCTCTATCCTAAGCAGGGGGTCAATAAATACCATTGATTGAGAGTGTCCTTTCATTTTCTTCCAGTTGCCCTATCCATATCCCAAGATTTCCACGCCGGCAGGTGATGCCCTGGGGAAGCACAGTGGGCAATGGGGAGGGCTAGCCAGGGCATCATGATTGCAAGACCTGTTTCTCAGGAGAAAGTGGTGAACGCGAACCAACCGGCTATCCGTAAGGTTAAATTCATGGCATATTTGCTCAGCTCCTCATCGCCATTTGGATCTGTAGATGCAGGTTCTTCGTCATTCAGCAAACCGTCTCCTGAAGCGGTTGGATCACAGGCGGCGGAGAACCGACTAGACCGACAATGACCGTGTGTAGGATATCACGTGACCATTGAACTGAGGTGTTTTTCCAGGAACTTGTTCAGGTCACAGGTTGCTTTCCAACTGCACATTTAGTCTGGGTGGCAAATAAAACAAATAAGAAGAAAAAAATCAGCAACTTCAAGGAATGACTTCCACCACCGAGTTGGCAGGGCTGCCTTAAAAGTATTAAGCTTTCTGCTCAGTTAGCATTTCTGCTTTTTGGAATGAGGGATATCATTTTTTTTTATGGGTTTTATACCATTTTACCTGTAACAACGACCCAGAAAAATCCATCCATCAATCAATCAAATTTATTGAGCACTTACTATGTGCAGAGCACTGTGCTCAGCACTTGGGGGAATACAATATAATAATAATAACAACAATGATGGTATTTGTTAAGCACTTACTATGTGCCAACCACTGTTCTAAGCACGGGGGTAGATACAAGGTAATCAGGTTGTCCCATTTGGGGCTCACAGTCTTAATCACCATTTTACAGGTTATGTGGGTATTTGGAGTTTCAGAAGGGAGTAGAAAGTTCTGAAAAGCTGGTGGGGGTCCGGGCATGCGAATCTATGAAGGAGAAGAGTAGAATTGTCCGAAGGGTTTACTACAGCTCTGCAAACAGTCTATTCTTAATATATACCACGGATTGATAGAAAAAGTGGATTGTTTGTGTCTCGGGACTGGACAAAGCAAATTCTGGAGGGATTCCAGAAAGCTCACCATTATAGTAAGATGGTCGCAGTAATATGAGGAGCAAGGAGGCAGGAATTAGGTGTAGAAAATCTCACCCTCTAGAATGTAAACTCATAGGCCGGGCCCATTTCTGTTAATTCTGTTGTACTGCACTCTCCCAAGTGTTTAGTACAGTACTTTGCACATACTAAACACACAATAAATAGTATTGACTGATCGACTGGTTGATCCTCAGATCAGTTGAAAGTGACCTTCCTTATCCTGTCTTCATGCACTTGCCTTATTCAATACTGGGTATTAAAAAAGAGGCACTGAAATCAGATGTTGGGCTTATTTAACAGATTTAAGTCCTTTCATTAAGCTTCCATTAATTTTCACTTGCGGGTATCTTCACTTTTGTGGGACCGGGGAATTCTGAGAAAAGAACATAGAGGATAGGTGATTCTAACTCTTCCCCATTTTCTAACCTCTCTTCCTATCAAGTCATCTCTCCCTTACCCCCCAAAGAAGGAACTGCTGAGCCACATGAAATATCTTCCAAGCCAAAGAAGGAAAGGAATCAAGGTAACAGCAGAGCTGTCCATGCAAGACTCAACTTGAACTGGCATCCGGGGGGCAGAGTATAGCCTTCAAAAGTTCAAGACCCAGTTTGGATTGGGTTTTTACCAAGATCTTATCATTCTGACACCAAGATAGGCTCTCACGTGTGTGTGTTCTAATCCAAAAACCCTACAGCAGAAAAAGCTGTAACTCATATAAAAAGCACCTACAATACTATGATTTTCTTTTTTTAAAAAATTCACTTCATTTTTCCCATGATCCTCTGAGGGCACGAATAGAAGGTGACTCACTTTGAAAGGAATATTCCCTGTGCACAGGTTACAAAAGGAATTTAGCCAAGCTTCTTTAGGCAAACTCTCCTTTCCAGACCTTAATCAATCAAGAGCATTTGTTGAGTGTCTTCTGTGCAGAACACTGTACTAAATGCAAGAAAGAGTGCAATAGAATTAGGATACATGATCTCTGTCCTCAAGCAGCTTACACTCTGAATTTTCTTTCCCTCTAATTGTGATCCAAAAACAAAAGATCGAGCCATTTCACTTTTCTTCATTTGCCAATTTTCAGGCACGCAGAGTTAATGAACTGCTGTTCATAACTACATATCCACAGAAGAAAGGCCTCAGAGGGCATGATTATTTTATTTGATTTAAATTTACAGTTCTAAATGTTTCTTGCATGCTCAAGAAATAGATTTTTCATGTCTTGAAGTTTCTGGAACTGTCTCTTCCCACATCTCCTCCTCAATAACATGTGTTGACATTCCTCCATTTTTTTTTATCTTGGGTCAAAACCCACTTTGTACAAGAAAGTTTTTCTTTGAATCAGATCCACCTAGCTCCCACATGATTCCATCATATGCACTCAACCTTCTAGATCTGTTGTATGTTAATATGCGATTTTTATTTATGCATTCTGCTATCTGGGGTATTGTTTTAGGCAATCTGTTCATAAAAGTCGTTAGCCACTGCATCTCCCCATTAAGTTAAAAACTTCAGGATCTGAGGGATCAGGTCTAAACAAATTAGATTCACCCTCTGGTGCCAAGTATTACAGAACTCAATTAACGTTTGATGTTGATATACTGCCATTTACCAGAATGAATCAGGTTTCATTTTAAAGATTCTTATTTCTGCATCAGGAATGAAAAAGTTCACCTTGTTGGTGGATTCACCATGACTGTAAAGTAAATTCTCAAAGTTTGGACCTGGTCTCATCTAAGGGACTGAATCAATTCCTGATGGAGTAGCCATCACTCAAAGTAAAATTGAAGATATATGATGACTGGATGAATTTGATCCATTGGAATGACACTGGGGAATATAGTTTAACTGTACAGATGACACCAAATTAGTGATCCTCACAGCAGAAATGTTTGAACAAGTCCCAGTATTCTTACAGCGTGCTAATGACAAAAATCACATCCTGCTCTGGGAATGGAGTTATTTTTTCTAGGAGTGCAGAGATAAATAGACAAATACCAATTTGGGTGCCCTTGTGTGCTGACCAATGAGACATTAGAAATGGAGACAGGTATGCTAGGAGCTGGGAGGCTGTAGGGTCCAGCCCACACCATCAGGACTCCCATTGCTCCTTCTTCACCAGCTAGAAAGGTGAGTAAAAAATAACAGTATACAGCGCTCTCGATTTTAGAATGTTGGGAAGGTTTTGACTGTTGGCCTTGGCTGCTGTTGGACTCGGAGCACATGAGGAGCCTGAAATTCTGCTCTTCTGGCCTCAAGCCTCCTTGTTCTTGTATATTCATCATTGCATCTTCAACTTCCTCCTGTGTCTGTCGCCAACCCCTTCACCCATGCCCCCATAATCAATATTCTTAGATTATTTATATTAACATCTGTCTCCTCCTCTAGACTTTAAGCTCATTATAGGTAGGGAATATATCTGTTTATTGTTGTATTGTACTCTCCTAAGTGCTTAGGTACAGTGCTCTGCACACAGTAAGTGTTCAATAAATACGACTGACTAAGGGACCAGGGACCGTGTCCAATTCTCATCCACATAGTTTTTCCCTTTAATAATAATAATGATAATAATAATTGTAGTATTTGAGTGCTTTCTATGTGCCAGGCACTGTACTAAGTTCTGGGATGGACAAAAGCAAATTAGCTCTGCTGCTTCCCTATTGAGGAAATTTGGGTAAGTGACTTAAATTCTCTGGACCTCAGTTTCCTCATCAATAAAATGAGGATTCAATACCTGCTCTCTCTCCTACCTAGACTGTGATCCCCAGGAGGAACAGGACTCTGTCTATTTTTTTAAACGGTATTTAAGCACTTATTTTCTGCTAGATACTCTAACACTGGGATAGATACAAGATAATCAGTTTGGAAACAATCCATGTCCCACAGGGGAATCATTGCCTTACTTCCCATTTTACAGATGAGGAATGAGACCCAGCCAAGTTAAGTAACTTGCCCAAGGTCACACAGCAGGCAAGTGGCAGAGCTGGGATTGAAACCCAGGTTCTCTGACTCCAGGCCTGCGCTCTTGCCACTAGGTCACACTGCTTCTCAACAATTTTCTCAGCATTCTCACTATTGCTGTTCTGATTCCCAGTATCAGTGATGGGATGAACTAAAGAAACTGGAAAACTTTCCAAATAAGGAAACTCAATCAGGTAATTCTATACTAATGGGAAAAAAAGTCAGATTCCTCTAATTATTTCAATATATTCAGGAATGATTAGAGGAGCTTTTGTACAGCAGGAGATCTCACAGAACAGCAAAAGGAAAGTTTCTCAGAAAGACTTTCCGGAATGATGAGTGAAGCTGATGGCTTTAAGCACATGTCCCAATCAATCTCCACTCCTGTCACACTTATCTTCTCTGTGAGTTTTCATGATTTTACAAAATGGTTAGAGTCAAGAGTTTAGGCCCACTAATCTTCTCCTAGAATAGAAACATTTTATTTTCATGCATCACTTTGAGTTTGATTGGTGTCAGGACAACTTCTGCCAAATCCTTTTTCGTGAAGGTCTATTTTCACTTCATTTAGTGCCATTCTTTTCATCCAGTAATAGGGATAAGTTCTGGAAAGGAAACAACCTTGCCTCCTCTGTACTTAGGAGTCTTTCTTTATCTCTTCGACTTTCTATTTCTGCAGATTCCATTCCCACCTTTGCCATTCAATAACCTTAGAAAAATGTGGCTGCTGTCAGATCTGTCACTTTCTGGCTCTTCCAGTGGATTCTACACTCTTCTCTCCAGATTAACAGATTCCCCCCTTAAATCTACATTGAACTCTTTAATAATCAATACTATGAAATGTTTTCCCTTTCAAGAAGTTCAGTAATCTCAGAAAAATGTGACTGCAGCAGAACTGTCGCTTTCTGACCTTTCCAGGGGATTGTATATCCATGAGCACGGGATTGGGTGTCAGAAGGACCTGGGTTCTAATACTGTCTCTGTCGCTTGTCTACTGTATGACCTTGGGCAAGTCACTTAACTTCTCTGTGCCTCAGTTATCTCTACTGCTAAATGGGGATGAAGACTATATGCCCCATGTGGGACAGGGACTGGGTCCAATCTGATTAGCTTACATATACCCCGGTACATAGAACACTGCTTGACACATAGTAAGCACTTAACAACCCACCACCATCATCATCATCTCTCCAGATTAATGGATTCTAGACTTAAATCCACACCGAGCTTTTTAATAATCAGTACTATGAAATCATTTCCCTTTCAAGAAGTTAAGAACACATTGTTACATTGCATGTCTGGCAAAAGGTTGGAAAGGGCTGAGGGAAAAATTAGAGATGTTAGATGGAACCCTGTGGTTACTGTTGAAGGCAGATTTCAAGGTTGAATATGCCACCAGTCCAATCCAGTTGTGGATTAGTTATACAAGCTCGCTGTGGGCAGAGGATGTGTCTATCAACTCTGTTTCCTTGTAAAATTGTACTCTCCCAAGCACTTAGTACAGTGCTGTGCACCTAGTAAATGCTCAGTAAATATGACTATTTGATTGATCGACGGTGTCGCTTTTATTCTTATGTCCAAGCTGTGATTTTCGCTGGGACTTGCTGGAACTCAGTCCTGGGGCATGCGGGTAGGGCTGTGGATGCTTCAGGGGGAGCTTAGAACTTCTGGAGACTGAGCTCGGTCGGGGGAAATAATAATAATAATGATGTTGGTATTTAAGCACTTACTATGTGCAGAGCACAGTTGTAAGCACTGGGGTAGATACAGGGTAATCAGGTTGTCCCAGTGCGGCTCACAGTTAATCCCCATTTTACAGATGTGGTAACTGAGGCACAGAGAAGTTAAGTGACTTGCCCACAGTCACACAGCTGACAAGTGGCAGAGCCGGAATTCAAACCCATGACCTCTGACTCCCAAGCCCGGGCTCTTTCCACTGAGCCACGCTGCTTCTCCAATGTTGAACAGGTCTATGGTGGTGGTTAAATACTTCAATCCTGTGATCGCACAGGATGTGGCAACCAAACATAGCCTCCAAACTGTGATTCTCCACCTCCTCAGTTCTCACTTGTTGCCAAGAGTTTCATATAAAATTGAGTTTCTTTTGGGGTGAGTACTTTTGGGGTTTAGCGATGCAAATGTTAAGGTCTTTGTAGTTAGCAGAGGGAGATATTCATCAAAACAAGTAGGACAGGGAAATTTACATTAATGCCTGTCTCCCCTCTAGACTGTAAGCTCACTGTGGGCAGGGAATGTGTCAGTTGATTATTATACTGTACTCTCCCAAGCAGTTAATACAGTGCTCTGCACACAGTAAGCTTTCAATAAATATGTTTGAATGAGTGAATGAAATGCAGATCACTCCAAAACCAGACTGATACTTCATTCCTGGGCTCCTCAATTAA
This sequence comes from Ornithorhynchus anatinus, assembly GCF_004115215.2. Taxonomy (NCBI): domain Eukaryota; kingdom Metazoa; phylum Chordata; class Mammalia; order Monotremata; family Ornithorhynchidae; genus Ornithorhynchus; species Ornithorhynchus anatinus. The sequence goes on from NC_041739.1 coordinate 36,186,669, forward strand.
TTTGTTGGGCCTTAGTTTTTAACACATCAAATTGCGTTAAATCAATCGATTTAGATCAAGTCAAAGAGGCTGATACATTAAATAAAACCCACTAAAACTGCACCTCTTCTGGGCAAGTTCTCAGACTTGTAATTCTACCCCTAAACCCTGGGGAGTCACTGGTCACACTCCAACTGACTCCCTGGCAGCATGGCTCAGTGAAAAGAGCACGGTCTTGGGAGCCACAGGTCATGAGTTCGAATCCCGGCTCTGCCACTTGGCAGCTCTGTGACTGTGGGCAAGTCACTTAACTTCTCTGTGCCTCAGTGACCTCATCTGTAAAATGGGGATTAACTGTGAGCCTCACGTGGGACAACCTGATTACCCTGTATCTACCCCAGCGCTTAGAACAGTGCTCGGCACATAGTAAGCACTTAACAAATACCAACATAGCCAGATAATAATTATGATTGTGGTATTTGTTAAGTACTTATTATGGGCCTGGGACTGCACTAAGCACTGGAATAGATGCAATGTAAGCAGATTAAACACAGTCTCTATCCCATATGGAGTTCACAGTCTAATTAGGAGGAAGAATAGGTACTTAATACCCATTTACAGATAAGGAAACTGAGGCAAAGAGGAGTTAAATGACTTACCCAAGGTCACACAGTAGGCAAGTGGAGGGGCCAGGATTACAGCTAGTCCTGGGCTCTTTCCACTAAGCCTCATTGCTTCCCACAGCTTAAGTGTCACTCACTTTGTCCCCGCCACCCTATAGTCCTGCAAAATTGGAATTGTCACATCTCATGTCTTCAATTACCAGGCTTGTGGAGACATAGACAGTCTTCTGACTTTGGGTATTAAGTTAAATTTAATCGACCTAGACCGTAAACTCCCCCTCTAGACTGTAAACTCCCGGTGGGCAGAACACTGTCTACCAACTCTGTTTTTTTTTACTCTTGCAATTGCTTAGTACAGTGCTCTGCATCCAGTAAGTGCTCAATAAATAAAATTGATTGATAGCAAGTGTGAAACTATCTTGAGAATATCATCAAATTATATTTAAGAAAAAAATTCTAGTTTGGGGAAGAGAGGGAAAGAGTAATTCTGACCTGATTATCCTGAACTGACCCCAGCTCTTAGTACAGTGTTTGGCATGTAACACATATCACAGTTATTGGAAAAGACTTTAATTATCTTGTGATCTGGGTCTGCCTAGCCTCAGCATGGAGGATCATTTTCTCCGTTGATCTTCCTGTTTGCTTTTGCAGTGAAACACACAAAATGAGCCTTGACTGTTGGTTTCCTCCCCCTGTAGATGTGTTTCTTTCTTGCTATTTGTCTATTTGATATTTTAGGCCCCTAGAGGAACTAAAATGAAAAAAAGTGAAAAGTCTGAGGCGGCATCTGTTTCTCTTCCTAGCAGTGGACAGTCCCCGAGGCCATGGGGAAAGCCAGGAAACGAGGGTTCCTGCTGGTATTTCAGATCCAAGGGATGTTTACTGCTTCTTCTCAGAGGCTGTTTTGGTTATGGTAAATGCATGCACTCTGTCAACACCACCGATATGGTGGACAGGGCTGGAGGAAGTGCCGATGGCGGGTGGGAGGAGGATGGGAAAAGTAGGCGGAACGAGATGGCAGGTCTCCAGGTCTGGTGTTGAGAGACCCTTTTTTTTTAAAAAAAAAAATGGTATTTGTGAAGTTCTTACTCCATGCCAGATGCTGTACTAAGTGCTGGGATAGATACACACTAATCAGGTTGGACACAGTCCATGTCCCACACAGGGCTCACAGTCTTTATCCCCATTTTTCAGCTGAGGTAATGGAAGCACCGAAAAATGAAGAGACTCACTCCAGGTCACACGGCAGAAAAGTGGTAGAGCCGGGATTAGAACCCAAGTCCTTCTGACTCCCAAGCTTGTACTCTATCCACAAGGCCATGCTGCTTCTTTCAGTGTGAAGCCAAGGTCTTCCACCTGGGCAGTGGTGGATGGTGACGGCAGAAGGCTTACCCCTCCGGGGCCACCATTTTTGTCATCATAAAGGGGGACGTGGACAGGAAGGGATCTAAGGTAACTCCCAGAAAAAGGTGTGGTGGCAACTACTGTTTCCAGGTCAATGGACTTTTGTGGCTCCTTTTTCTCAGAGTCTCTATCCATTCCTATCCAAATCCCTAGAGCATGTTGTTTGCATGCACTGCCTTTAATTCCTCACCACCAATTCTTCTTGATCTGCTTGCAGCCAGTTTTTCGACTCCTCGAAAGCTCGTCATGGGCAGGGATCACGTCTGCTAATTTTGTTGTATTGTACTCGCCCAAGTGTTCAGTACAGTGCTCTGCTCATAGTAAGTGCTCAGTAAATGCAATTGATTGATTTGCTCCGCTGAAACTGCACTTTCTCAGGTCTCCAGTGGCCTCTTTGTAGCAAAGTCCAAAGGGCTATACATCACCCTATATGTCAATGCTCCTCCACTTTCTACTTGCTTTGGACATCAGGAACCACTCCCTCTTCCTCGAAACCCCATCGGGCCTCTGTTTTGCTGATAGAGGCCTAACCTGGTTCTCCTCCTCCTACCTCTTTGACCACATCTCTTCAGTTTCATTTTCTGGTTCCACATCTGCATCATCCTCTTACTGAGGCATTCTGCAAGGCTCTGTTCACCCTTCCCTGCTCTTCTCTTTCTCTCCAATCACTCCCTCAGGGAATATTTTCCCTCCTACAGGGTCAGCTAACCTGTCAATGCAGGGGACTCCTAAACTTTCCTCCGAAGCCCAGATCTCTCCTTTAGATTTCAATCTGGCACCCACATTTGCCCCCAGGATATTTACACCTGGATGTCCCCCAGTACCTCGGTCTTAACAAGTCTGAATTGGAACTAATCATCTTCCTAAACCCACTCATTCTCCTAATTTCCCCACCCTCTGTTAATAACTAAGCAGCAATGTGGCCTAGGGGAAAGAGCACGGGACTGGGAGTCAGAGGACCTGGGTTTGAATCCTGGATCTGCCAATTGTTTGCTGTGCAACCTTGGGCAAGTCACTTAACTTCTCTGGGCCTCAGTTTCTTCATCTGTAAAATGGGGATTCAATACCTGATCTCCCTCCCACTTAGACTGGAAGCCCCATGTAGGACATGGACTATGTCTGACATGATTAACTTGTATTTACCCCAAGGCTTAGAACAGTGCTTGACACAAAGAAGTGCTTAATAAATACCATAATTACTGTTACTCAATTATTATATTACCAACATCCTTCTTGCCACAGAACTTTGGTGTCAAACTCTACTCCTCACTGTCCTTTAATTTTCATATTCAATCCTGCCAGTTTTTTCTTCACAATATCTCCTGATCCACTCTTTTCTCTCCACCCACTCTGGTCCAAGCTCTGGTCCAATAGACAGGTAGACTACTGCCTCCCAGTCTGAAGCCTCTCCCCACTCTAAGCTATACTACACTCTGCTGCATGGATCATCATCTTAGAGAATAGCCCATCACATAGCTCTCCATTCCTCCAAACCCTCCACTCGCTCCTCACGATCCCCTGAATCAAATGAAAACTCAGTTCACCGACACGTGACCAAATTGCCTCAAAACTCCTCTCTCCTCCCATTTCTCTCCAGCTTATACTTTCTTCACTCCTCTCAAACTAATCTCCTCACACTCTTCTCTCCCACTTTCATCCCTCGCCCAAGCCGTACTTCTGGCTTGGAACTCCCTCCTTTTGCAAATCAAACAGGCCACAGCATTCCCCACATTCAGGGCCATTTGAAAAATCCCATCTCCTACAACAAATTTTCCCAGGGGTTCTCCTGACCCCGCCCAACGTAACCCACAGTCATCTCTAGCACAAAGGTACTTGTTTATATCCATCCTCAACCCATATATATATATATATATATATATATATGTGCCATTCAGTTACTTAATTTCATTACGCTGTGTGTAAATACTTTCCTGCCAGTCTCCATTAGAGTGTAAATTCCTAGTGAGCAGAGAATGTTTTGCTTGCTTATTGTGACCTCTCTAGTGCTGAGTATCATGCACTGTCACCAGTGGGTGTTTAATAAATACTATTACTCCTCCTCCTCCTTTTTCTCCCCTTCCCCTTCCTCCTCCTCTGCCTTTTCCTCCTCTTTCTTCTCCTCCTCTTCCTTCTCTTCTTCCTCTTTCTTTTCCTCCCCTCCTCCTCTTCTTCTTCCTCTCTTCCCCCTCCTCCTCCTCATCCTACTAGTATAACCACCACTAAAACTACTCCATCAATCAATCATATTTATTGAGCACTTACTGTGTGCAGAGCACTCTGCTAAGTGCTTGGGAGAGCGGGACCGGGACCGTGTCCAACCTGATTAACTTATATTTACCTCAGTGCTTACAACGGTGCTTGGCACTTAGTAAGCACTTAATAAATACCATAATTATTAATTATTACTATTATTATTGCCAGTTTGGGGGACAAATCCATCGCTTTCACCTCCACTTTTTGATCTATCAACATATCAATCGGTAATACTTTTGAGTGCTTGGAAAGATAATAATAATAATGGTGGCATTTGTTAAGCGCTTACTATATGCAAAGCACTATTCTAATCGCTGGGGAATACAAGGTGATCAGGTTGTCCCACGTGGGGCTCACAGTTTTCATCCCCATTTTACAGATGAGGGAACTGAGGCCCAGAGGAGTGAAGTGACTTGCCCAAAGTCACACAGCTGGCAAGTGTACTCTCTGCTCTCACAGAGCTTGCAGTTGAGATGACAGACATAAAATCAGTTGTAAATAGGAAGAAAATCAGAATAGAAAGATAGATGGATAAAATTAATATGTGCTTAAATAGTTGAATATGTATTGTTATTTTTCTTCTTATTATCATTATTATTCTGTTAAGAGACTATTTGTCAAGTACTGTTCTAAATGCTGGGGTCGTTACAATCTAATCAGGTTGGACACAGTCCCTAGCCCACAGTGGGTCTCACAGTCTATGTAGGAGGGAGAACAGGCTTTGAATCCCTAGTTTACAGATGAGGAGAAGTTAAGCGACTTACCCAGGGTCACACAACACGCAAGTAGCCAAGTAGAAATTAGAACCCAGGTCCTCTGACTTCCAGGCCCATGCCCTTTCCCCCGGCCATGCTGCTCCTCAATAAGACAAAGGATATGTACATAAATTATGTATCCTGGACTCCATTCCCATTCCAGACCTCTGATGACAGGAAAGTTTCCTACAGGAGTTGAAAATGTCTAGAGTTTTCCAAAGGGACTGAAGAAAAGTACCTAAAGATTTCGTGACCCATTAGCTTTTCAAAACCTGCTTTCTGCTCCCAAGCCTCAGCCCGCTTACTCCCCTCCTAATGCACTCAAAATGTAAAGTTGGCCATCTGCAATTCTTCCAGGTTATGAGAAAGAGAAGTTTTCCAGTTGGGACCTTTAAGACAAACACTCTTTATCATAGAAAAAAACTGAAATAGAATTAATTGTAACTATCTCTGTAATTTTTAAAGAGAATAGCAGTAGTAGTAATAGAAATAGTGGTAGCACTAATGTTATTTATTTTGTGCTTACTGTGAGCAGAGCACTGTACTAAGCAATGGGAAAGAGTATCCAGGTGGCAATTTAACATGGATGGGAATTAGACACTTCTTCATAGGGCCATGATAATACAAAGAGATATTTAAAACTGTATCTCTTCAAAAAATGACAATGGAGGATAAGGAACCACTAAGTTTGAATTTTGCACCTTTGAAAATTATTTATCAATACAGTCCTGCCAGACTTAAGAAGTTAGGTCACAACCCGGCAGAACTCTGTTGATAAAGAACTTCCAAAAGGGCAAAATTCCCCTACTTGTCTGTTGTGTGACGTTGGGCAATCACTTAACTTCTCTGTGCCTCAGTTACCTCATCTGTAAAATGGGGGTTAAGACTGTGAGCCCTAATGTGGGACAGCGACTGTGTCCAACTGGATTATTCTGTATCCACCCCAGGGCTCAGTAGAGTGCCTGGAACCTAGTAAGCGCTTAACAAATACCATAAAAAAAGAATTTCCCAGCTCCTTCCCCGCCTTCACAGAGATGGGCCTTCAGTACCTCTCATTCCCCTAAGCCCTCAACATGCCATGCCAGACATAACCATATTTAGTTTCAATACCAGGCAAAAGAGTTGATCGCTATGAAAGCAGGGAAAGCAATGGCCCTTTAGTTAAGAGAGGTGGTTAATATAAAAGAAAATCAGTAGACTGTATGCTTCTTGTGGCCATGGATTGTACTTTCCCAAGGGCTTAGTACAGGGCTCGGTACACAGTGAGCACTCAACAAATATAGTTGAATGATTGATTATTGAAACCCAGCTATGGATAGGGTTTCACCAAAGGGGCTCCTGGAAGTTTTGCATTCATAGCTCCTTATCTGAGCTCTTTATCTCAGTTTATGAGGCAAAGAGGGGCACTTGGATTAAAAAATGTGGACTGAGAAATGCTCAAACAGGAGCAAAGAGCACTGAATCTGCCTCCTTCAATAAGGGGCTCTATAAAACAGTTTGACTTAAAGACTTTGTGCTGAGACATGTATTTTCCAATTTTCCCCATGGCCATCAGCTAACACTTTTATTGTTATTGCATGAAATAAAAATGATACACAGCTCACTGACCCAAAAGGATTGCTTTGTAACTCTGCTATTTATCCTATGAAGCTCTTCAATATCCCATTTGAAATGGTAGACAACTTCTCAGTGAATTATACTTAAGGGCTGATGATGGCTAAAATGGTCTTTTTCTCACTTCCCAGATGCCCCTAAAAAGGATTCAGTTCCCTGGTCATAATTTCCACTCCTCTTCCTCCTGGGGCTACAAAATGCAAGGTTTTTTCCCATGTTCTTAACTTCATGAGACATTCACCTTTCAATCTCCCTCTTAGCTTTCCTCATGGTGTGTATCTTCACTTTGAAGGGATTTTAGCTTATTTCCACCCCTCCCCCCTTTTTTCCTCTCCCACCGCTGGTCCCTCTCTGCAGTTCAAGACTTTGCTCTCTTCCCAAATACCTCTGTGAGATCGTGACCTTCACACCTGTGAGAATTATTGCTCTCATATCACTGGGTCCTAGGGCTCTCACAGCAGATGTTTTCAAAGGTTCAAAAGCAAAGCTTCTCCCTCTATGACTTGTACCAATATGGAATGATCACTGTCCATATTGTACAATAAATACAGATAGGCAAATTATTATGAATAAGTAGGTAGGAGCCTCTTCGTTTCGGGTGTACGGCATGTCTGCTGTGAAATCTGAGTCTTAACCCCCAACACCAAGCTGAAGAGCTCACATTCAGCATAGCGTAGTGGATAGGGCACGGCCTGGGACTCATGATGTCATGGGTACACGAGCAAGGTTGTGGAGTGTTTTTAAAGCCGATGGTGAGTTTTTATTTGATGCGGATTTCTCTTGCTCCAGCCAAAACTCTGACCCCTCTCCCTCTCCTGACAGATTTTCTCTCTCAAGGGAGGACTCCTCCTCTCCTCTCTCCCCATATTGTCTTGAGAACCCTCAAGCCCAGCCCTCTCAACTCCCTGATTTCTTTTTCCTTTTGCTCCTTGCTCCAACTCCAGCTGAAGTGCTTATTATGTGCCTGGCACTATACCAAATACAGGAGTAGATACGAGATAATCAGGGTGAAGATAAGTGTCTGTCCCACATGGGGTTCACCATCTAGGTCAGAAGGAGAAGGATTTAATCCTTATTTTACAGATGAGGCAACTGAGGCACAGAGAAGTTAAGTCACTTGCCACAGGTCACACAGTAATAGTAATGTTGGTATTTGTTAAGCGCTTACTATGTGCCGAGCACTGTTCTAAGCGCTGGGGTAGACATAGGGGAATCAGGTTGTCCCACGTGGGGCTCACAGTCTTAATCCCCATTTTACAGATGAGGGAACTGAGGCACAGAGAAGTTAAGTGACTTGCCCACAGTCACACAGCCGACAAGTGGCAGAGCTGGGATTCGAACTCATGAGCCCTGACTCCAAAGCCCATGCTCTTTCCACTGAGCCACGCTGCTTCTCCAGCAGACAAGTGGTAGAGCTGGGATTGGAACCCAGTTCTTCTGACCTTTTAATAGGTCATGCTTCTTCCCCAGCTCTTGACCTGCGCCTTCCAAACCCTAGTCTTTCCAGACAATCTTTGCCTTGGACCTGTGTCTGGGCCAATCAGAACACTCCTATTGACTCAGATGAGGATAATTCCTTTCTATGGAGAAACAGCGTGGTCCAGTGGATAGAGCACAGGCCAGGGAGTCAGAAGGACCTGGATTCTAATCCTGGCTCCTCCAGCTTATCTGCTGTGTGACCTTGGGAAAGTCACTTTACTTTTATGTGCCTCGGTTACCTCATCGATAAAATGGGTATGAAAACTGTGAGCCCCTGGCACATAGTAAAGGCCTAACAGATAGCGTAAAAACAAACCATAGAGAAAGAGAGATACCGTAGTGCTTATAACCCATTTATTAGTTATGAGGTGTGAGTGATTATCATATTCAATGGTAGTGCAGATGTCCATCACACTTTCCTATATAACTATTACCATCCTCCCTGTCCCAGAATCCTGCGATCTTCTCAACTCCTCACTGTCTTTGGGTTCTCATATTCAATCCACTACTAAAATCCACTTCTTCTTACACAATATTTCCTGGTTCTTCCCCTTCTGTTCTACTCAGACAGCTGTCACCCTGGTCCAAGCACTTGTCTGATCATGGTTAGGCATTTGGATCGGTCTCATCACTGTTATTCTTGCCGCCAGCCTCTCCCCCTTCCAATTTAAACATCAGGCGATTGCATGGATTATTTTCTTGAAATGTCACTTAGAACACATCAATCCACTCCTCAAAAGTAAGAATGATAATAATAACTGCGGTACTTCTTAAGCTCTTGCTTTGTGCCAGGCAGTGTACTTAGCACTGGGGTAGATACAAGCTAATTAGGTTGGACACCGTTCACATCTCACATTGGGCTCACAGTATTAATTCCCATTTTACAGATGAGGTAATCAAGGCACAGAAAATTTAAATGATCTGCCCAAGGTCACACAGCAGACAAATGATGGAGCCAGGATTAGGACTCAGGTCCTCCTGGCTCCAGGCCCATGCTTTATCCACTCGGCCACGCTTTATTTCTTATTTCCCTCCGCATCAAGCAAAGGCTCACAAACCGGGTTTAAGGCTTTCCGCCAACAATCCTCAGCTTACGCATTGGTTCTTTTCATGCACTACTCCTTGGCTCGCACACTTTGTTTCTTTCAAACTCACTCTCTAGCTGTATCTTCCTTTCAACTCTCCCACCTCCACCTCTTTGCTCACACTGACCCTATGGCCTAGAACTCCCTTGCCCACCAGATATGCCAGACCTCAGCCCTCCCCATCTTAAAAGTGTCCCTTAAAGTTTTCCCTGATTAATTACCAATACCTCAAGGTGGCATCAACCCATCAACCACCACTAATACATATGAATGCATTCATACCTATCCTCCGGAGTGTCCCTGTGATGAAGCATTCAGATTAGGACACAAACTTGCATCATCAGTTTTAGGTCACTCAATCAGCTCTCTCCTCCTCCTACCTTACCTCGCCGATCAACTACTCCAATCCAGTCCACACACTCTGCTCCTCTAATGCCAATCGGCTCACTGAACTTCATTCTCAGCTATCTTGCCCCGTTGTGAGCCCACTGTGGGCAGGAATGTGTCTGGTTGTTGTTATATTGTACTCTCCCAAGCGCTTAGGACAGTGCTTTGTACCAGTAAGTGCTCAATAAATAAGATCGAATGAATGAATGAATGAACTGCCACCCCTTGCTCGCGTCCTCCTGCAGGACTGGAACTCCCTACCCCTTCCTATCTGATCCTCCACCTCTCTCCCAACCTTCAAATTCCACCTAAAAATCCCACCTCCTCCAGGAGGCCTTCCTGGACTAAGCCCTCATTTTCCATATGCACTCTCCCATCTACGTATGCACTTGGCTGTTTTCCCTTTAAACATTTTGTTGCTCACCTATGTACAGCCCTTATGTATATATCCTTATATTTATTTTACTGTCTCCCCCCGTAGACTGTATGGTCTCTGTGGGTAGGGATCATGTTTTACCAACTCTATTTCCCGAGTAATAATAATGGTGGTATTTGTTAAGTGTTTACTATGTGCAAAGCACTGTTCTAAGCACTGGGGGATACAAGGTGATCAGGTTGTCCCATGTGGGGCTCACAGTTTTAATCCCCATTTTACAGATGAGGTAACTGAGGCACAGAGAAGTGAAATGACTTGCCCAAAGTCACCCAGCTGACAGGCGGCGGAGCCGGGATTCGAACCCATGACCTCTGACTCCCAAGCCCAGGCTCTTTCCACTGAGCCACGCTGCTTCTCTACTTAGTACAGCGCTCAGCACACAATAAATACCCAATACATACCTCTGATTCTCTGTAGTGGTGTATAAATATATATTTATTCTATTCTTGATTCTATTTATTGCCATAGTTCTTGTCTGTCCGTCTCCCCCAATTAGAGTGTAAGCCCGTCAAAGGGCAGGGACTGTCTCTATCTGTTACCGATTTGTACATTCCAAGTGCTTAGTACAGTGCTCTGCACATAGTAAGCGCTCAATAAATACTATTGAATGAATGTATATATTCAATTGCATGTTCAATGATTTATTCTGGTTCTATTATTTGGAATTTGGATTCTATTTGGTTTTTTTGGTCTATTTGGAATTTGGTTCTATTATTTGGAAATCATTTTGTCTCCTCCCATTAGAGTTTCCCTGTGGGCAGGGAACTTGTCTTTTGCTTATGTGGCACTCACCGAAGTGCTTAGTGTACTGTATTACACCCAGTGAGCTCTCAAATTGTGTCATTACCATGACTACTATCACTATTACAACTAGTAACAAAGTGTTCCTGTGGAAGAGCAGTTAGATTAAGACACACAATTGCAGATTGTCCTTTTATAAAATAATCTTCCCTAGTCAAGATCCTAACTTCTTTATCACCCTTTATTTGCCCTTCATGTGTCCTGGAATTATTTGAAATCAGTGGTCTCAGTATAAAGAAGAGATATGATGGGCAGGGGAGAATTTTTTTTTATGGCATTTGTTTAGCACTTACTCTCTGCCAGGCACTGAGATACATACAAGTATCCTGGAGTATTTAGGCTGTATATTTGTTCTAGACTGTAAACACATTGTGGGCAGAGAATGTCTGTCATTGTTTACTGTATTCTCCCAAGCACTTAGTATAGTGCTCTGCACACCATAAGCACTCAATAAATATGAGTGATTGATTTATGCCTTGCCGGGGGAAGAGACGTGGGTGGGATCATAAGCTTGATCAAGACCCCTGGGACCCAGTGCTTATGGATGAGGAGTTTGTGTAGAGCTACAGTTGACCTGGAAAATCAGTCAGGTAACCAGCAAGCCGGAGTGGGCACACTCCCTAGTTGTGCCTCTTTCAATTTTTGTATATTTGTTAGGTGCTTATTATGTGCCACGTACTGGCAACAGAAGCTACAAGCTAATCAGCTTGGATACAGGCTATGTAATCAGAATAATAATTGTGGCATTTGCTAAGCACTTACTGTGTGTCAGGCACTGTAGGAAGCACTGGGTTAAATACAAGGTAATTGGGTTGGACACAGTCCCTGTCCCACATGGGGTTCAGAGTTTTATTTGCCATTTTAGAGGTGAGGTAACTGAAGCACAGAAAAGTTAAGTGACTTGCCCCAAGTCACACAGCAGACAAGTGGACAAGTGGCGAAGCCGGGATTAGAACCGCCTTCCTTGATGAGACCATTTGACCATGGCTTTAGATGCCCTGGTGCTTTTTTTTTTTTGCCTTTAAGCTTGATAAATACATCTTTTTCCTGGATTTTGTCTATCCTGAGTTAATCCAAAAATTTAGCTCTATTTTGTCAGCCAGTTCTAATTCAACTTCCATTGGCATAGCCAAACATCAACTGATAGTAAGCGCCTTGGTTTCAGGGAATGTATGTTTTGTTTCTGTTGGAGTCTCCTAAGTGCTTAGTTCAGTGCTTTACACTCAATAGTTGCTTGAAAAATACTATTGAATACTTTAAAGGGCTTTATAAATGAGCAGAGAGCTAGCTCATGAATTCCCAGACTCTAAAGTAGATGAGGAGAGGGAATTGTGTTTTAGAGGGGATAGGGAATAGCTTCTAAAATAAAAATATAGAGTCTATTTTTCACTAGGAAATTAAAAAGTCAGTCTTACCTCCTTTGTTTTGGTTAATTGCCTTAGTAAAACATTTAAACCGATCATCTGATACCTTCTGTCTCTATTTAACTGACAAAGCTTACTGAACTTTATTGTTAAAATATGATATCCTGTCAGGTTTGTCAAGAATTTACTGCAACTTGAGGATTATCTGTGCTCATTTGTGCTTTAGGGGTGAGAATCAAATTTTTATGTGCCAGTAAATTATGTATTTGCTACTTTTATTGGCAAAGGATGGAGTTTGTCATTGATTGAAAACACGAATGAACTTAAATCAGGTTTTACTCTGAAGACAGTCTAAATATATCCAAATATGAGTAGAGCAATAGCTCATGAAACAAAAAAAAATATATGACCAAGAAGTATATGCAGTGCAACACATTTGGAAGACTTTTTGAAAGAATAGGAAGTATTTTAGCATCAGCAGACCCGTAGGGCCCCTTCACCAAGCTGAATTTGATCTGAAAAAGGTTAATGAAGCTGGAGAAGGAAGCAGTTTGACTTTAAAGGAAGCATTTCCCCAATTCTAGGTATTGTAATTAGGAAGCAAAATTGAAAATGAAAGTTTTCATAATGAGTGGAGGTTTTCTAATGGAAAACATTGTTGTCTGACAGACCCTGGGTTGTCTTTAAAAACATACATGTTCTTTTACTATGTTGGTGCCAAACAGATTTTTGAATTGCTCAATTGAGGGAAGACAAAAAAACTAGATAATGGTGAGTTGGCAGAAAATGCTGAGTGGGTGAAAGCATTTGAGAGTTTAAAAATACTATACTAACCAAACAAAATATGCTTAGCAGCAGAAAGGCAACAACCCAGAATTAAAATCATCAGGGACTTAGTTCACATAGATGTGACAGGCTGTACTAGGAAAGAGAGGCAGTTATAATACTAAGAGCCCTATTTCAATTTGGACATAAAACAGCCACCAAAGGGCACAAAATAGCCCAGGAAGGAAATATGTCATGTTCCATTTTCTCCTGAAAATGGGAAGAGAACTCAGGAAGTGCAATTTGATCTCATTTGTAGTAGAGAAAAAGGAAGGATTTGAAAGGGAGCTAAAATTGCCATTACAGCAGTCACATCTGCTAGCTTGATCCACAAAAGGGACAGGAGTCAGTGGGACATGGAGGAGGAAGGGTGGAGAAGATGGGAGATAGGAAAGGAAGTTTTGAAGCTTGTTAATTTTAATTTTTAAGTTTACCCTATTAAGTGTTTACTAGGTGCCAATCACCGTGCTAAAGCTGGGGTAGAGAAAAGGTGATCAGGTCAGACACAGTCCCTGTCTCACATGCGGCTGACAGTTTAAGTAGGAGGGAGAACGATTTAATCCCTATTTTTACAGATGAGGAAACTGAGGCACAGAGAAGTGAAGTGACTTGCCCAAGATAACACAGCAGGCAAGTGGGAGAGCTGGGATTAGAACTCTGGTCCTCAGACCCTTAGACCTGAGCTCTTTCCATAAGGTCACACTGTTTCCCACATTCAGAGGCATTCATTCTTGATATTAGAGGTATGTTCCCCTTTATTCCCCACCTCTTCGTGATAAGAATGAAGGTCAGAGAGAGTGATCAAAAGGCAAAAGATTAGCCATGAGAAGAAACTATCAGGAAACAGATCTGGACTTTTGAAACTTGGTGAAGAATGGAGCTTGAGCCACAGGTAACAAAAATAAGAGGGCCTCCCTGGCCTAAAATGTTAGGAGTCAAAATTTATGTTGAACAATGGGTTTAAATATGAGGGAACCTTATGACTGGAGACAATAATGGATGAATTCAATGAGAAGCAGCAGTGTGGTCTGGTGGATAAAGCCCGGACCTGGGTGTCAGAGGACCTGGGTTCTAATCCAGGATCTGCCAACTGCTTGCTTTGTGACCTGGGCAAGTCACTTCCCTTCTCTGTGCCTCATTCACTTCATCTGTAAAATGCAGATTAAATCCTCCTCCCTCCAATTTAGAGTATGAGCCCCATGTTGGGATGGGGACTGTGTCCAACGAGTTAAACTCGTATCTATCCAAGCACTTAGAACAACACTTACACATAGTAAGCACTCATAAAATACCATAAAAAGGGCATTCTTCCTTGATACTGGAGCAGAAAAGAAGTTTGGGATTCACTGACTGTGGTTAAAGGAGAAAGAAGAGTGCTTTTTGCCCAGGGTCCTTGAAAGGTTGTCCTGGGGATATGCAGATATTGATGTCTGTCTTCCCTCCTCTAGACTCTGAGCCTGTTGTAGGCAGCGATTTTCTTTTTTTATTGCCGCACTGTTCTGTCCAAGCTTAGTACAGTGTTCTATGCACAGTAAGCACTCAATAAATATGACTGAATGAATTGAATACAGATCAGTCACGAGTAACCCACCTTAAAGTAAACTCCCTCTCTGCTAATTTCTTATTGCTGACACTTTCTAGATGAACATGTTGAACTTCCTTGGGTCAACATTTTAGGACCCCCTCTACCAATCTTATTTATAATTTTTTTTCTAACTTTGCGATTCTTTTGTTGATCTGTGAATTCAATTTTTTATAAGATACTCTTTTACCTTTTTGGTTTTCTATTTGCCCCCCCCCCTCCCATATTCAGTCCTTCTTTTCATACCTTCATTATTTTTTCTATTCTCACTCTACTTTCACTTCCTAATTGCTCTGCACATAGTAAGCGCTCAATAAATACTACCGAATGAATAAGAGCCACATCAAAGGTTTCCTTTGGAAGTGCTGAATTGACTCCCATCCACCTTGTTGCAACACCCTGGGGAAACTGTATGGAGATGTAGGGCAGCTGAGCAGTCAGTCAGTTAATCATATTTATTGAGCACTTACTGTGTGCTGAGGAGTGTACTAAGCACAGGGGAGAGTACAATAGAACAGACACATTCCCTGCCCACAGAGCGCTCACCTTCTAATGTCCTAGTAATGGCATTGTCTCTTACCCTCTGCCTTCTCTTTTTTGCAGAAGGGAGAATGTACATAGTCGAAGTATTGAGATTTGGATCCGATGGCACTCAGAAATCTACCCACAGTCCTAAGAGCGGCTAAGAGAGTCAAGGAAAACATTGCAATTCTACAAGCAAATCACTTTATGTACTAACTTATGCTTCCCTCACACATGAAGAATGTGAGCCCCATGTGGGACAACCTGATTACCCTGTATCTATCTACCCCAGCATATAGAACAGTGCTTGGCACATAGTAAGCACTTAACAAATACCATAATTATTACTAGTATTATTATCTCCTCCTCACAGTCTTACTCTGAGCAGAGTAAGGGCAAGGTATTGAAATGGAGCTGGGAAACCATCATGGGTTGTCAGTCAGTCAATTGTATTTTTTGAGCACTTACTGTGTGCAGAGCACTGTGCTAAGCACTTGGGAAATAACAATATAACAGACATATTGACTTCAGACGATGGAGTGGTTTGGAAGATCTCAATCCAAATGCACTCTCTATAGACTCTCTATGAGTGTTCAGAATGCATATTCACCCAACATTTGTTCTCTCTCTTCTCTTTCCTTTCTCTGGAACTGACGGTGCAGTTTTTGCTGGCCTTCAGATATTGCCTACTCCTCTGTGAAGGCACCAAAATACTGGGAAATGTTACCAAGGACATTCCCCTTATCCAGACTCTCCCTCTGGGTGTGCATTCTGGAACATTTCCCAGTCAGCACATACAGCTGTATCGGTAGGATATATCAGTAAGTTTCTCCCCCATAATATTCTGCCCATTTTTATCCAGAGTGCAGCTACTTGCTTCCAAATTCACCTATCCACCCATCCAGCATCACCATGCACCCACTTTAATGACAATAGTATTTATTAAATGCTTACTATGGGCCAAGCACTGTTCTAAGCGCTGGGGTAGATGCAAGCTAATCAGATTAGACATAGTCCTTGTCCCACGTGGGACTCTCAGTCTTAAGCTCCATTTTACAGATGAGGGAACTGAAGTTCAGAGAAGTGAAGTGACATGACCAAGGTCACACAGCGGACACGTGGCAGAGCTGGGACTAGAACCCAGGTCCTTCTGGCTCCCAGGCTTGGGCTCTATACACTACTTCCCAACCTTATAAATGTTTGGCAAAGAATAATAATAATAATAATGGTATTTGTTAAGTGCTTACTATGTGCCAAGCACTGTTCTAAGCACTGGTGTAGATACAAGGTAATCAGGTTGTCTCACGTGGGACTCACAGTCTTAATCCCCATTTTACAGATGAGGTAACTGAGGTACAGAGAAGTTAAGTGACTTGCCCAAAGTCAATAGCCTGATAAGTGGCAGAGCCAGGATTAGAACCCACAACCTCTGACTTTCAAGCCTCTACTCTGTTCATTAAGCCTTAGCTGCTTCTCTACTAATGCTGCTTCTCTGTACTGTATTGTTCTGTACTGCTTCTTTGCTTCTCTGAACTAAGTATTAAACTAGACCGGGCACCTAGAAACAATTGGCAACATGTGAAATGACAATTCTTTCTCGATAATATTCAAGTGTACACATAGTCTAGCCTATTACCTTTCTGCTGTCACTTCCTAAATTCCTAAGATCAGAGGCCTAAAGCTTTCCTCTGCTTCCCTTTCAAATGGCTATAAATTACCCCAAGTAACATTCCATGGGTAGCTTTCAAACTTATTAAAAAGTTTTGAGAAGAGAAACAGAACTGCCCAAAGAGACATCGAGATATTTTCTTTTACATATGACCATATATTTGATTTTCTCACAGCGCAATAAAGTTATCACCCCCCTCCCTGGATGCCAGCTGCTTTGTGACTATCCAGAATGACAAACATCTATCCGTCACTAGTCCCAAATGCCAAACTAGCTAGATTCTTGCATCTGACCGTTTGATTCACGTTCTCATGTTTCCTGACACTTCAGACAGCCCCTTGAATATGCCCCTTCAAAGAACTTAGGTATCCGCTCACTCCAAATCCGTAGTGCATATATGCATCTTGATTCTATTTATTGCTATTGTTCTTGTCTGTCTCCCCCGATTAGACTGTAAGCCCATCGAAGGGCAGGGACTGTCTCTATCTGTTACCGATTTGTACATTCCCAGCGCTTAGTACAGTGCTCTGCACATAGTAAGCGCTCAATAAATACTATTGAATGAATCTGGCACATCTTGGCTATTTGAAACAGAGACACCACAAAAGTTTTGCATTGCTTCAACCATTTATAGTCACCAGTGCTCTGTTCTAAGCATTGGGGTAGATAAAAGTTTGTCATTTGGATACAGTTCCTGTCCCACATGGAGCTCCAGTCTAAGAAGGAGGGAAAATAGGTATTTGATCCCCATTTTACAGTTGAGGAAACTGAGCAGTTAAGTGACTTCTCCAAGGTCACACAGCAAGAAACTGAAAGTGGAATTAGAAGCCAGATCCCCTGACACTGAGGCCTGTACACTTTCTATTAGGCAATGCTGCATGTTGCATTAAAGACCATCTGAATCAGAGATCATGCTGATTCCCTAAACAATGAAATTTGCTGCTCTTTTCGTGGAACTAGAAAAGAGAAAGAGATAAATTTTTCCTTTTTTTAAACCTACATCCATACACTTAATTTCTAGTGTTCAGCAATTACATCTCTCCCTTGTGTACAGCTGCACCCTTATCACAGTTTCCCAAGGTCATTGGCTACATAAAGTTTCTTTACCAAATTATTTTTTTAATTAACACTTGAGATGCTTCAAGATTTGGAATTATATGTGGTTTGAAAAACCCCTACCAATTGAGGAGGTGCCATTTTCCGTCCAAATAATACTTAAACCTAGTATGACCTCCTATTTCCTCTCTGTTACATACAGATTCTCTCTTTAACCAAATTAATTCCCCTATCTCCTTAGAGACCACTCTTCAAGTCTACCCCTCCTCACTCTTTTCTATCTTTACAGACAACAAGCAAATTGTTTTTTCCACATTTCCTCCTCATCTAAATCTCTACACACATGATTTCCCTATCATCATCATCCCAAGTGTTTTCTCTACTCTTAGCACTCCTAGAATACCTTTGCTCATTTCTTTAATTTGTTATACTTTTTCCATAAATTGACCTACCCATATCTAAATTTACATTTTCCACATAATTATGCAAACAAGGAATATATATATATATATACTTATTTGCGTCTCTTTCTACCCACCACACATTCATTTCCCTACCTCCCTGCTATTACTAGTTTGCTTCCTACCTCCTTTGTGATATTTTTGTATTACATTAATTTCTGCGCTCCGGTCAATTAAATCTTTATATTTTTGTATTTCTACAAGAATATAACAATGTAATCTCTTCTCTTTTAGAGTCATGTATTGTTTTCCCCATATTGGTCTCCTCACCTTCAAAACCTTATTAAAAGTACATCTCCACCTGGAGGCCTTCCCCAACTAAGTCCTCATTCCTCTTCTCTTACTCTCTTCTGCATTGCCTTTCCACTTGGATTTGCACCCTTTATTTACCCCTACCTCAGCCCCACAGCATATATGTACCTATCCATACTTTAGCTTTATATTTATTTATATTTATGACTTTCTTCCCCTCTAGACTATAAGCTTGTGGGCAAGAGATGTGCTATACCAACTCTACTGCAGTGTTACTCTCCTAAATTCCAAGTACAGCACTCTGCGTACAGTAAACGCTCCATAAATATGATTGATTGATTGAGTGATTGATTGATAAACTGTCAACTGGAGCCCACTGCTCTTTCAACAGTGGGGCACCCTTAGATCTTGTATAATTTCCCTCCTTGGTTATTGCCTTCCCAAGATAGTTAATGCTATCTAAGATATGTTACTTCAACATGTTTCGTTCCTTGGTTATATCCTTCAACAAGATAACTCAAGCCAAAACATGCTACTTACACAAGCTTCGTTTATTGGTTATATCCTGTACCAAGATAGTTCATGCTGACTAAGAAATGTCACTTATCCATGCTTCATTTCTAGTTCATATCCTTCAACAAGATAATTCACTGTCCATTAAGACATGCTATTTACATGTGTTTCATTTATTGGTTTTATCCTTCAACAAGATAGTTCACGCAAACTAAGACATGCTGCTTACATGTGTTTCTCATCTAAGAGTCTTTTAACGTCTCCTATTTCCCTAGCCTTGCTCTGTTCAACCACTGTAGGCAGTGGTTGAATTCTCCTAGAATTCCTCCCAGAAAATATTAAACATTTTCAGACCACTCAGTCCACTGTAGGCAAAGTTTGGGTCACACCCTTTTACTGGAAGACTAGGCGTGTCATAACAATAATAATAATAATGTTGGTATTTGTTAAGCGCTTACTATGTGCAGAGCACTGTTCTAAGCGCTGGGGAAGATACAGGGTATAATCAGGTTGTCCCACGTGAGGCTCACAGTTAATCTCCATTTTGCAGATGAGGTAACTGAGGCACAGAGAAGTTAAGTGACTTGCCCACCGTCACACAGCTGACACGTGGCAGAGTCGGGATCCAACCTGTCTTTCAAAGACTTCATCAGAAGTACCTTCAAACTTTCTCTGTGCAGGTTTCAAAATTATTGACTGCAAGCAGTTTTTTAAAATGATATTATTAAGCGATTACTATGGTCAAGGCACTGTACTAAGCATGGTGCAGATACGAGCTAATCAGGTTGGACATAGTCCATGTCCCACACAGACGAGGTAACTGAGGCACGAAGTGAAATGACTTGTCCAAGGTCACACAGCAAATGAGTGGCAGTGCAGGGATAAGGTCTTCTCTATTGAGACCCCACATAGTGACTGATTTCCAGAGCACCCACATTTTCCAACAATTTAATAGGTCACAGATTTCCAATGTTGACATTTGGATCTTATGACATTCAGAGATTTACCAAGAATCATTTATGCTAGCCAAGGTGAGTCAAGGATTTCTATAAGCTAATCACAATTTTAGTGCTTTGTCCTTTATCTACTAGAATCCGCTTCCCTAACACCTTCACACATATACCTCCTCACAGTCATCCTCACATGCATGCTTCCTTACACTCACATATATAAACATTCCTCCTCACTCACACATAAAAAGCCTCCTCACACTCGCACAGACAATACAGAGTTTCTCACACTCTTACCTGGGCAGGCTAAGGGCAAGGTGGTGATCTGGGGCTGGGAAATGGCCATGCTCTGGACTTTTGCTGATTTAGTGGTTCTGAAGGTCTCAGTCCATACGCGTTCTCAATATACTTCCTATGTTCATTTAATAGTATTTATTGAGCGCTTAGTATGTGCAGAGCACTGTACTAAGCGCTTGGAATGAACAAGTCGGCAACAGATAGAGACAGTCCCTGCCGTTTGATGGGTTTACAGTCTAATCGGGGGAGACGGACAGACAAGAACAGTGGCAATGTGTTCAGGGTGTTTAATGTACCATATATTCATTCTAACTCTTCTTATACTTCCCCTGGAACCGACTGGTGCAGTTTCTGCTGGCCATCAGATATTGCCTACTGCTTTGTGAGGGAACCAAAATAACAGGGAATGTTACCAAGGGCATTCCCCTTAACCAGATTCTTCTTCTGGATGTGAATTCTGGACCTTTCCCAGCCAGCACACACGGCAGTATCGGTAGGATATATCGGTAGGTTTCTTCCCCGTAATATTCTGCCCATTTTTAGGCAGAGCACAGCCACCTTCCTCCACATTCACTCACTCATCCATCCAACATATCCACACATCCCTTATGAAGTATGTAACAAGACCCGAGTAAAATGTTAATGAAGTCAAAGTCTATTATTTCTCCACCCTCTGATGGACAGCCTGGGCAGGAAATCTTGCTGCTGTTTGATTCTTGGCCTCTACTGGTTCTTGCCCTCTCAAAAACATGAACAGGTTTGAGGTGGCAGTTTTCAGTGCAGTAGTGCCTTCAGACTCGGTGCAAAACGGTCATTTCACACTTCGTGCCCAGAACCTTTGGCAGAGCAGGTGCTCAGTAAATAGTTGTTGAAGACAATGATGAGATTTGGTTATTATGGGGCGGTGAGCTGTCTCCCATCTTTGCAAGAACTCAGAGCGTTTCTCTAGTCACTTTCCCGTAGGAAAATGATGTTTGGAAAATCCTGTGACTTTTTTTGGCTATGGCGATGGTGTGTATAGATTACACAGGACATAAAACACAGACTACTTTTTTTATGGTATTTGTTAAGCACTTAATATGTGTCAGGTACTGTACTAAGCGCTGGGGTAGATACAAGATAATCAGAGTGGACACAGTCCATTGTCCTACATGGAGCTCACAGTCCTATTTTACAGATGAAGTAACTGAGGCACAGAGAACTGAAGTGGTTTCCCCAAAATCATACAAACAGACAAGTGGCAGAGCCGGCACTCATTCATTCATTCATTTAATCATATTTATTGAGTGCTTACTGTGTGAAAAGCACTGTAATAAATGCTTGGGAGACTACACTACAATAACAGATTAGGTTAGATTAGAACCCAGATCTTCTGGCTCTCAGACATGTGCTCTATCCTCCTAGGCCATGCTGCTTCTCAAATGTTTTTAAAAGGTGGTTCACCCACTACTGCTACAGGCTCTCGTTATATCCCGGCTAGACTACTGTGTCAGCCTTCTCTCTGATCTCCCTTCCTCCACTCTTGCCCCGTTCCACTCTATTCTTCACTCCGCTGCCCGGCTCATCTTCCTGCAGAAACGATCTGGGCCTGTCACTCCCCTTCTTAAACACCTCCAGTGGTTGCCTATCAACCTCCACTCCAAACAAAAACTCCTCACTGTAGGCTTCAAGGCTCTCCATCACCTTGCCCCTTCCTACCTCTCCTCCCTTCTCTCTTTCTACCGCCCACCCGGCACGCTCCGCTCCTCCGCCGCCCACCTCCTCGCCGTCCCTCGGTCTCGCCCATCCCGCCGTCCCGGAATGCCCTCCCTCCTCACCTCTGCCAAACTGATTCTCTTCCCCTCTTCAAAACCTTACTTAAAACTCACCTCCTCCAAGAGGCCTTCCCAGACTGAGCTCCCCTTCTCCCTCTACTCCCTCTACCGCCCCCCCTTCACCTCTCCTCAGCTTAACCCTCTTTTCCCCCCCTTTCCCTCTACTCCTCCACCTCTCCCTTCCCATCCCCTCAGCACCGTACTCGTCTGCTCGACTGTATATATTTTCATTACCCTATTTATTTTGTTAATGAAATGTACATCGCCTCGATTCTATTTAGTTGCCATTGTTCTTACGAGATGTTCTTCCCCTCGACTCTATTTATCGCCATCGTTTTCGTCCGTCCGTCTCCCCCGATTAGACCGTAAGCCCGTCAAAGGGCGGGGACCGTCTCTATCTGTTGCCGACTTGTTCATTCCAAGCGCTTAGTACAGTGCTCTGCACATAGTAAGCGCTCAATAAATACTATTGAATGAAATGAGTAAGGAAATGTGTTGCCTTCATGGGTATGTGCAGGCAGAATGATGCCTGTGACATTCACCAGGGCTTTCTCCAACTCTGATCTTTAACCTTGGTCTTCTGCACTCAGCCTCCTCCCTTTCCAGATTTTCGGAGAAGAGGCCTGATGTGCAGGCTCCAGTTCTGTGGGTGTAAGCTTTTTTGCGTGTGTGTGAGACCAGTTACATTTTAAGTTCCCAGGCTAATTAGGTTGTTCTCACCCTCCTCCTTCTCTTAGAGGGTGGGAGGCATAAGGTTGGAATGGGGTCACTGAATTCTGGCCACAAAGACAGCTGTTGAAATAAAACCGGCCAGCCCTAGATGTTAGAACTGAAATAAGGAAAAGGAAACCTGGATTGAGAAGGGGGGTGCTATCTAAATTAACACGATTAGTATCACTCCCCTCGATGGCATCATATATTTTAGCCAGTTTTTCTAATTTAGCCCGACTTTCATTGGGAATCACACACACAATCAAGATATATCTTGAGAAAAGAAATGTTGTTTTTACACATTTCTTGTTTTAGAGGCAGTCCCTCTGCACTAAATATTCGACCAATGGAAATTATGTGGCATGATATAGGGATTCTGCGTTGATATTAGACCTTGAGCCCCCTTAGGAACAGGCCTCTTGTGTAGTCTTTTCAGGCTTAGTACAGTGCTCTGCATATAGTAAGTGCTTAATAAATACTGTGACTATTCTCAGGGACAATTTTAGTGGTGTCTCCTGCAGATTCTGAGCAGATGAAGGCCTTAAGATTATAAAGTCTTTAAGGGCAGTCTGCAGAGCACTGTACTATGTGCTTGAGGGAGTACAATATACAGTAAACTGACATATTCCCTGCCCACAATGAGCTTAATAATAATAATAATAATAATAATGGTATTTGTTAAGTGCTTACTATGTGCCAGGCACTGTACTAAGCACTGGGGTAGATACAAACAAACAGGGTTGGACACAGTTCCTGTCCCATATAAGGCTAGGAGTCTTCTCCATATTACAGATGAGATAACCGAGGCCCAGAGAAGTGAAGTGACTTGTCCAAGGTCACACAGCAGACATGTGGCACAGCCAGGATTAGAATCCACAACCTCTGACTCTCAGATCCGTGCTCTTTCCACTACACCATATGCAGAAGTTTCAAGCCACTCAACCCCTGGAATTCCTCTTTCCAGATCCCCTTTGCCTAGTCTCTGCCATGTTTCCACCACATCACAACTGCTTCCCTTTCTTCTTTACGGCACCACTTCCTGTTACCTGATATTAATGAGGAAACAAAATCCAAGTGAATTTCCATTTTAAGAATGGAAAATTGAAGAATAACGGGCAAAAAGAGAGTAAAGCACTCCATAGTACTAAACTACTCCTAAATCAATCAAATTCTCCTAAAATTCTTCCCAGAAAGTATTAAACATTTTCAGACCACTCAGTCCGCATGTATTTTGTGGGCCATGATATCTTAGTGAGTTTTCAATTTAGAGAGGATTCTGGGTGCATATTGCAAGTTATCTCTTGAAAAGTACTATTCTATTGTGCCCTAATGAACCTAAAGAGTGATTTTTATCTCACATTAGCACAAGTAAACTTCCTCTAAATGCAAGGGTAGACATTTGGACCTGTTTCTATATATAAAAATGTATATTTTTATCTACGGTTAAGGGAGGTCCAGATTAAGGTCCCAGGAACCAAAGTTCAATCCCTTCTCCCTTCTCCAAACACTTCCTCCCTCCTGATATGGGAACCATGTGTGTCCCCTTATTAGCCTCCCTAACCCACTCCTCCCCCGCAGACACATGATCCCCTTTCCTACATGGCCGAGCCATTTTGTAACCCCAGGAGAATGGTAAAAGAAGAAAAGGTTGTTGGGGAAGAGAAGAAACAAGAAACAGAGCAAGCTAACGAAATGGCAATCGACAAGAGAAGCAGTGTGGCCTACTGGGAAGAGCACAGTTCTGGGAGTTAGAAGACCTGGGTTCTAATCCCGGCTCACCCGCTCAGCTGCTGTGTGACCTTGGACAAGTCACTTCATTTCTCTATGCCTCAGTTCCTGTATCTGCAAAAGGGGGATTTAAAAACCTGTTCTCCCTCCACTTGGTCTGTGAGCTCTGTGCAAGATCTGATTATCTTATATCTCCCTAGAACTTTGTTCAATGCTTGGCACATAGTAAGCACTTAACCAATGCCACAGTTATTATTATCATTAACTTGGATAACCTTGGGTGCTGTCTCTCATCGGTTCCCCAAGGCCAGCTGAATGTGGAGTGGTCCTGAGCAAGTTGGGATTTTAAATCATTTTGGTGATTTGAGTTTGCCCAACCTACCCAGGAGCCATGGTGTAGTGGATAGAGCACAGGCCTGGAAGTCAAAAGGTCATGAGTTCTAATCCCCGTTTGGCCACTTGTCGCTGGGTGACCTTGGGCAAGTCATTTAATTTATCTGTATTTCAGTTACCTCATCTGGAAAATGGGGATTGAGACTGTGAGCCCCATGTGGGATAGGAGGCTGTGTTCAACCCGATCTGCTTGTATCCACCCCAGCGCTTAGTACAGTGCCTAGCATATAGTAAATGCTTCATAAATACTATTATTATTATTATTATCATCATTATTATGAGTTCACTCTGGAAGGGGATCTTGGGAGCAGGTCCCAGTGAGGAGCCTTTGCTGTCCACATGTTGGGAATCTGCAGCCCTTTTCCCAAATTGCCTGTGAAATTTGTGGTCGTGGTGGGGATCTCTGCCCTGTTTTCACACAGGGAAGTTTTTAAGGGGTGGGTAGGAGGGTGAATGAATCCAGTGTCCTGGATTTCCATCTGCATAGGAAGGGTCAAGGCCTCTTAAAGCAAAACCTATTCATCCCTAAGTATCTTTGGGGAATTTCTTGGTTGTCATGTCCAAGAGAAAGACCAGTTCTGAGGCGGAGAGTGATTACTGAGGAAATATGTTTGTGAAGCGATCGTGAATGTGGAGGAGGCAGCTGCGTGGGCACTTGTACAGCTGGTTTTAGTCCAACAACTAAAATATACAGTCCATGTTCCACCTGCCGGCACAAGCAACTCTCTATTCTTGATTACTGATGCCAGCTGGCAACAAGGCTCCTCATCCCCTTCCCCTCCTCCATAGCCACTGCCACAATACAGAGGACAAAGAACACGACGTAGAGTCTTACTAAAATAATCATTTAAAAATCACTTCTCCAGCTGTCCTTCCACCTTTTCTCTAATCCCTAAACCCTCATTTTCCCCACTCCCTCTCCCTCTGCATCACCTATGCAATTGGATCTATACCCTCTATGCCCTTGATATTCACCCCGCCCCCAGCTTCACAACACTCGCGTGCAGAGCCGTAATTTATTTTAATGTCTTTCTCCCCCTCTATATTGTAAACCCCTTGTGGGCAGGGAATATGTCTACCATCCTAAGTGCTTAATGCAGGGCTGCGCACACAGAGAGTGCTCGATAAATATCACAAGACATTGATGAGAGCAGGAAACCATTAAGTAAGAGTTCTCCCTTGGCAAAATATCCCAAGAGACCTCACTGAATTCCCATACCAACTGGATTACCAGCCTTCTTTATTCTCTTACATATAGTGAGCAAAAAAAAGGAGATTAACATAGAATTGGACCAAGATGGGCAATGAATCACATCTCCAGCCCTGATCTCTCTCCCTCTCTCCAGTCTCGTATCTCCTCCGGCCTTTGAAACATCTCTACTTGGATGTCCTCCCGTTACCTCAAACTTAACATGCCCAAAAAAGAGCTCCTTATCTTCCCATCCAAACCCTGTCCTCCCCCTGACTTTCCCATCACTGTAGACGGCACCACCATCCCTCCTGTCCCTCAAGCCCATAACCTTGGTATTATCCTTGACTCCTCTCTCCTTGCTGACCTCCTAGCCTCCTGTCTCTCCCCACTCCAGTCCATACTTCACTCTGCTGCCCAGGTTGTTTTCCTACAAAAACATTCAGAACGTGTCACCTTGCTCCTCAAAAAACTCCAGTGGTTGCCCATCCACCTCTGCATCACACAAAAACTCCTCACCATTGTCCTTAAAACACTCCACCACCTTCCCCTCTCCTACCTCACCTCACTTCTTTCCTTCTACAACCCAGTCCACACGCTTGTCTCCCCTGGTGCTAACCTTCTCACTGTGACTCGATCTCGCCTGCCTCATCACCAACCCCAGCCCATGTCTGCCTCTTGCCTAGAACACCCTCCCTCTTCAAATTCAACAGACAATTACTTTTCCCCTTTTATAGTTTATCGAGGGCAAATCTCCTCTAAGAGGCCATCTTAGACTAAGCCCCACTTTTCCTTATCTCCTAATCCCTCTGCATTGCCCTGACTCGCTCCCTTTGCCCTTCCGCCCCCCCTCCCAGCCCCACAGCACTTATGTACATATCTGAAATTTCATTTATTTTCATTGATGTCTATCTCTCCCCCTCTAGACTGTAAGCTTGTTGTGGGCAGGGAATGTGACTGCTTATTGTTATATTGTACTCTCCCAAGCTAATACAGTGCTCTGCACACAGTAAAAGCTCAATAAATATGACAATGAATAAATGAATGAATTCCTTCACCAGATATGAACACAGCATTTGTTTGGTGTTTGGTGACTGCCATGCTTCTGCTATGGAGAGAGAGACACTCTAGATGTCTAGAATGCGGAGTGTATAAACTTGTACTGATAATAATTGTTATATTTGATAACATAGGTTACTATGTGCCAAGCACTGGGATAAATGCAAGATGAGTAGGCCTGACATAGTCCCTGGTCCACCTGGGGTTTGCACAGTCTGAAAGGGAGAGAGAACAGGTATTTATCCCTGATTTACAGATGAGGAAAATTGTGGCACAGAGAAATTAAGTGACTTGCCCTAGGTCACACAGCGGGCAAGTACCAGAACCAAAATTAGAAGCCAGGTCCTTTAACTTCCAGGCCTTTGCTCTTTCCACTATGTCACACCACTTTCCTTGTAGGTTGGGAATATAACTTGTGCTTTGGAGATTCCAAAAATAAATTAAAAGTAGGATTTGTCCATGGTCACCTGATGAGGTCTTCTATTGAGTTTAGGGAGAGTTTGGGTTTTTTTCTGTTCAGGGGAACAGAATTCTAGTTGCTTTTATAATGGCGAAGATGAAAAACCAAAAGCAGTGAACAATCAGCAGCAGAGGGAGAGGAGCAGGAGGAAAAACACCAAGAATATGAATAGTGAAGGTAGAAGAGACACTCTAAAGAGTCTCCTTTCCCTCAGGCTTCCAGTTCTGCTTCCTGGTATTAAAATTACTGAGGGCTCCTCAACTCCCCCGATGGCCATTTCCATCACACAACCAAGTTCAATCCCTAATTTATCAACTCTTTAAAAAAAGAAAAAGACAAAGACCACAATGACCTCCACTATCTATGTGCATGTATGTGTAGGTGTGACTGTAGATGTGTGCATACGTACTCATAAGAAGTTGAGCACATATATATATATAAGGATTTTTTGTTTTGATATCTGTCTCCCCCCTTCTAGACTGTAAATCCGGTATGGTCAGGGATTGTCTTTCTTTATTGCTGAATTGTACTTTTCAAGCACTTAGTACAGTGCTCTGCACACAGTGTGCTCAATAAATACGATTGAATTAATGTACAGGGCTCAAAAAAAAACCTGTCAGGTTGTCTTGAAGAGTTAAATCATACAAAATTAACTAGGGGGTAATCCTATATGCAACCAGGCGGAAAGATGCAGAGATACTGAGATGGTATACCAAACTAAAGCAAACAAACAGGCCACATGAAATATTTTTTATGGTATTTGTTAAGTGCTTACTATGTGCCAAGCAGTATATTAAGCACTGGGGTAAATACAAGCTAATTAGATTGGACACAGTCCATGTCCCTCAAGGAGTTCACTGTCTTAATCTCCATTCTAGAGGTGAGGTAACTGAGACATAGAGAATTAAGTGACTTGCCCAAGGTCTCGCAGCAGACAAGTGGGGGATTCAGAATTAGAATCCAGATCCTTATGACTCTCAGGCCCATGCGCTATCCAGTTGGCAATGAGGCTTTCCCATTCCAGCAAAGGCAGAGCTCGTCTATAAGTGCTCTTTGGTTGGGTGAATCAATAAATCGATGCATGGTATTGAGCATTTACTGTCTGCAGAACATTGTAATAAGTGTTTGGGGAATTACAATAAAATAGACATGATCCCTGCCCTCAAGGAGTTTTCAGCCTAAGAGGGGAGCTAGGTATGAAAATACATTATGGGTAAGGGAAGCAACCCAGAATAAAGGTGAGTGCATATGAATGGGAGTGTGGCATGGACGTGAGAATTACATAATTTGGTTTTTGTTAGCAAAAGAAGTTTCCTTGACAGTTATTCAAATGATCTTGTTCAGAGCTCTCCACACAAGGCTCTGCTACATAAATTTAGGCCGACTGCAAAAAAGCAAGGTCATGAATGGATCCTGCTTTCGTTTAATGGCATGAACAGTAACATCCTCAGTTTCACCCTAATGAAAGCACCCTTGGTAACTAGTATTTTTGTTCCAATTTAGCACCAATCAACTGGATCAAACTAGGTTGAAATTATGGAACCCACCAGGTAGGTTAAGGGTATTGTTTCTCTCTTCAGATGAGTTCACTGTTCCAGGAATCTTCATCATTGACAGCTGCTGCCCTGAGCTGCCGATGATAATAATGATGATATTTGTTAAGTGCTTACGATGTGCCCAGCACTGTTCTAAGCATTGGGATAGATAAAAGATCATCAGGTTGGACACAGTCCTTGTCCCACATAGGGCTCACAGTCTTAATCCTCATTTTACAGATGAGGTAACTGAGGCACAGAGAAGTTAAGTGACCTGCCTAAGGTAACACAGCAGACAGGTGGCAATCACAGGATTAAAACTCACGTCCTTCTGACTTTCAGGCCGTTGCTCTTAGTCACTAGGCTAAATAACAGTACCATTTGTTCAGCCCTTACTTTATGCCAAGCGCTGGAGAAGATATACGAAAAGATCAAAGACATCCCTGTCCTACATGGGGCTTGTAGTCTAAGGGGGAGGGAGGACAGTATGTAATCCACATTTTACAGATAAGGAAACTGAGGCTCAGAGGCAGATCATGATGTTACTGAGGTGAAGGAAGGACCAAGTAGCTTGAGGCACATCCACCTAGCTGAATCTAATGCCCCACAATCCCAGCAGAAAGCTCATTCCGACCCAGTGAAAAATCCATTTCCAGTGACTTGGCCAATGAGGTAGAAGATGGAGGATCATGCAGCCATGTTGAAATTTCAGATTCCTTTACAGTAGTCCTAAATCATCTGTCAGAAGTGTCTACTTTTCTTCCCTCTTCCTCTGGTAGAGTGCACCTCAGCATGCTGATTACACGGCCACCACAATCCTAATCCTGCTTTCCCTTGGTTTATCATTCTGACAAAAATATTCTCCTATGAATATTTTTAAGAAAGTAACCTCCCCTAGTGTTGAATCTCACTTGCGTAATTACCATTGCGATTCTTGGCAGATTTAAACTGTCAGGTTTGTTTACTCCACAAAGGAAAACTATTTACCGATCTGCACAAATGTTCCATTTGTATCCCTAAAAAGAAAACGTGATTTGCTCCACTTCACTTAATGAAAGTAACAATCCATCTCATTGGATAATCTTGACAGATTCAGTCAGAGTGGACCTTTCCCTTGCATCACAGATATCATGCCAAATCTTAATGCTATATTCCCCCTGGAATTTTTACCGGCTGTAATAATCGTCTGTTAAGGCATCATAGAGTGGAGCTCAAACTTATGTGAATTACTGAGGGTTTGGGCTACCTAAGGATGCCCGCTGGCTGTGTTTCACCATCTTTGTCTGGGAAAGGAACAAATCTCCAGTTAGCTTAAGGTTACATGTATAATAGGAAAAAGAAGAAAAAAAGAGAGTTTTCATAGAACTCAAACCAGAAGATGACATTCAGTGTCCTAGTTTTCAAGGATTTAATGAGGAAAAGAAAGGCACACAATTCCTCTCACCTATGGTCAGCATTATGAGCATGTCCCAGAAGTCTCCTTCCCTGGATCCAGCTGAAAAAGCATTTCAGATCTGACATTCTGGGAGATCCTGCCCAATTTAAGCCCTGCTGATTTTCCTATTCGTGACAAGATGAGCTTGTGAAATAGCCGCATTATGACTAAAAGATAAAGCAGACTAGATGGAAGAAGGCCATTTGGTTATGAAGCGAACAGAGAGAATCACTGCCTCCGAAAAGGTGCTGAGGGAAAGGCTCATTGCTATGTACAAGAATGTCTAGAGTCATTTCCACACTATCACCCAGACATTTTTCACATTACTGTTAACCATTCATTAAACCAATCAATCAATAAATCAACTGTAGTTATTAAGTATCTTGAAGTATCTTACAGATACGTATTTAATGTCAGACTTCTAGGGGTTAAAAAAAAATGTTGGGTTTTTTTTTTTCATTCATCCAAGCCAGGTGAGATGGGCATTTTTATTTTGGCTGTATAACCTCTGGAAAAAGAGGAAGGAGGAGATGGTATTTCCCCATATAGCCCTGGGAACCTTACCATTATCAGCAGTTCCTTTTTGTACATTCTCAGTCAATCAGTGCTATTTATTTAGCGTTCACTGTGTGTAGAGCACTCTACTGTGCACTTCTTGTTTCCCAAAACCTCAGGACTGAGGCTTATTTATCATTCCCAATATCAGACTCCATCATACTCATCTTCACATCAAGTCCCTTGGGAAAGGGGAAGACCATTATGATTTACAGCTCTAAATTGTGGTTCTAGCTCAGGCACACTGCTGGAACCAGCAGACAGAATGTTTCAGCTGCCTTGGTTTCCTTGTATTTTTTCTAATCAAAAATATCCCTCCGAACACCCTGCTGCCTCACTGGCACGGTCAAACCCAAGTGTTGCTTAATAGGTGATTTTAGGACCATTTAGATCATCTTAATAGATAAAGCATCATCACCATCATTAGCAGCAGCAGCTCAGCTTAATGGATAGGGCATTTGCCTGGGAGTCAGAAAGACATGGGTTCTAATTCCAGCTCTGCCACTTGTCTGCTGGGTAACCCCGGGCAAGTTACTTCATTACCCTGTGCCTCAGTTCCCTCATTTGTAAAATGGGCATTGAGACTGTAAGCCTCCTGTGGGACACGGATTGTGTCCAACCCGATTTGTGTGTATCCACCCCAGTGCTTAGTACAGTGCCTGGCATATAGTAAGCACTTAACAAATACCACAGTTTTCATCATCATCATTACCATCATCAACAACAGAATACACTGATTGAGTTTATACTGAGTGCTAAGCACTACTAGGGACTTGTAAAGAGCCAGTTAAAGTAGAACAGAAAGCCCTGCCTTCTAGGAGTTTACAGTTTTACACTTTAGACTGGGCATTCCTCCTTGCTGTTTTGACATAGAATTCTACCAAGGGAATAGATTCCATGATTAACTGGCCTAATTCTCTGAATTTCCTTGGCTTGGGGTCCAAGAATGGCTAATGGATCTATAGAGAATCAGCAAAGTTTAGTGGACAGAGCACGGCTTGAGAGTCAGAAGGACCTGGGTTTTAATCCCAGTTCTTCCACTTTGCTGTGTGACCTTGGGCCAGTCATTCCACTTCTCTGGGCCTCAGTCACTCATCTGCAAAATGGGGACTAAGACTGTGAGCCCCATGTGGGACAGGAAATGTGTCCAACCTGATTTACTTGAATCCACCCCAGTGATTAGCACAGTGCCTGGCACATAGTGAGGGCTTAACAAATACCATCATCATTATTATTATTAACACTTGCAGTATTCCTACAGAAAATGTCATTAAAAGGAATTGGGCAACTATGCTGACCTTCACAGACTGAGTTGAGGGAAATACCTCTGTCCCATCAGCAGTAACATAAAGGTAAAAATAAATCATTGTTCAGTCATATTTGGGAGAATGTGTGTAAATTCAATTCTGTGAGATTACTCGGGGTCAAGGCACTGTAAAGAAAGATAACAGCGTAATGTTCTAGTTTATTACACTGTGGCCCCCCCAGTGGATATTCGCATTCTTCCAAACTCAGGAGACTAAAGATAAACACACCCTTAAATCAACCTGTACTTTTGTCTGAACTGTTCAGGTTGGGTGCCTGCCCCACCGGAATGCCCTGGCTAATAATGCAATGTTGCAACTGCCTCTAGCTGGGGAGGTCTGGCCCCATCCAGTCTGTTTTAAAACCCCTGCAGTTCACTTGAGGGAAGCAGAGGAAAACAGGTAATTATTCAGCCAAACAGAAAAGTATTGATTTTTCTTCCCTCCCCTTTGGGCTAGGATTTTTGTTTCTTCTTTTCCCAAATTCTTCTCATAGTGTTTTGTGGGTTTCTGAAAGCCAAATCTGACCATGTAAATCCTCTCTGAAAGATCCCCACCCTTTTTCTCAGGGAGTGTAGGAGGGGAACCGGGAAGGACCCGGGGGTGGGGGAGTGGTCCTAAATTTGGAGTGAAATTGATGCTGAGGCTCAAGTAATTATGTAATTGAATGCTTTTCAGTTTTAATGGGTTTGAATACGCTGTGAGTTTGCAGTCATTATTACCAACCGTAACAACACTACTGGAGTTCGGAACAACACTACTGGAGTTCGGAACAACCAAGCCAGAGGTGTCTGGATGACAAGGGATCAATTCTAAAAGTTCCAGAGTGAGGTGGTAGAGATTCTAGAGGTGCCAGAGCTAGACTGTAACAATTCTACAGGTGCCAAGACCGAGCCCCAAAAGGTTGAGAAACTATCCCGGGCTTTAATCAAGAAGGTTTGGTGGGGTTCAAAATCACAGCAGATAGAAGTAGCATGCTTTAATGTTGGTATTTGTTAAGCGCTTACTATGTGCAGAGCACTGTTCTAAGCGCTGGGGTAGATACAGGGTAATCAGGTTGTCCCACGTGAGGCTCACAGTCTTAATCCCCATTTTACAGATGAGGTAACTGAGGCACAGAGGAGTGAAGTGACTTGCCCACAGTCACACAGCTGACAAGTGGCTTAATGGATAGACCACTGGCTGGGAGACAGAAGCACCTGGGTTCTAATCCTCGCTCTCCGCCACATTTCTGCTGCGTGACCTTGGGCAAGTTACTTCACTTCTCTGGGCCTCAGTTACTTCATCTGTAAAATGGGGATTAAGACTGTGAACCTCATGCGGGACATGGACTGTATTCAACCCTGAGTCTACCCCAGCTCTTAGTATAGTGCCTGGAATATTGTAAGCACTTAAATACAACAGTTATTATTATGTTCAATTTGGACTTTTATCAAATTTCCCCGAGGTGGTAACATCATCCCAAATACCCCAGTTCCTGCAGGTTTCCTGGACCCTCCCCCCAGCCCAGGCTCACCTTCCTGTCTTCCTTTTCCCCTGGCCCCCCCTTTTACTCTGAGTCATCTTTGTTTGACAACTTTTTCATGTAGTTTGTTTCCGTGGCTGCTGCTGCTGTCACTTGTCTACTTCCACGCTATTACTCTATGAGAAGCACGGCTCTGGGAGTCAGAAGGTCATGGGTTCTAATCCCAGATCTGCCATTTGTATGCTTTGGGACCTTGGGCAAGTCACTTCACTTCTCTGGGCCCCAGTTACCTCATCTGTAAAATGGGGATTAAGAGTGTGAGCCCCACTTGGGGCAACTTGATAACCTTGTGTCTATCCCAGTGCTTAGAGCAGTGCTTGGCACATAGTAAGCACTGTGTTAATATTTATTATTACATACATATTTTAATGCCTCCCCCTTTCTATAATTTATTTTAGTTTCTGCTTCCTCTGCTAGACTATAAACTCCTTGAAGCCCATGATCCTATCTCTCGACTCTATTTTATCCTCCAAGTGCTTAGTATAGTGTTCTGCACAAAGTAAGCGCCCAATAAATACCATCACTTGATTGCATGGAAAGATATAATGACATCAAAATCGCTATCCTTTTTCTCTTTTGTCTCTAAGGCAAACGTACACACTTTTCTGTCATGCAAAATATCTTTTCTGAAACTAGTGTTATGAGGTTCCCAACACTATTGTTGTTAAGAAGCAATTGGAATTCATTAATATCTTCTTTTTTTTTTCAGAAAAACAAGTTTCCCTCTACTAATTAGATCAGTTGCAAAGTCATTCTCGTAGACTTTCTCTTAATAGTAAAGAAAACTTGATCTCTGTGTCAAGAAAGATCCAGTCCGGCTATAAGACAGAGAGGCTGACATAAATACCAGAGAACAAGCTAATTAAATAATCCATCAAAACCAGTATAGATCGAGGATACGATATACTTACAACATAATAGCTTTTGAAAACCGTTGAGCGATATAATATTCAAAGCAAAAAACACAGTGGGAAACAGCTGATTTCTATATCAAATAATATAAAAAAGGGATGTTTTACTAGGTGGGTTGAATATGCGTAATTTACTTGAGTAGACAAGCATGGTGGAAAATGAACTGCTTGTCGTCAAAGAAGCTAAAAAATAACACTGTCGTATGTCAGCTAATTCCATTGCAATTATAAGGGTACAGTGAGTTCAGTACCCAAACAAGCAAATCAAGAAAGCAATAGGCACTTTACTCCAGACCCACTTAAAATATGCCGGTTAATCCTTCACCACCCAGCTTACATTTCTTACGAAGTTCAGCACCCAATCCAGGGGATTCGGAGTCGTCAGGCTGTTGCATCGGGTTAGATCCTCAGAATTCATACCGAGTTGGTTCCAGAAAACGATGTGAAAATGCTTGAACTCTCCAAGTTCAAGGACGATATGATCTCTGTTTTTTTAAGAAGCATATAAGCATCAGGTGTCTTACGGAATTTATGGGCCCATTTCACAATTCTTGTGGGCTGCAAAACAGTGAATTTGTCGAAGAATCCCCAAACCGGGATTTGAATCTGATAGCACTCAGCGATTTACGCAGAATCAGTTATACTAGTCTAATAGAGTCAAGGAACATACTGACAATTCTTTGAGCACATCACAATTGCATTGATTCAATTCTTTTCCTACTAGCATATGCTTCCCTAACACACACAAATATATAGATCTCCTCACACTCTTAGCTGGACAGGCTGAGAACAAGATGTTGATATGAAGTTGGGAAACCATGTGTGCTGGACTTCAGACAATAGAATGTTTCTCTTGTTTTGGGTTTTTTTTTTCCCTAATGGTATTTGCTAAGTGCTTTACTATGTGCCAGACACTGTATTAAAAGCTGGGGTAGAAATGAGATAATTAGGTTGGACACAGTCCATGTCCCACTTGGGGCTTACAGTCTTAATCTCCATTTTTACGGATGAGGGAACTGAGGCACAGAGAAATTAAGTGACTTGCCCAAGGTTACAAAGCAGACAAGTGGCAGAGCTGAGATTACAACCCAGGTCCTCTGGCTCACAGCCTTGTGCTTTTACCACTAGGCCACATTGCTTCTCCCGAGCAGTGGCGTGGTTCCAAAGATCCCAAGCCATACACACTCTCTATATACCATATTTATCAAGTAATTTAAATAAATGATTCTGTAGCAAATTATCCTGTGATACCTGAAAATACCTGATTTTAAGCACCTTAGAAATTTAATATACTGAATAATCAAAGGAATCAATTGATCTTGCTCACCTTAGTAATGAGTGGTGCTCATTCCCCTCTAAGTCTGACCCTCATGTTATTGCAGTGGTGGGTAGAGGAGCATTTCGAAACAACTAGAAATGGTGACACTTAATAATAATAATAATGTTGGTATTTGTTAAGCGCTTACTATGTGCAGAGCACTGTTCTAAGCGCTGGGGTAGACATAGGGGAATCAGGTTGTCCCACGTGGGGCTCACAGTTAATCCCCATTTTACAGATGAGGTAACTGAGGCACAGAGAAGTGAAGTGACTTGCCCACAGTCACACAGCTGACAAGTGGCAGAACCGGGAGTCGAACTCATGACCTGACACTTCTGGCCAAAGAACCACCTAGGGTGTCTTAAGTAGTGGACAACCTGAGGAGAAATGCTAAATAGTTGTCTGCCACTTGTCTGCAGACCTTGGGCAAATCACTTAACTTCCCACTTGTCTGCAGACCTTGGGCAAATCACTTAACTTCTCTGAGCCTGTTACCTCATGTATAAAATAGGGATTAAATCCTCCTCCCTTTGATTTAGACTGTGAACAAAATGTGGGACAGGGACAGTGTCCAAGCTAATTATCTTCTATTTACTCCAGAGCTTAGTACAGTGTCTGGCACAGGAATAAACACTTAACAAATATCAATTAAAAAAAAATAGACCTGGCAGCAGCTACCGAGGTGATTTCCCTGCCAATCACCTACTGGTTTGAAACACGGTGTTGCAGTCCCTTGGGCTGGAAATCGGTTTTGTACATGAACGTTCATTATGCGAATTTGACTGTCCTGCAACCCTGCTCTCCTATTCATTTTTTGCACCCACTACCTGAGCGGGAACAAGCCTTTTTGTTGTTGTTTTAATGTCATTCGTTAAGCACTTACTATGTGCCCGGCACCGTACTAAGCACTGGGGTAGATACCAGTTAATCAGGTAGGACACAGTCCCTGTCCCACATGGGGCTCACAGTCTTAATCCCCATTTTACAGATGAGGTAACTGAGGCACAGAAAAGCTAAGCACTTTGCCCAAGATCACACAGGGGACATATACATACCTATAATATACTAAAAAAGGGCCTATTTATTCATATTCTTTTGTATCAATGCCAGTTTCCCCTATAGACTGTAAACTCATTATGGGCAGGCAACGCGTCTACTAATTCTGTTGCATTGTACTCTCCAAGCACTTAGTACAGTGCTCTGCACATAGTGAGTGCTCAAGAAATACAATTGTTTGTTTCCAAACTGATTAACCGGTATCTACCTCAGCTCTTAGAACAATGCTTGGCACATAATCGGAGCTTAACAAGTACCTTAATTATCATTACCATTTTCGACTGAAGTGTGGAGCTGGGATTAGAACCCAGGTCCTTCGACTCCCCCAGGCTTGTGATGTGCTCTCTAGGCCACAGTGCTTCGCGGGGTTGAGAAAATGAAAGTGGCGTTATACAGATCACCAGCCCTATAATCAACCCCTATAATCAACCACATGTAGATTCTCAGTCCCACATATCTTTGTGGGACCGAGGTTCATTCATCACTTACGATACGAGACTCGGTCACTTATCCTCAGTCCGGAGTAAAGAGTTTGGAGTAGAAGTAGAGGAAATGATATACTACTATTCTTATCAGCTATTTAATGCCCACCTCGTGTAGTGCATTATGCTGGATAATGAGGACAGAAAAACCGCGTTGACTTTGGGTAAATTTCTTTTAAAGAAAAATATAAATTTTAATCAGTAATCTAAAATACTTGAGAAAAATATCCTAATTATAGGATGTACAAAAATGAAGTTAAGAAAACCGTGTTAAAACCCAGATTCGGTGCATTGAGTATTAGTTTATGTTCTCCCCTGATGAAATGTATTCTGCTTCAGCTAATTAAAAGAGCAATTAACTGTCATTTCAGGCAGTTCCTGCAATTATAGTCAAGATAATTCAGTAGTCATGTTTTAACACCTACTAATTTAGAAAAAATAACTTTATGTATGATTCCTAAAATACAGAATGAGAAAAATAGTAAACGGAAAAAGTAGTTATTCACTTTTCACCCTATTCCATAAAACTTCCAAAGTTTTTTTTGTTTTGTTTTGTTTTTTACCCAACTACTACCCCATTTTTCTGCCTCCACCACCCCTCCACTATTTTTGGCCCTGGCTATTATGTTTTGCTAAATTATTTTTTATTATCATTTATGCTCAACTTGATTATCTTGTATCTACCCCAGTGCTTAAAATAGTGCCTGTCACATTATAATGTTGGTATTTGCTAAGCGCTTACTCTGTGCCAAGCACTGTTCTAAGCGCTGGAGTAGACACAGGGGAATCAGGTTGTCCCACGTGGGGCTCACAGTCTTAATCCCCATTTTACAGATGAGGTAACCGAGGCACCGAGAAGTGAAGTGACTCGCCCAAAGTCACACAGCTGACAAGTGGCCGAGCCGGGATTCGAACCCATGACCTCTGACTCCAAGGCCCGTGCTCTTTCCACTGAGCCACGCTGCTTCTCTTTGTAAGCGCTTAACGAATACTATTAAAAAAAGGGAGAGGTGGAGGTCCGTGCTGTGGAAGCTTAAATCCTCACGGCTGTGCACAGAACGTGATGGGAGTCGGGAGTGGGAGTGTCATGATGGGAAGGTGGAAGATACCAGTTACTTTGCTTGGCTGTCTGGCAGAGAGAGGGTTTCGGGGGGCACTGCAGCAGCTTAAATCCTCACAGGACTTAGTGTTTGAAGGATGTGCTGCTGCCTTAAAATCTAGGAATTATTTTCTAGTACCCTAATAATGTAGTGGAACAGCCCGTGGAAGCTGAAAATAGAGAACATGTGTTTAATTCTCAGCATGTTTGCTCAAGGTTTATAGGTCATTACTACATTAAAGACGGCTTTTTTTTCCTTTACAGTGCAGGGGAGATTTTTGTGTTTGAACCAAAAGCAAGTTCCTACTGGAAACAATCAGTCTTTATTGGCCAAACAATAGTGCATTATGAGGAGTTCCAAATGTTAAATGTAGAACTGTTATGTGGAAAGTGAAAAATATCAATGCTCAGGGGTTTGATTGGTTTTGCTGATTGGGGAGGGGTGAAAGAAGTCTATCTGTCCTATTCACCTGCTCCAGGTCCAATATGAGGAAACTCATGAAGAGTGTGAGAATTCCTATCCAGAACACCCTCCCTGGGCCTATGAATCAACAAGCTTTTTGTTTTTCCCTCTCCTCCCTCCTGCTCCTTATAATAATAACTGTGATACTTGTTAAGTGTTTACTAGGGCCCAAGTAATCTATTAAGCCCTGAGGAAGATACAAGATAATCAGGTTGGACACAGTCCCTGCCCCACATGTCACTGTCTAAGGGGAAGGGAGAAGAGATATTCAATCCCCATTTTACAGAAGAGGAAACTGAGGAACAGAAGTTAAGTGACTTGTCCGAGGTCACACAGCAGGCACGTGGCAGAGCCAGGATTAGAATCCACCACCTCTGCACCCAGCTCCATGCTCTTTCCAGTAGGTCACCTGCTTCCCTACTGTCCCTGCCCACTGTTGATTTTGTTACTCCTTAGCATCCTACTAGCAGGTGGGAAGTAAACAAGAAGAGGAGCTGAAACAGTTTAGAAGTTCCTCAGTAAAAGAAGACTGGGGGAGACACCAAATTCATTGGTCCATAACAAGCTCGAGAATCTCCATATCTTCCAGTTATATTTGCTATCCCATTCCCCATTGCCAAGTGAGACATGCTACCTGCTGAATCTCAGATGGTTAAAGAAGCAGAACAGCAAACAGAATGGAATCAAAACCAGTGCAGAGGTAACAATATTGCAGTCGTATTGTGTCAGAAGCTGGTGAAGAGGGTGATGGACATTTACATTATGAGGGATTAGAATCTTTAGTGTCTGAAAGAACCTAGGAAATTTCCTATGAGATTTCCTTCTCCGTGACCTCATCACTGAAAGAATGCATGGGCACACATAAGGGGGAAACACCTTGCAACAATTACGAAGGAATCGATTTCCCCACAGCAGTTGTCTTGTACACAGTCTATGATCTGTTACTAAAGGCAGCTAGCAAAAAGGTGTAACTCTAAAACATTAAGCTAAAATCGAGAGGCAATAAGGAATAACCTTAAATTTGGAGATGAAGTAAGGCTGCTACTGCGGTGTCATATATAAACAATATTAGGGGAGTTGCATTAGGTATGATTTCTGCAGAAAATTAGTTTTCATGGCTTACATGTAATAATAATAATAATAACTGTGATGTTAGTTAAGTGCTCACTGTGTGCTTAGCACTTTACTGAGCCCTGAAATGACAACAAGTGCCTGTCTCCTTGTTTTGTTTTGTTGTCTGTCTCCCCCTTTTAGACTGTGAGGTCGTCCTTAGGTGGGGATTGTCTCTATCTGTTGCCGAATTGTACTTTCCAAGAGCTTAGTACAGTGCTCTGCACACAGTAAGCGCTCATTAAATACTGTTGAATGAATGAATACAAGGAAACTGGGTTGGACAGTCCCTGTCCCACATGGGGTTCACAGTCTCAATCCCCATTTTACAGATGAGGGAACTGAAGTATAGAGAAGAAGTGACTTGCGCGAGGTCACACAGCAGCCGAGTGGCAGAGCTGACATTAGAAGCCGGGTCCTTCTGGCTCCCCAGCCCGTGCTCTATCCTCTAGGCCTAGCTGCTTCTCATGTGAAAGCAAGGTGTCTGTCACAAACGGAAACTATGCAGATCTTAACCGTGACCCATTCTCTTCTAGCTGGAGAAAGCTGAATCAGTAATGATCAAAGCTAATCCCGCTACTCTTTCTTTAAGGGGAAATTTTATTGAGAATTTAGGATCCTATTAGCAGAAATATTGGTTAATAGCAGTGAATATAGAATCCATAATCACTGCCTTTGAGGAAAAGGTGAATGCTACGTCTTTCTACATTCTTCTGAGAGGAAAACTGATATATAGTCTCAGTTGCACGTAGAAATAATAATCTGGGGAAGCACATTAGGACTAGAAGTGCAAATGACAGTACCATCTAGTGGTCTCTGCACATGATAGCAGAAACTGCAGTTGAATTCAGTTTCATCCCCCTTTTACCATCATCTTGGGGAAGCAATTTCACTTCCTTGACAATATTCTGAAATATAACGTTGGTATTTGTCAAGCGCTTACTATGTGCAGAGCACTATTCTAAATACTGGGGTAGATACAGGGTAATCAGGTTGTCCCACGTGAAGCTCGCAGTTAATCCCCGTTTTACAGATGAGGGAACTGAGGCACAGAGAAGTTAAGTGACTTGCCCACAGTCACTATAATAATAATAATAATAATAATGTTGGTATTTGTTAAGTGCTTACTATGTGCAAAGCACTGCTCTAAGCACTGGGGGGGATACAAGGTGATCAGGTTGTCCCACTTGGGGCTCACAGTTTTAATCCCCATTTTACAGATGAGGGAACTGAGAAGTTAAGTGACTTGCCCACAGTCACTATAATAATAATAATAATGTTGGTATTTGTTAAGTGCTTACTATGTGCAAAGCACTGTTCTAAGCACTGGGGGGGGATACAAGGTGATCAGGTTGTCCCACTTGGGGCTCACAGTTTTAATCCCCATTTTACAGATGAGGGAACTGAGGCACAGAGAAGTTGTGACTCGCCCACAGTCACCCAGCTGACAAGGGGCAGAGCCGGGAGTCAAACCCATGACCTCTGACTCCCAAGCCTGGGCTCTTTCCACTGAGCCACGCTGCTTCTCCATAGTAAGCTAGTGATGTCTGACTTTCAGGGATACAGTTTTTATCTGTAATTCTATATCACCACCGTCATCGTTCCCAAGTTCTGATGGAGAAAGTTTAAATGAGTGAAATGGAATAGAAGCAGTGTGGCTTGGGAGTCAGAGGACGTGGGTTCCAATCCTGATCCACTACTTGTTTGCTATGTGACCTCGGGCAAGTCACTTAAATTCTCCGTGCCTCAGCTTCCTCATCTGCAAAATGGGGATTCAAAACCTGTTCTCCCTCCAAGTTAGTCATGGGCCTCTATTATCTTCTCTCTACTCCTGCTCTTAGCACAAAGAATGCATTTCACCAATACCACAGTTATTATTATTATGCCAAAGGAATGAATACTTAACAGAACCTAGAAAAACTCTGCCCCCCAAATACTTTGATTCCAGGATTTCTAGAAAACCTATTCCACTTGTCTCAAAACCATTGTCTGTGACTCACAGCTGCTGCCCTGAAGCTACTTA
The DNA here is from genome assembly GCF_004115215.2 of Ornithorhynchus anatinus. Classification (NCBI taxonomy): domain Eukaryota; kingdom Metazoa; phylum Chordata; class Mammalia; order Monotremata; family Ornithorhynchidae; genus Ornithorhynchus; species Ornithorhynchus anatinus. Next base: position 36,229,146 of record NC_041739.1, read on the forward strand.
GAGAGGCAGCGTGGCTCAGTGGAAAGAGCCCGGGCTTGGGAGTCAGAGGTCATGGGTTCTAATCCTGGCTCTGCCGCTTGCCAGCTGTGTGAATTTGGGCAAGTCACTTCACTTCTCTGTGCCTCAGTTACCTCATCTGTAAAATGGGGATTAAAACTGTGAGCCCCAAGTGGGACAACCTGATCACCTTGTATCCCCCCCAGTGCTTAGAACAGTGCTTTACACATAGTAAGCACTTAACAAATACCAACATTATTATTATTATTATTATTACTTTATTAAGGATGATACCCACAAAATTTTAAAAAAGGAATTTCTTTTTATTAAATAAGAAAAGTTGTTCCTCTCATACTCACCCTTATACTTGTATCTGCATCTTTTATTCACCCTACCCACAGCACTTGTGTACATATCCATTATTTACTTATATTAATGTCTGTCTTCTCTAGAATGTAAGCTCATCGAAGGCAGGGAACATGTCTATCGTCATACTGAACTCTCCCAAGCGCTTAGTACAGTGGTCTGCACACAGTAAGTGCTCAGTAAATACGATTGATTGATTGACTCGGGGTGCTGAGGAAATACGTAGATATCTCTAAGAGTATTTAGAGATTGTTAGACTTGCTGGATTTTGAAGGCTTTTCTGCCACTCTATCCTTGTTGGATTATTGTTTTAGGAAAATGTTGTTTCTGAAATTTGTTATTCAATCTATGGCAGCACCTGTGTCCTTCTAGGAGGGGAGGTTTAGAATGCAGGAAGGACTGAAGGAGGAAGTCTGCCATCTGGTGTATCGATTACCAAGAACCAAGCACCCTGGTCAAATCAATGCTGTTCTCAGTGGGACAAAAATGCCAAGATTATGCTAATTACTACCAAGTAGATTCCAGGCTAGGAATCTTCATTTCGGAAGAATGAAACCGGACTCTAAAATCTGACGGAAACTTACGTTATAAAGTCCAATATGTTACTCCCATTTCATCCTGTAATGTTGGACTTAGTTAAAGCGATGGAAATGCCAAATAGATTGAGGGTATCACTGATCCCCTCACTGAGAGTTCTGCAGCCAGATTTGTCTTCAGGGTAATAGTGGCTTTTGCAAAGTCTGGATCAAAACGAATAGTGAGGCAGCTGTCTTGGAGAGTTCTTTGCGCATCCCCGGCGAATACCTGAGAAAAGGAAACATGCGGTAGTTCTTTCCACCACATCATACCCAGAAGGGCGATGCAGGAGTGTTGACTAGCAAAAAAAAATAAAAAATGGGGGACTTTGGGGTTGCGAGAAGCAGGGTCCTGACTCAGTGTGCACTGGCCTCTGAGCACAAAACTTGGCAACAGTAGATGACACATGGGTGTGAAGATGAAAGATGTGATGTCTCTGCCTCCTTTGTCCTTTCCTATAGGTGCTGCCTTAGAGGACCAGAACAGAATTTTGACCAGCATTTCTGCCTGGCAGACTTGCATCATGGGAGCAGCTATATTATTATAATTGTATTTGTTAAGCACTTATGTGCACAGCACTGTACTAAGCGCTGAGGTAGATACCATATAATCAGGTCGGACACAGTCCCTGTCCCATATGGGGTTCACGGTCTAAGTAGGAGGAGAACAAGTATTTAATCCCCTAGACTAAAAGCTGGTTGTGGGTAGTGAAAGTGGCTACCAATTCTGTAATAGGATGCTCTCCCAGGCACTTAGTACAGTGCTCTGCACACAATAAATGCTCAGTAAATACAATTGATTGACTGATGGATTGACTGTCCAAGGTCATTCTGGTGGAGCCAGAATTACAAGCCAGGTTCTCCTAGTCCCAGGCCCATGCTCTTTCCACTAGGTCAAGCCGCTTCATCACTAGGTTAGTTGCTTCAGAGGTCATGGGTTCCAATCCCAGCTCTGCCACTTGTCAGCTATGTGACTGAGGGCATGTCACTTCACTTCTCTGTGCCTCAGTTACCTCATCTGTAAAATGGGGATGAAAACCGTGAGCCCCACATGGGACAACCTGATCACCCTTTATCTACCCCAGCGCTTAGAACGGTGCTCTGCACATAGTAAGCGCTTAACAAATACCAACATTATTAGATCAGTGTTCACATAGTGAGGGCTCAACAAAGACCATTAAAAATAATTCTAAAGATGATCCACATACAGACCTTCTATAAATTGATGACTATTGGAATGACGATTTTTCAAATAAAGTAAATCCTGATCAAAGCCCTGACCTCAATTCTCATTTGCTAATAAGCAAATGACAAAGTCAGGTCTGAACTGGGACAACTATTAAAGGCACATTGTGGAAGAGGTGAAGGGAAACCTTGGATTTAAAGAGAGAATAAAAGAATCCCCAGATAGGCGGCCTGCTAAATATAAAACATCTGCTGTCTTAGAAGTAGATGATCAGTACTCCCTGTTTATTTGAGAGGAAAAAAAAAGTTCAGTCTACGATTGAATTCCAAGTAAAATTGACATTTCATAAAGGAGTGTAAACTAGAGAGGTGACTGAAAAGTTCTTCAAAATCAAAATAGGATTATTTCCCTTCGCAAAACTCTACGATTCAGATATATGTGGCATAAGCTCATTAAGGAAAGATAATCTTTTTGGCATTGATTTTTGTTATCCTTTCTCAATGAATAGGAATGTTTACCTATATAATTTTAGTCTTCTCACTTTTTAAATTATGAAATGTCTTAGCAAGCCAAGGGAATTATTCATTCATTCCTTCAGTAGTATTTATTGAGCGCTTACTATGTGCAGAGCACTGTACTAAGCACTTGGAATGTACAAATCGGTAACAGATAGAGACAGTCCCTGCCCTTTGACGGGCTTACAGTCTAATCGGGGGAGACGGACAGGCAGGAACAATAGCAATAAATAGAATCAAGATGGAAAAGGGTGCTTATGTTTATTGTCCCAAGATACGGTAGAAGGATTCTCCCATTTCTAGCTGCAGAGAGACTCCTCACATCCATCCATCCATGGGAAGCAACATGGGTTAGTGGAAATAGCACTAGTCTGAGAGTCAGAAGACCTGGGTTCTAATCCCCTTCTGTCACTTACCTGTGTACGATCCTGGGCAAGTCACTTAAGTTCTCTGTGCCTCAGTTGCCTTGTCTGCACAACGCAGATTAAATACCTTTTTTCTTTGCCCCTTAGCCTTGTGCGGAGCAGGGCTATATTTGATCTGATTGTATCTTCCCCAGCACTTAACATAGGAATTGCGCATGGCAAGTGCTTAAATAATACCACAATCATTGCTATTACAACAGAATTGATGGAGTTCTGCGGCCTAGTCCCTGATTGGGATAGGTAAGGAGAATGGGATCTCAGGGTTATTAGTTTCATTGTTCATGTTTCTCAGAGCAGGGGTGGTAACTTTTCTTCTGGGGGGAGAGGAGTTCTGAGGGGGTGTGGCATTGGGGGTGGGGTCTTTGGGGTTGGGGAAAAGGAGAAGGGAAGGTGAGGAAGAGAGAGGGAAGGAGAAAGAGATGGAGGAAGTCAATGGAGAAAGGGGTGGTTCTCGCTGGACACTAGAGAAGCAGCATGGCCTAATGGATAGAGCACAGGCCTGGGAGTCAGAAGGACCTGTGTTCTAATCCCCACTCCACCACTTATCAGCTGTGTGACTTTGGGCAAGTCATTCACTTCTCTGGGCCTCAGTTACCTCACCTGCAAAATGGAGATTAAGACTGCGAGCCCATGTGGAACACGGACTGTGTCCAACCTGATTAGTTTGCATCTACCCCAGCGCTTAGAACAGTGCCTGCATATAGTAAGTACTTAACAAGCACCTTAAAAAAAAGATGTTCTCCTCTCTCCAACCTGCTTGCCCCTCTTCAATCCGATCTCACACCACATAGGTTCATATAAATGACTCTCAGTCCCCATTCATGCCATGATGAACCCAACCTCCACAGTACCCATGAGGACTCCAGTCCCAGCTGACAGGAGGCAAGAGGTGGGATCACAACCCTCCTCTTCTGATTCTTCTCTAAATCCAAGGCCAAAGCTGGCTATGCTACACTACCCTTCCTGCCCCCAAATTATGGGTGGCAAAGCCCAACGGCAACAAGGCCATGGACCATGGTCCCCAAATTATGAGAACCTGTCTCTGATTGCTAGGGCTTTGCTCAGATTGTAAACTCCTTGAAGGCAGGGATCATGGCTACCTTCTCTGTTGTGCTCCTTCAAGTGTTCATTTCAGTGCTCTGCACATAGTAAGCATTCGATAAATACCACTGATTATTATTATATTCGTTAAGCTCTTACCCTGTGTCAAAAGCTGTTCTACGAACTGGAGTAGATACTAGGTGCTTAGAAAAATGTCTGGCACATAGTAAGCGCTTAAAAAATATAATTTTTTTAACACAATTCATTCAATTGTATTTATTGAGTGCTTACTATATAGAGAGCACCATACTAAGCACTTGGGAGAGTACAGTGTAGCAACCGGATCAGACCATAGTCCCCGTCCCCATGAAGCTCACAGTCAAAGATTGATTGATTATGAGCCTGATTATCAGTAATAACAAAGTAATATCTCTCATTAATGGCACAGTTTGAGTTGCACTTTGACCTGCAAGTGGCAGTACACGGGCTTCAAAATGCGATATTAATAGTGAGTTTCCAAGTGATTATATGAGTGTAAGAGGAAGGCACAATCATGGGGGCAATAAATTCCTGTAGATTTTCAAACTCCTCTGGGCCCATTTACTTAGCTTGTAATCATACTGAGCTCTCTCCCACAAGTCCAAATATAGTTTAATACTCGGGAAAGTCTGAAACTCCGTCCTTCGGAGCACGTAGCAAGTTATTTTCCGGTGCTGTAAAACTGTATACGTTTATCTGCACGATGACTTGTTATTACTAATTGGTGCTGTGTGACTATTATAGATGGATGGTCACTCTGAAAATCTTTCTACAGTAAAGTTATTTATTGGTAGAATGCATAACCTCTGCATGTATCCAGTTGTACATTTTCAACCAAATTTTGAAATGAGCCAGATTTCCCAGGGGCTCTTGTAGCATGTTAGACCTCTAAAGAACATTTATTAATAATAATAATAATAAATATGGTGTTTGCTAAGTGCTTACTATGTGCCAGGCACCGTTCTAAGTTCTAGGGTAGGTAAAAGCAAATCTAGTTGAACACAGTCCCTGTCCCACGTGGGGGTCACAGTCTCAATCCCCATTTTACAGATGAGGTGAGTGAGGCACAGAGAAGTTAAGTGTCTTGCCCAAGGCCGCACTGCAGACAAGTGCGAACTCATGACCATCTGACTCCATTTTGCTTCACTTAAGAGAAGCAGTGTGGCCTAGTGGAAAGAGCACAAACTGGGGTTTCAGAGGAACTAAAATGTAATCCTGATAGGTTCTAATTGATTGCTGTGTGACCTTGGGCAAGTCACTTACCTTCTCTGTGCCTCAGCTTCATTTGTAAAATGAGGATTACATACCTGTCCTCCCTTCTACTTAGTCTGTGAGCTCCTTGAAGAACGGAAACTGTGTCCAACCCAATTAATTTGTACCTGCCCCAGCACCTAGAACAGTGTTTGACACACAGGAAATGCTTAACAAATAGCATAAAGAAGCTATATTTTTTCCTGAAGATCTCCAGTGTTCTCTTTAGTTCCTTACTGACTCAGAGCGCTCTAAAATTTAAATTCTCCCCCATTCAGTCTGTCTTTTCATCTTGCTGGTTTGCTTCTAAACTACCTAACGGGTTTCATCCTTCGTCTCCATTTTACCATCTTAGTATTTAACCAGTTTAACCACTCCTTTCTCCTCCAGCCTGAATTCCTGTAGCAACTTCCTTACTGGCCTTTCTGCTTCTAGCGTCTCCCCTCAGTTCATTCTAGGTATACTGGCAGGTATCATCTTAAAAATCAGCTTTATCCTCAGAATCCCCGCTCAGCCACTTGTCTGCTTTGTGACTTTGGGCAAATCACTTCACTTCTCTGTGTCCTGGTTCCCTCATCTGTAAAATGGGGATTAAGACTGTGTAACATGTGGGACAAGTACTGTGTCTAACTTTGTCTCTTGTAAATTGTATCTGCCCCAGCATTTAATGCGATGCCCAACACATAGTAAGCTCTTTACAAATACCATAAAAAGTATCTCCAAAGGCTACCCATTTCTTTTTGCATTAAACAAAAATAATTCCCAATTTAAGCTTTCCATCTGCTCTCTCTCTCTTTTCCCAGTATACTCAAACTCTTACTCTTTACTCCTCCAAGCAAACCTCCTGATTCTACCTCCCTTCTGATTTCCACCTCCTACCTATTTTGAATGCCTCCCTCCTAGTCCGGAAGTTATTATGATGATGATTATTACTGTATTTATTAAGCCCCTACTATCTGTCAAGCATAGTTCTAACCACTAGGGCAAATAAAAGATAATCAGGTCAGATAAAGTCCCTGTTCCACATGAAGCTCATGATCAAAGTAGCAAGAAAATTAGATATTGAATCCCCACTTTACAGATGAGGAAACTGAGGCATAAAGGAGTTAAATGACTTGCTCAAAGTCACACAGTAGGCAAGTGGCAGAACCAGGATTAGAAATGAGGTGCTCGAACTCCAGGCCCATATTCTTTCCACTGGTTCACACTGCTCTTCCCACCTCAATTCCACCCATCCCCTCCTTCAAAGCACCTTGACGAGGTCAGCTCCTCCCTAGGTTATCTCCTTCTATTTCCCTTCTTCTGCTCCACAGTCATGCCTGCAAGAGTATCTGACCCATGACCCTACAGTGCTCTGTGTCCTTCCGCTATTAATGCCTCAGAATGTAGCTTCTTATAAACTGTTCTGTGAGAGGCAACAGTCAGGTTAATTGGTATATTATTAACGCTACGTTGGAAAAGTTTCTTTCCAAGTCAGATAAATCACACCTCAATTTGGTTCCTAATCTCCATTTCCTCTTGAGGCTCCTCATCTGTCCTACTATATACTCTTTTGCTAGTGGAGGAGGAGAGATTTCGCACAAGTGCCTAAGGTATTCCATTTCCAACGCCCTGTAGTGTCTGGGACTGGATCGAGTCACATATAGAGAATTCCTGGATTCAGTTCCTCCAGACAGACGTTATAACTGGTGAGAAAACCCAGCTGGCTTTTCCACCTGTTCCCCTGTTTGACTCCTGGGACCCAACCAGGGGATTGTCACAGGAGTATCTGAGGAAGAAGAACTCGGCCCCTTGCAAGACACTCTGTCCCACTTTACTACCCACTCCAGTCAGTCAATCAATGGTATTTATTGAGTGCTCACTGTGTGCAGAGCATTGTACTAAGGGCTTGTGTACATTACAATAAAGTTGGTGGACAGGGAACATGTAAGGAGCTTACAGTTTTATGGGGGAGGCAGATATGAAGATAAATTACAGATGTGTACATAAACAATGTGAAGCTGAGCGTGGGGTGTAGAAAGGGTACCGATCCAAGTGCACAGGCAACACAGAAGGGAGAGGGAGTAGGGATAATCAGGGCTTAATCGGGGAAGGTCTCTTGGAAGAGACATGCTTTTAATAAGGCTTTGAAGATGGGGAGAGAAGTGGTCTGTTGGATAGGAACAGGGAGGGTGTTACATGGGCAAGGGGTTATATCTGCAAACATCTATAATTCATTTATTTATTTATATTCACAGATGTCTCCCCCTCTACACTGTGAGCTCGTTGTGGGCAGGAATGTGTGTTTTTATACTGTACTCTTCCAAGTGCTTAGTACAGTGCTTAGCACACAGTAAGCGCTCAATACGATTGAATGAACGAATGAAGAGGTGAGATAGATGAGCTTAAGTTGCAGTGACAGGACGGTGTTAGAGGAATGAAGTGTGTGGGAAATCAGTGAGGTAAAGTAGGAGGGGGCTAGTTGACTGACTGATGCTGATAATACTGGTATAGAATATACCCATTTCACCTGCTCAGGGGACTCTATGACATCAGCTACTTGCCTGCTCGGGGACCTCGCACAAGTCATGAAACTTCTCTGTTCTTCGGTTTCCTCATCGGCAAAATGAGGATTAAACACCTTCTGACCCTCCCCTTAGACTGCGAGCCCTGTGTGGGCACTGTACAGTCTGATTATCTTGCATTTACCTCAACACTTGGCATGTAGTGTTCTCTAATCTGGCATTAAGTGAATCCCAGTAAACTAATCCCTGGATTTTTCTCTCAGGGTGAGAAGTTTCCACTCCTTCTCTTCCTCTTCCTTCTCTAGTTAACCACTGCAACTTGCCGGTAGCAAGTCTCCTGTGGTTCATAGTAATGGCAGATCCTAATCAACCGAGCCCACAATTTAAACTCTTAAATCCTTTGATTAATTCCTTCTTCTTAATTTATAGATCGCTTTCCAGGAATTCCCTTGATTTACCTCTTCCCTCAAGGAAAAGACTGTTTGTCTAAGCCTCATTATGTGTCCCCTGCATAGAACAGTTGGCATTTAACCGGATGAGATGTAATTCACCACAGAGATCTAGCAAAAAGAGGGAGGGGGCAGGGTGGGGCCGACACAAAAGTGTCACAAAATACTTTTCTGCACTTCTTTCCTGTCCCTTCAACTTGTTTTGTCAGTTTGCCATGAGTTTAGGCTTGGCTGTCTCAGTAAGAACTAATACTTCCTGTCTTCACAGCCAAGAAATGGCATATACCACTTTTAACAGAAATGCATTCCATTCCCAACTACAGGGAGGAGAGGGAAAACTTTGTCATATTTGTGTGCTAGAAACCATACTGAATAAGGGAATATTTTCTTCAAGAATATGGTCATGCCTGATTGGACTGATGATGCCATCTGCAGTAATAATGATACTTGTTAAACACTTATTACATGCCAAGTGTTGAGGTAAATACAAGATAATCAGACTCTACAGAGCCCACACAGGGCTCGCAGTCTAAGGGGGAAGGGACAGCAGGTGTATAATCCTCGTTTTGCTGATGAGGAAAATGAAGATCCCATTGTTGGATAGGGATTGTCTCTATTTGTTGCCAAATTGTACTTTCCAATTGCTTAGTGCAGTGCTCTGCACACAGTAAGTGCTCAATAAATACAATTGAATGAAAGAACAGAGAAGTTTCATGACTCGTGTGAGGTCCCAGAGCAGGCAAGTAGCTGAGCCAGGATTAGAACTTGGGTTTCCTCACTCGCAATCCTGTGTTCTTTCCACTAGGCAACGGTGCTTCACAGTTAAACCTAAGGGCCTGAATTTAGAGTGGACACCACATTGCCATGATGGCAATTCCTAAGTTTCTTAGTAATTTATATAATTAAGAGAACACTTTTCTGGAGTTTGTCAGGGGACTAATGTTCAGACCATATTTCCGACTCCTCAAGAACCTCCCATGGTTGCCTAGCTAACTCCTTACGATCGACTTTAGAGCCCTGAATCACCTTGTCCCCTCCTACCTACCTCACTGCTTTCCTACTATAATCCAGCCCACACATTTCAGTCCTCTGATGCCAAACCACTACATGTGCCTTGATCTCGTCTATCTCCCCGCCAACGTCTTGCCCGTGCCCTGTCTTTAGCCTAGGATACCCTCCTTCTTCATATTTGACAGATGATCACTCTTCCCACCTCCAAGGCCGAACTGAAGGCACATATCCTCCAAGGGGTCTCTGAACACAGTAAGCGCTCAACAAATACGATTGAATGAATCTAACTAGGTCCTCATATTTTCTTCTCCCACTCCCTTCTGCATAGCCTTGGCACTTGGATTTGTACCCTTTATTTACACTTCCCTCAGCCCCACAGCACTTAGGGCACATATCCGTAATTTATTTATTTCTATTAATGTCTGTCTCCCCCTTAAACTATAAGCTTGTTATGGGCCTACCAACTCTGTTATACTGTACTCTCCCAAGTGTTTTGAACAGTGCTTGGCACATAATAAGTGCTCAATATATATGATCAATCGATTGATATCTCTATCTTTCCATTTTATTAGCTTTATGTTCCAGAACTCTCTCTTTCCACACCTAGTTTGGTTAATATTTGACCACGAACAACATTTTAGGTAGGGTTAGCAAATAGCACACATGCCTCAAGCAGAACTCTGATACTGCTTAGGATTTTCGCAGAATTACTGTTATCTATAAGTTATATTCATTTTCTTTTTAGCAGGTAATCTAGGTCAATTGCTTAATTTCATGTCCTCTCACTTTAGGGTGCCTGGTAGTGTGATGGCATATGACTGACTTCATATAAGGCTGCCTTTCTAATTTAATCAGTCACCTCATTTAAAATAATTAAGTGCATCTAATGTGCCTGTCCCTGCTCTGACACACATTCTCTGCTCTCTCCACACTTTTCAGACTCCTCCAGAATTTCTTCTACTCCCTTGAAGTTTCCATTGTAAACCGAAACATTTAAGTAAATAGTGAAAAGATTTTGTACTTCATATCATAAGCCCCAGCTCTGAACCAGGGAAGTGACTGTGCTCCAGGAAGGAAAAAGAAAATTGGATGATTCTGGGCTCTCCCTTTCCTAGATGTCCCTTGAAACCTGAAAAATTGATCTGACATGAAAGAAGTGTCCCAACTGAAGAGAATGAACCATATAGTAAACTAACATAAAAAATTCTGGAGTCCCTGGAAAGACAGCCAAAGGCCTGAAATCCCTCTACCTTCTCTGAGAGGTAGAATCAATCAGTCAATCAATCAATGGTATTTACTGAGTGCTTGTTGTGAGCTGAGCACTGTACTAGAAGTTTTGAAAAGCACAACAGAGTTAATAGACACATTACCTGATCACAAGGAACTTAATCTAGAAGGGGAGACAGGCCTTAAAATAATTTACTGATAGGGGAAATTGGAGCATATAGGGATAATGGTGTGAGACTAGGCATGGGGTGAATATCAAATGCTTAAGCATTGCATAGGGGATGCAGAAACGGGGTAAATAGGAGAAATGAGGGCCTAATCAGGGAAGGCTTCTTGGAGGAAGTCCAATTTTAGTTGGGCCTTGAAGGTGGGAGAGAGGCGATCTGTAGGATAGAGGGAGGAGTGAGGTCTAGGCTAGAGGGAGGAAAGGGGAAAGGGCTTAGCATCAAGAAAGATGAGTTTGAATTACAAGGAGTAGGTTGGTGTTAGAAGAACATAGTAAGTTGGGTTGGTCAATTCAAGCAAGCTGCAGGGGAGAAGCAATTAAAGCCAACGGTATAGAGTTTCTGTTTGATGTTGAGGTGGCTTGGTGGCCACTGGAGGCTTTTAAGGAGTGAGGAGATGTGGACTGAATTTTTTTTTTTAAATGCACTAGGCAACAGAGTGAAGTATGGACTGGAGAGGGGAGAGACAGGAGGCAGGGAGGTCACTGAGGAGGCTTGATGCACTTGGGAAGGAGGGCTATGACAAGGAGAGCTTGGGTCAGTGTGGTGGCCATATAGATGGAGAAGAAGGGGAGGAGTCTAGAGATATCATGAAGGTAGAACTGACAAGTTTTGTTGACAGATTAGCTATGTAGGTTGAATGACAGAGATGAGTTAAGGTTAATGTCAAGGTTGCAGGCGTTGTCTACAGTGATGGAAAATTCAGGGGGAGGACAGGGTTTGGGTGTGAAGATGAAGAGTTCTGTTTGGGGCATGTTAGGTTTGAGGTGCTAGTGGGACTTCTTGAAAGCAGAGGAAGAAATGTGAGACCGCAGAGGAGGTGGTAGGTTGGGGTGGGAGATGTAGATTTGGAAATCATCTGCATAGAGATGGTAGTTTTAGCCATGGGAGCCAATGAGTTTTCCAAGGGAGTGGGTGTAGATAGAGAATAGAAGGGGTCCTAGAACTGAGCCTCGAGGGACTCCCACTGTTAGAAGGTGGAAGCAGTCAGAGAAATAGGAGGAGAACCAGGAGAGGACAGAGTCAAGGAAGACAAGGTTAGCTAATGTTTCACGGATGATAACTGAGAGGTTGAGGAGGATTAGGATGGAATAGAGGCTGTTGGATTTTGCGAGAAAAAGGTCATTGGCAACCTTAGTGATGGCAGTTTCCATGGATGGAAAAGCACCGAAGTCGGATTGGGGGGATTCAAGGAGAGAATTGGAGGAGAGGAAGTGGAGGCAGCCAGTATAAACAATTTGCTCCAGGAGTTTGGAGAGGAATGGTGGGAGGGAGTTGGGGTGATAACCGAAGGGATCGCGGGGTCAAGGGAGGGGTTGTTTTTTTTAGGATGGGGATACATGGGCATGTTTGAAAAGCGGTGGAAGGAGCCTTTGGAAAGTAAGTGGTTTAATATTGCAATCATGAAGGAAAGAAGGGAGAGGGCAAGTATTGTAAAGTGTTAGGGGATAGGATCTGAGCTGCAGGTGGAGATTGAGATGAGGCAGGAGCTATCCTCTTCAGATACTGCTGGGAAGGAGGGGAGAGTCGAGGAGGGGGCAGAAGGATGGTGGGAGTAGAGAAGATCAGGGGAGATTTTAGGGAGATGACATCTGACGGTTTCAATTTTATTAATGGAGTAAATGGCAATCTCATTAGGGGCAAGAGATGTAATTTATTTTAATGTCCATTTTCCCCTGTAAACTCCTTGTGCGTTTATAAATACGGTACATTATAAATTATAAACAAATATGATTGATGGATCCATATGCTCTCCACTGCTGGCCAGATGCTCCTGAGCCTATTGAAGAACATCAATCAGTGGCATTTATTGAGTGCTTACTATGTGCAGAGCACTGCGCAAAGTACTTGGAAGAGTACATTACAACAGAGTTAATGGACATGTTCCCTTCTCTTAACAAGCTTGCAGTCTAGAGGATGAACACTGTTTATCATATACTTAATCATATACATTAAATATTTTCAATCAGCCATAGAGGAACTTCTCTAAGCTGATAAATGGGCTCCAGAAACATTCTTCACAAGAAGACATGTAGATCATCATGAACCGTTTTGGAAAAATCAGTGAAATGCTGTGGTCTGATCACTTGCCTGGTTAAGACTAGGGAAGGGCCTTTACAACCCAGATTTCCACTAGGGACACGGAGGTAAATGTGGTTTGTGAATTCCGTCTATGAAAGAAGCAGATTATCTAGCAATAACAATAATAATAATAATGTTGGTATCTGTTAAGCGCTTACTATGTGCATAGCACTGTTCTAAGCGCTGGGGTAGACACAGGGGAAGCAGGTTGTCCCACGTGGGGCTCACAGTCTTAATCCCCATTTTCAGATGAGGGAACTGAGGCACAGAGAAGTGAAGTGACTTGCCCACAGTCACACAGCTGACAAGTGGCAGAGCCGGGATTCGAACCCATGACCTCTGACTCCAAAGCCCATGCTCTTTCCACTGAGCCACGCTGCAATGCAAAGACACCCAAAGAAGTTAAAAGAAAAAATCAAAATAGCCAGCAGAAGAGTATGGAAGACTGACCTAGAGAGTGTGGTGTAAATATGGCATTCAGATTCAAACCCAAATGAGTGATCAAGCACTTAGTACAGTGCTTTGCACAGAGTAAGCACTCAAATATGATTGAATAAATGAATGATCTCGTATGCAATGTTTCCTGGAATGAGGAGATCTGGGCCTAACAAATAATAATAATAATAATGTTGGTATTTGTTAAGCGCTTACTATGTGCCGAGCACTGTTCTAAGCGCTGGGGTAGACATAGGGGAATCAGGTTGTCCCACGTGGGGCCCACGGTCTTAATCCCCATTTTACAGATGAGGGAACTGAGGCGCAGAGAAGTGAAGTGACTCGCCCACGGTCACACAGCCGACAAGTGGCAGAGCTGGGATTCGAACTCATGAGCCCTGACTCCAAAGCCCGTGCTCTTTCCACTGAGCCACGCTGCTTCTAGGCACAACCAGCTTCTATTATCTTGTATCTACCTCAGTATCAAGGTATTGTCCTTGACATGTAATAAGCACTCAATAAATACCATTTAGTGAAGCAGGCTGGCATAGTGGATAGGGCATGGGCCTGAGAGTCAGAAGGTCATGGATTCGAATCCTGGCTCTGCCAATGCAACTTGTCTGCTGTGTGGTCTCGTTTCTGGGCCTCAGTTACCTCATCTGTAAAATGGGGATTGAGACTGTGAGCCCCGTTCAGGACAGGGACCATATCCAACCCGGTTTGCTTGTATCCACCCCAGTGCTTAGTACAGTGCCTGGCACACAGTAAGCACTTACATACCATAATAATAAGCATTATTACTCTTCTAGAGCAGTTCCAATTTCATCACCTGCATGACATTCTAAACCTAAAAAAGACAAGATCACAATTCAGATCACAGATCCAGCCCACAGCACACCAACACCGGCGCAGTTTGTTTTATCACTCCTTCCCTGGGCAGATGCACAAGGGGAGTGGAAGATAACACAAAACCGAAAAAACAACTCTAGGCTGACCTGAATTTGAAGAACTTAAGAAGACTGGCATCTGCTCGGTGTTGCTTCCAATTCAGTCCATTCATTCACTCAATTGAATTTATTGCACACTTACTGGGTGTAAAGCTAAAAGCCTGGGAGAGCACAACATACCAATAAACAGACACAGTCGCTGCCCTTAAAGAATTCATTAGCTCCATTTTTGACTGTTTTTCATTCGCTTGGTTTTTCAGCTTCTGTTGGCCCTGATATTCTGATATTTGGAAGCCCTGGACATTATCCTCCTTTTAGGCTGTCCACTTGGAACCTCTAGTTTCTTCACCATACTGTCTTATGAATTCCTGTCTTTATAGCAGCTCATGATAAACTGCTGAAGAATCCCACGGTATAAGGAGAAAATGAAACAAAAACACCACCAAATCCATTGCCTCTTAAATTGTGTTATATTTTCTCCAAAGGTGAAATGGTTCAGATACTTGGGGTCCATTAGGGAAAGGAGAGGAAATTTTTGTCAACACAATAATAAAAATGGAAAAGCATTTCAATGGATATGAAACAGTCCCCCAAGGGTCTGGAGAGATATCTCTACTATCTGAAGATTTTGGCTAGGAAAATTAAGTCATTTTATTTCAACTTTTTTTAATGATAGACAAGCCTTCAAAATGATTCTTAGAGTATCATCCTGAATTTGGATTTACCCCTTCCTAAAGGAATACCTTTTTAGGCTAGGTAATAAGCATTATTTGTGGCAAGTTATAAATTTTCTTCCCCCTTTGACCCTCAAAAATTTCTACAGTTATAGGCTGTCATTTTTCTATGTCCCCATTTTGATCAAGACTCTTCTGTTTATTTAGGAGAATGGATTTTGCAGGAATATGGCAGTGATGAATATAATTGATTAAGAAATGTTTAATAAGCTCAAGCACAAAACCTTTCCAGATAATTTGATTCCTGGTTCTAGTCAGTCTCTCTCTCTATACACACACACACACACACCTCAGTCCCTCCCTCTCTGATGAAAATCAGAAAATTCAAACTTTGGTAGCTTTGGGTGGGGAAGAGATGTCCAAAGATTCCTTCCTTGAGATTGTCCTGGATAAAGTTCCTCAATGTTCAAATTTTACTTGGTCAAATTTAAATCAGGTTCATAGATATTTTCAAAATCATAAAACCACCCAAATTTGACCTCCTCCTGGCATACTGTCATCTGTTTTCTATGCTCCAGGGGTATTTTTTGAAATTCTCTAGTCCTTTAGGAAAATGTTTAGAAATAGGAAGACTTTGGGTTTTGATTTATTTCCCATTTCAATGTCTCAATACTAAAGTTTGCCCAATGGTTCAATGTATTAGATCATATCTCATTTCATTTCTCCTGACTTTATCATTTTGTCCTTCTTTATCCTTTGTGGAGTTCCTCTAATATATAGATGTATTTCCAGAAAATTCCCAAGTTCAAAAAAATCAGGCAATTATTTGGGGAGATTGGTAGGTGGTTGAAGTGGGGGTGGGAGGGTGGAAATTTGGCAATGATAGGCAGCTGTCTTTTAGAAATTAATTAGTGATTAAATAATTAATTAAATGAATTAAACAATTAATTTTAGAAATACCATTAGTGATGGTATTTGTTAAGCACTTACTATGTGCAAAACACTGTTCTAAGCACTGGGGGGCTACAAGGTGATCAGGTTGTCCCACGTGGGGCTCACAGTCTTAATCCCCATTTTACAGATGAGGTAATAGGCACAGAGAAGTTAAGTGACTTGCCTGAAGTCACACAGCTGACAAGTGGTGGAACTGGGATTAGAACCCATGACCTCTGACTCTCAAGCCCATGCTCTTTCCACTAAGCCACACTACTTCTCTATAAAACAGGCTTTGGTCTGTTATTTTGCTTTAAGCCCTCTTCATATTTGGGTCCATTTTGTAAATTTACTGTCTTTTCATTTGAAAAATTCCAGACGTTTGGATTTTTTGAAAGATTTATAGATTGTTAGTGTCTGACTTGGCCTATGATCTCACCAAAGTAATCAATATCCATTTGGCTGCCCTACTTCAAAAGCCTTTTACTCAGTAATGCTCATTTCCAGCCAATTCATCTTGAATTTTGAGTTTTTGAGGAAAAACTCATCATTTAAAATCTGTGAGCCTGAGTCCCTATTTAACTGGGAGGCCAGCATCTAGAGGACAGGTCACTCTGGAGGAAGGCAGGAGAGAGGTATCTGATAAATAACCATCTCATTCATGTGCCCTCACACCACTGATATTTGCTAAATTCGGTGCCTGACGACTCCCCGATACTAAGCCAACCAGAGCCCAGATGAATAGCTGAAACATGAATTACGTAGTGCTCCAACATTCACAGCCATCGTTAACTGAATCACAAAAACTAGCTCTGCCACTTACCTTCCGAGTTATCCTGGGCACATCCTTTCACTTCTCTGGGCCTCAGTTTCCTCATCTGCAAAATGGAGATTCAATTTCCTCCATTCTACTTTCCTTTCCTTTCTACTTAGACTGTGAACCCCATGTGGGACAGGGACTGTATCTGCCCTGATTTCCTTGTAACTACCCTAGTCCTTAGTAAAAAGTGCTTGACATACGTAACAAATACCATTATTATTATTATTAACAAAGTGGAAAAGAGTTCCCTTCCTAAGGCAAAAAGAATGGAGTGCCTCTTTTTTCATTTAAATACTTATTTCTTGGAATTTCTAGTTGTATGACGTGAATAAGAATGAACCAACTCTTGAAGATTGTCAGGCTTTGTGAAAGCATATATTTCAGTCAGTCAATTATATTTATTGAGCACTCGCTTTGTGCAGAACACTGTATTAAGTGCTTGGGAGGGTACGATATAACGGACATCTATTCCCTGCTCACAATGAAATTACAGTCTAGAGGGAGAGGCAGACATTAATATAAATAAATTACAGATATATAGATAAATGCTGTGGGGCTGGGAAGGGGATGTATAATGGGAGAAAGTTAGGATGACACAGAAGGGAGTGAGAAGAGAGGAAAGGAGGGCTTAGTCAGGGAAGGCCTCTTGGAGGAGATGTGTCTTCAATAAGGCTTGGAATGGGGGTAGAGTAATTGTCTGTTGGATATGAGAGGGAAAACGTTCCTGGCCAGAGGCAGGACGTGGGCAAGAGGTCGGTGG
The DNA here is from genome assembly GCF_004115215.2 of Ornithorhynchus anatinus. NCBI lineage: Eukaryota > Metazoa > Chordata > Mammalia > Monotremata > Ornithorhynchidae > Ornithorhynchus > Ornithorhynchus anatinus. The sequence continues at coordinate 36,246,607 of NC_041739.1, forward strand.
CAAGACAGACAAGATTGAGGTACAGTGAGAAGGTTAGGATTAGAAGAGCCAAGTGTGAGGGCTGGATTGTAGTAAGAAAGTAAGGAGGTGAGGTAGGAGGGGGCAACTGAGTGCTTTAAAGCTAATAGGAGTTTCTATTTGGTGCAGAGCTGGATGGGCAAGCACTGGAGGTTCTTGAGGAGTGACCTGAATATTTTTGTAGAAAAATGACCTGGGTAGCAGAGGGAAGATTGGACTGGAGTGGGGATAGACAGCAGGTTGGGAGGTCAGCAAAGAGGCTGGCTTTCCAAGCCTGGGCTAAATCACAGTGTCTGAGCTTCTGGGTTTCCCGCTCCTTCTCTGGGAGACAAAACCAGGGATGAGGAAGAGGGGAGAAGCATTCAGCCATTCCCCTCTACTTCAGCCCCTCCTCCTCCTCCATTAGGACCAATGAAAATGAAAGGGAGCCCCTTCTCCCCCCCCATCTCCAATTATCTCTTCCGCACTCCCCACCCCTATGTGGATGCCAAAGGTCAAGTTCACACAGTCATGACCATGCTGGTGCCCTTACCATCACCAGGCCCCCAACCTCGCGGCTTCATATCCCCCGGCCCAATTGCCACTCCCAGACCCCTCTGCTTACTCTGTTGCCTAGTTAGGAGATGGAGAAAGCACTTAAATACCATCAGCATTACAGTAGTGAAAGCGGGATTGGATTGACATGGTAGCCGTTTTGGATGGATAGTAAAGGGCGACCTTACGTATCATGGTACTGGACCCACAAGCTCTGAGAAGAAGATAAGTTTTAATGGTTCCCTGACCATAGCCTCTTTTTGGAGTATTGCCTTTAATTGGTTAGTTTAATGGGTAATTTAACAGACACATTCCCTGCTCACAACGAATTTACAGTCTACAGGGAGAGACAGACATTACACTACAGATATGCATTTAGACTGTAAGCCTGTCAAAGGGCAGGGACGGTCTCTATCTGTTGCCCATTTGTACATTCCAAGCGCTTAGTACAGTGCTCTGCCCATAGTAAGCGCTCAATAAATACTATAGAATGAATAAATACTGTGGGGCTGGGAAGGGGATGTATAAAGGGAGAAAGTCAGGTGACGCAGAAGGGAGTGGCAGAAAAGGAAGAGAAGGCTTAATCAGGGAGCCACTATTTATGGTAAGGAAGGAAGTTCAGGATACTCACGGAAAGAAGTTCAGAATATACCTTCTTCTGGATAAATCTTCATTCCTCTGAATGAAGGCTTACAGCAATTAATTTTGAAATAAAACAATCACTTATTTGAAGTCTTTAAATTTGCCTGGAGGCATTAGTGAGATGACTACCTCCTCTAGAAAAATAAACAGTAGGCTTCAAACACAATAGCTGACACCAACAGAGAGAAAAACCCTTCATCAAGATCAGTCAATAGTGTTTATTCATTCAATCAGTCAATGGTATTTACTGAGTGCTTATTATGTACCGAGCGCTGTACTAAGAGCCAGAACCTAGGTCCTCTGACTTCCAGGCCCATGCTCTTTCCACTATGCCATGCTCCTTCAAGCCAAGTGTTCATAATGAAATCACTGCTAGATGTATAAAAACATGAATTTTCCATGTTTTAATGATGATCCAACTCATTATATAAAATGATATCCGTAAAAAAAGATCATTGAAGTCAATACATTTTATTCAAATTGTTTGTAAAACATCTTCTCGGCCTTTAAAGGGCACCGAATATCAGGTTCAGAAGAAACATGGTGAAATAACATCAAGACTGGACATGGTGTTTGTTGTCCTTGCCAAAGAGCTCGACACCATAAGCCGACTTGAGCTCTGACAACTACGAAACATTTTGGCTGCTCTAAAAAGCTTATCAGCATCCTTAAGTTACTCCATAGTGACACAGTTGGCTAAATCAGGATTGAAGTCACCTCATCTGATCTTTTCCCCAACGGAAATGGGATAAAGCAAGCTCATACAGCACTTAGTACAGTGCTCTGCACACAGTAAGCCCTCAGTAACCATCAATCGATTGTATTTATTGAATGTTTACTGTGTGCAGAGCACTGTACTAAGCGCTTGGGAGAATATACTATAACAGAGCTAGTAAGCACATTCTCTGCCCCCCAGGAGCTTACCATTGCTTGATTGAGGCTTGTGTAGTAAACCCAAGAAGAAAAGCATCATGGCCTAGTAGATAGAGTGAGCCCATCATTGGGCAGGGACTATCTGTTGCCAAATTATACATTCCAAGCACTTAGAACAGTGCTCTGCACATAGTAAGCACTCAATAAATACTACTGAATGAATACAGCACTGGTCTGGGAGTCAGAAGGACCTGGATTTTAATCTTGACTCTGCTCCTTGTCTGGTGTGTGACCTCAGGCAAGTCATTTCATTTCACTGTGCTCAGTTATCTCATCCGTAAAATGGGGGTTAAGACCATGAGCCCCATGTGGGACATGGCTTATGTCCAACCTGTTTAGCTTGTATCTATCCCAGTGTTTAGTACAGTGCCTGACACATAGAAAGCTCCTAAAACCTTTTTCAACCTTGTATGCAGCCCTGTTTAAGAACACAGCAAGGACATGGACAACCATTCAGAATCTGATACTACACTAATCTAATCACTACATTCTTCATTAAGCATTTACTAAGTGCCAAGACAGTTCATGTACAATGTAGCACTCCTAACCTGAGAGGGAGGACATTGTAATTATCATCAAAATTGAGAAATAGCATGTCCTAGTGGAAAGAACACAGACCTAGAGGTCAGAACATTGCAAGCCCCCAGGTCGTACCAACCGGGACCTTCCTGGACCTGGAGAGCTTCAGTGACACATAGAAATCAACCACACCTTTGATTACCAAGGTTAATGTGGAAAGCGTTTTACTTAGCTTTACCAACATCCAAAGGAGTGACACATAAATACACTCACTCCACCACCCAAGGGTCCAACACCAATCTGTAGTCAAAAGGGCCTGTTCCACCAGTGCTTCTTCTTCCTACTTCCAAGTACTGCTCTTCCGCTGCATTAACACTACTCTGAACCTACTTACTTCCCTACATACTCCAACCCCCCACCTCGCTCCGAAACGAGCACCTTTTATTTGCCTTAGGTATATCAGCTGGGGCTCTACGTGGCAATCATCGATTGGTCCAGGCCCATTACTGGGTATAATAGGGAGAGAAAGCCAACCCTCCCTCTATGCTCCACAGGCCCAGACCGGCAATCACCTGTTTCAGTTAGAGCCCATCAGTGGCTTCAGGAAGTCCGTTCCTTGTTGATGTTCACGAGATCACAGTCAGTCACTAAAATGGCAGCTTGTTGGGGGCTCACATAGAGGACCTGGATTCTAATCCTCATTCCTCTACTTGCCTGCTCTGTGACCTTAGCCAAGTCACCGGACTGCTTTATGTCTCAGTTTCCTCATCTGTAAAAAGTGGGAATTAAATCCTACTTCTCCTCTTACTTAGAATGTGAAGAGAAGAATGTGGGACAGGGACTGCGTCCAACCCGCTTCTCTTGTATCTAGCCTAGCACTCAATACGGTACATGGCAACATAGTGAGCACTTAGCAAGTACCACCGTTAATTAGACAGAAGCTTTACTTAGGCACCGATTCATGCAGGGCTCTTCCTAGATATCATATCAACTGCTTTAAATAGTCATGTTTCCTGAACTCTAGGCCCTTACAGCCTAAGAAAGGCCAAAATGAAACAGAGATATTTAAAGGCATTTTTGTGAATCAATCAAAGGTTTTTGTTGAGTGTTTACTTTTTGTAGAGCACTGTCCTGAGCACTTGAGCATTGTACTAAGCACTTGCTTAGGGCAACATAAAGCAACACATGGTAAACAAATACATAAATGAAATGTGTCTACATTATAGGCAAATAGAAGTGTATTTACGTAAGATGGTGTGTAGTTGAGGTGGGAAGCAGCTTGGCCTAGTGGAAAGAGCATGGGCCTGGTGGTCACAGAACTTGGTTTCTAACCCTAGCTCCACCACAAACCTGCTGTGTGATCTGGAGTAGATCTCTTAACTTCTCTATTCTTCAGTTCCCTCATCTGCAAAATGGGGGGGGTCAATACCTGTTCTCCCTCCTAATTACTCTGTGGGACCTGATTATCCTGTATTTCCCTCAGAAATTAGTACAATGCTTGGCATAAAGTAAGTGCTTAACAAATACTACAATTATTATTACTAGAAAAGAATGAAGTAAATAGCAAAGGAAATCAGCATGAGGTGGGGGGATTCAATAGCAGGAGGGAAAGGGCTAGGTAAACTGGGACAAGGAGTACACTTCAGGTAAAGGGTGCAGTGTGGGAGGTGACTTGGAGGTGAAAATAGGATCATTAGACAAAGGACATATTGAGTAAATTTTCCTGGAAGGAAGGGTTGTGATTGGCTCCATTCAATTTCCACCCCACCAAGGAAACTGCCCCCCAATTTCAGTCCAGGCTGGGGGCAGTCTGATAACCTTCTCTCCACCAAAGGCTAGGGTAGTACAGTAGTGAGAGAAGCAGTGTGGCTTAGTGGCAAGAGCAAGGGCTTGGGAGTCAGAGGTCATGGGATCTAATCCTCCCCGCCACTTGTCTGGCTGTGTGACCTTGAGCAAGCCACTTAACTTCTCTGTGCCTCAATTACCTCACCTGTAAAATGGGGATTAAGACTGCGAGCCCCACATGGGACAACCTGATTACCTTGTATCTACCCAAGTGCTTAGAAGAGAGCTTGGCACATAGTAAGTGCTTAACAAATACCATAATTATTATCTATTACTACTATTAGTGATGTTCTGCAGGCCAGAGAAAGTCCTGCAGCCACTCTATCAATAGATCAATCCATCAATCGTATTTATGAAGTGTTTACTGTGTGTACAACACTGTACTATGCCTTTGGGAGAGTACAATATAATAGAGTTGGTAGACCCATTCCCTACCCACTACCCGTTTACAGTCTAGACGGGGAGCCGGACGTGAATATAAATAAATTACGGTTATGGACATACCTGCTGCGGGGATGGGGGTGGTGAATATAGGGAGCAAGTCAGGGTGATGCAGAAGGGAGTGGAAGAAAATCAGAAGGATGTGCTGAGTGCTTCTTCTGTGCAGAGCAATCAGTCGATCAGCCATATTTATTGAGCACTTACTGTGTGCAGAGCACTGTACTGAGTGCTTGGGAGAGGGGCAGGGACTGTATCTGTTACCGATCTGTACATTCCAAGCGCTTAGTACAGTGCTCTGCACATAGTAAGCGCTCAATAAATACTATTGAATGAATGAATACAATTCAACAGAGTTGATAAACACATTCCCTGCCCACAGTGAGCTTACAGTCTAGAGGACGGAACTAAAGTGCTTGAGAAGAATACAGTAGACTTGATCGACACTTCAGTCTCCCTGGTCTGCACGCTTCATTTGGGATCTACCTTCTTGAGGGCAGGTATCAACTCTACTGCATCGCACTCTTTCAAACGCTTAGCCCAGTGTTCTGCACACAGTCCTCTAGACTGTAAGCTCACTGTGGGCAGGGAATGTATCTACCAACTCTGATATATTGTACTCTCCCAGATGCTTAGTACAGTGCTCTGCACACGGGAGGCACCCGATAAATACCATTGATGATGATGCTGTATGCAGCAAGTGCTCAATAAACGTCACTGAGTGATTGATTAGTTGCCTCATTTCCCTTTCTTCCCATTCCTCCATCACTTCTTCCAGCCCCGGAGAAAGAAATAAGAAAGGAAATTAGATCGTCCTGAAAAAAACTGGCAAAGGGGTTTAAATAGAGGGGGTGGTTCTTGTCCAAAAGAGCAGTCAGTCAACCAATGGTACTGATTAAGTGCTTACTGTGTGGAGTGCACTGTACTAAGCACTTGGGAAAGTACAGTACAGTAAAGTTGGTAGATGCGATCCCTGCTCATAAAGAGATTAGGACACAGACATTAAAATAAATTACAAAGATAGACAATAGTACCTCTCTCAAGGATCGCACGTGGAGAGTTTCCAGTCCTCTACCAGTCTTGGCTACGGGAGGGAGAGTCAAGCAAAGGCCTACCCACTCCATTCCTAGCTCGGGCAGTGGCTAGCGAGTGGAAGACAATTGGCTACAAGTCAAAACTCACCTATGCTGGGCAGCAGCAGCGCGAGAGAGAGTTGAGAAAGTCCTGAGGTGGTGAAATGGTAGTTTGCCTGTGGCTCTGAAATGCTAGTATGGCCTAAATGCAAATGTGAGAGAAGTATAGAGGAACTGCAATAATAATAATAATAATTGTGATATTTTTAAGCGCTTACTGGGTGCCAGGCACTGTACTAAGTGCTGGGGTGGATGCAAGCAAATCAGGTTGGACACAGTCCCTGTCCCACGAGGGGCTCACAGTCTCAATCTCATTTTACAGATGAGGTAACTGAGACTCAAAGAAGTGAAGTGACTTACCTAAGGTCACATAGCAGACAAGTGGCAGAGCCAGGATTAGAACCCCAGGCCTGTGCTCTATCCACTACACCAAGCTGCTTCTCTTGTATAAAGTCTAATGTAGAGAGGAACATTAGAGGAACAGTCTAAGCGGTGAAGAACCCTTTCGGCCTAGTGGAAAGAGCTTAGGACTGGGGCTCAGATCTCTCCAGGAGGGTTGGAAGCTTGAGGTAAATTGCCTGCTGTGAAGCCTGTCAGATCAAAGGTAGGAGATTTTAAGGAGCAGAAAAAGCCTGTCAAAGCAGTCCCTCTATGCTTTCCCACCCCACTCCTCCCTAAAATGAGTGGCCAGGGACATTGGTTCCAGGATCGATTCTCTTCTGCTAGCTTGTAGGCTGCTTGAGGGCAGACACTGTATCTATTGTTTTGTACTTCAGTTCCCTCATCTGTAAAATGGAGATTATGAGCTTCATGGGGACGGGGACCGTTTCCAACCCGGTTTGCTTGATTCCATCCCTGCGCTTAGAATGGTGTCTGGTACGTAGTAAGCACTGATCAAATACCACAGTTATTATTATAATTATCACTCTCCCAAGTGTTTAGTGCAATGCTATGCCTACAGTAAGTACCCAATAAATACCATTGATTGATTCGAATTTGAGCAATTTTACTACCTTTTGGGAAGGGCAGGGACACATGGGTAATTTCCACAATCCACCTTACATGAAAGGGGCCCTGTAGCTAATAATAATAATAATGGTGGTATTTGTTAAGCGCTTACTATGTGCAAAGCACTGTTCTAAGCGCTGGGGGGATACGAGCTGATCAGGTTGTCCCAAGAGGGGCTCACAGTTTTAATCCCCATTTTACAGATGAGGTCACTGAGGCCCAGAGAAGTTAAGTGACTTGCCCAAAGTCACACAGCTGGCAAGCGGCAGAGCCGGGATTAGAACCCATGACCTCTGACTCCCAAGCCCGGGCCCTTTCCGCTGAGCCACGCTGCACGAGTGTGTATGAGGGTGTGTGTGTGTGTGTGTGTGTGTGTTTGTGTTTGTATACACGTCTATAAGAATGACTGTGCCAACTTCCCGGTGAGCAGATGGTATGAATAAATTCAATGACTAGACCTACTTAGCCCCACTGCTAGAGCGGAGAAAAAAGGGAAGTCTGATTCTCTAACCATATCCCCTGTTCAGAGTCTTCTGGTTCCCCCTGCTCTGGAAGGCAGGTCGTAAAGGTTTACATTTAGGGCATGGAGGGGTTTCCGTTTAATATGTCTGAATAGAGCCGGATGCAAAATTCATTTTGAAATGCCTAGTTTAGATAATTCATGAATATTAATTAATGCTTTCAATTAAGAATCTTCATGGAGGCTACACAAGCGTTGCAGAAAACGTTTTGAATAGATGAATGATTATGGTAAACATTTCTGTTATGAATAGTTCAGTAGCTTAGCGATATTATTTGCTCTAAGGAGCCAATTTGGCACTTTCCATTGAATTCGGTAATTTATTTATGTATATTAATGTCTGTTTCCCCCACCTGTAGACAGTAAGCTCATCGTTGGCAGGGAATGTGTCTGCTTATAGTTGTATTGTACTGTCCCAGATGCTTAGTACAGTGCTCTGCACACAGTAAGCACTCAATAAATATGATTGAATGAATGAATGAATTCATAGTGAGTACACATACCAATATAATTTCCCCCTCTCAACTTGAATGCAGCTGTCTGAAAAATACGGAATTTGACTAATGAAATTAGGCAAACCTACAAGGGTGAGAAAGGGAAGGGAGAAGAGTCAGGAGATGATATTTGTCCTTCCTGGAGAGTTGTGAATTCTGAAAAACTTTTTTATGGCATCCGTTAATCACTTACTGTGTGCCGGGCACTGTAATAATAATAATGATGTCGGTATTTGTTAAGCACTTACTATGAGCAGAGCACTGTTCTAAGCACTGGAGTAGATATAGGGTGATCAAGTTGTCCCACCCGAGGCTCACAGTTAATCCCCATTTTACAGATGAGGGAACTGAGGCCCAGAGAAGTGAAGTGACTGGCCCACAGTCACACAGCTGACAAGTGGCACAGCCAGAATTCGAACCCACGACCTCTGACTCCCAAGCCCGGGCTCTTTCCACTGAGCCACGCTGCTTCTTACTAAGCGCTAAGCACTTACTGTACGAAGTGCTGGGGTAGATACAAGATAATCAGGGTGGATATGGATATCAATCCATGTTCTACATGGAATGCACAGTCTTAAGCCCAGTTGTACAGATGAGGTAACTGAGGGACAGAGAAGTAAAGTGACTTGCCCAAGGTCTCACAGCAGACAAGTAACAAAACCAGGATTAGAACCTAGGTCCTTCTGACTCCCAGGCCCGTACTCTATCCACTAGGCCACGGCACTTCTCTATTCACCGGGCCTCTCTGCTTCACTTTCACTTTTTCTCCTATCAGAGCACTGTGGGCAGGGAACATGTCTACCGACTCGATTGTACCGTACTCTCCCAAGTGCCTAATGCAGTGCTCAGCACACAGTACTCACTCAGGAACCTGAGTGACTGATTCGAGCAAAGTGAGCTCAATTTCCAGTCCTCGGTTTGGAGCCTTCGTAACTATGGCTCACCTGGTGAGTTCACAATAAACCCCCACGTCTCTGAAATGCTCAGGGCATAGAAATAGCCCCACCACCCACATCCAGCCCCACAATTCCCCGTCGGAAGGTGAAAGTTGGGGGGTAAGTAGAGCAGGTGTTATGGAAACAACGGCAACTCACCAAGAACGATCAGCTGTCGAGCTGTTTACCACGTTCACCTTGACGAGACCAACCGTCTTACAACAAGTCGCCTTTTTATTGGCACACGGCCTACGTACTGCATTTGCAGTTGGGGTATCCCGCGGCTCAGTGGAAAGAGCCTGGGCTTCGCAGTCAGAGGTCATGGGTTTAACTTCCAGCTCTGCCACTTGTCAGCTGGGTGACCGTGGGCGAGTCACTTCACTTCTCTGCGCCTCGGTTACCTCATCTGTAAAATGGGGATTAACCGTGAGCCTCACGTGGGACGACCCGATTACCCTGTATCTCCCCCAGCGCTTAGAACGGTGCTCTGCACATAGTAAGCGCTTAACAAATACCAACATTATTATCATTATTCCTGGCCGGCGGTAGCCCAGGCTGAGTAACAGCATGGCCTAGTGGAAAGAACATAGACCTAGAAGTCAAAGGAGCTGGGTTCTAATCCCAGAGTCACCGCTTCTCTGCTGTGTGACGATGGACAAGTCACTTAACTTCTCTGTGCCTCAGTTGCCTCATCTGTAAAATGGGAATTCAGACTGTAAACCCTATGTGGGTCAGGGACTGTGTCCAACCTGATTATCTCCTATCTACTCCCATGCTCAGTACAGTGCCTGGAACATAGTAAGCTCTTAACAAATATCATAAAAAAAAAAAAACCACACACAAAAAAAGTGTGCTGGAACGGGAGTGAGAATCAGGGCATTTAAATTTACTTTAGTGTCTGTCTCTCCTTCTAGATTACAATCTCCTGTTGGGTAGGAAATGAATACCGACTCGGTTCCAATGTACTCTCCCAAGTGCTCACTACAGTGCTCTGTCACGGGAAGCACTCGATAAAAACCATCGTTGGATTGAACATTTTGATTTTGTGTAGGACAAGGTGGGGTAGGGAGGGAAAGAAGAAAGAGCTTACAACTATGGCAGTGACAACAAGACAGTTACCGCTCTAAACTGTCAGTTCCCCTCTAGATTGTAAGTTCGTCGTGGGCAGGGAATGATTCTGTTTTACTGTTACACTGTACTCTCCCATGCGCCTAGTCCAGTGTCAGTCAGTCCATCAGGCAGTCATATTTTTTGAGTGCTTACTGTGTGCAGAGCACTGCACTAAGCACTTAGGAGAGCACAATAAAACAATAGAACAGATTCGTTCCCCGCCCACATCGAGCTTACAGTCTAGCAGGGGAGACCGACATTAATAGAAATAAACTACAGACATAAAGAAGTTACAGATAGATAAATGAATTACTAGGCGCAGAGCAGTAAGCCCTCCGAAAGTACTTCCGACCGACTCTGGCTGACCCTACAGCCCGGAGCAGGTGAGGTGAACACCCTGGTGACCAGGCCAGGATGGATGCTGGATCCATACCCGTCACCGGTGGGCCACTGACCGCGTGGCACATTGCGGCCCAGACCCCGCCTCGTGGGCTGGGGCGGGGGCCGGAGCCGCCTCTGGGCTCTGTCAGCATCCGGCACACATGCCCGCAAGAGGCGGGTCAACCCCCTCACTACTTGGAAGCAGCGTGGCTCGGTGGAAAGAGCCTGGGCTTCGGAGTCAGAGGTCATGAGTTCGACTCCCGGCTCTGCCACTTGTCAGCTGGGTGACCGTGGGCAAGTCACTTCACTTCTCTGCGCCTCAGTTCCCTCATCTGTAAAATGGGGATTAACCGTGAGCCTCACGTGGGACGACCTGATGGCCCTGTATCTCCGCCAGCGCTTAGAAAAGCGCTCTGCACATAGTAAACGCTTAACAAATACCAACATTATTATTACTGAGTCAGAGGGCAAAAGAAAAGCAAAATTCAAAATGCCTGCATGCTTCATCCTCACCTGTCCCTCTGAGAAAACTCCTCGTTGGGGCCCAGAAGGATTGCGCTGGATGGGATGCTCATCTCTAGACTGTCAGCTCGTTGTGGTCGAGGAATGTATCTGTTTACTGGTATATTGCACTCTCCCAAGTGCTTACTACAATGCTCTGCACACAGTAAGTGCTCAATAAATACAATTGAATGAATGAATGAGGGAGGATTGACAGGCTCCTGGCATGAATCCCAAGGCAGACTGGGGCGGCACCGACGCCCCGAACCCTGGTCTGCTCAACTGCAATTGCCAACTTTGGTTGGGGGTTGAGGGTCAGGTTTAATCCGTGGTGAGTCAGATCACAAGAAGGGTTTTCCACACAAAATCCCAACCGAAAACATCTTCCAATCAAAGATTTTTCCCCATGCACATCAAGCCACCGACTGAGAATGTCCGTTTCCATGATCAGGGTCTTTTGACATAAAAGCAGAGTGGCCTAGTGGAAAGAGCTCCGGTCTGGGAGTCAGAGGACCTGGGTTTTAGTTCCGGCTTTGTTGATAACGTGCTATGTGACCTTGGGCGAGTCACTTCACTTCTTCGTGCCTTAGTGTGGGGATTAAATGCCTGTTCTCCCTCCTGCTTAGATTGTGAGTCCCAAGCGGGACAGCGATTACGTCCAACCTGATTATCTTGCACCTATCCCAGTGCTTAGAACAGTGCTTGGCACATAGTGGGCACTTAACAGACACGGTAATTCCTTCATTCATTAAAAGCCAGTAAAGCTGCCAACTTTAACCAGGTGCCTGGGTCAGTAGGTGATTGGTTTGATGAACTTAATGAAGTGGTCGAAAGGAACCCGAGAACCTTATTGTCACTGCTCTGAGCTGCACTGAGAAGCGGTCTCGCCTAATGGTTAGAGCACGCGCCTGGCAGTCATAGGACCTCGGTTCTAATCCCGGCTCTGCCACTTGGCTGCGGTGTGACTTTGGGCATGCCACTCAACTTCTCTGTGCCTCAGATACCTCATCTGTAAAATGGATGAAGACTGTGAGCCCCATGTGGGACGGGAATTATGTCCAACCCATTTAACTTGTTTCTACCTCGGCGAGTATCTACTTATTACGGTGTCTGGCATAGAGTAAGCACTCAACGCATGCCATAAAAATATTGGAAATAATGACCTAGAGTTTGAAAATTAATACTCCGTTCCCATTTCTAAAAGGAATGCGCTACCTTAGCAAGAGTATGTCCCAGTGCTCCTCCAGGCTTTGATCTTCTACTTGCTAGAACTTTCCAGTGCTACGCAATGGATCCGATTCACAAATCATGCATCAAAAGATGAAATGGCAAGCATTGCACCTTCTCCATTAAAGTTTGAGGAAATGGATAGTCATGAATGCCATTAATGGAATTCCCTTCAAAATAAAATCTATAGGATACTTCCAAAGCACTTTAATAATAATAATAATAATGTTGGTATTTATTAAGCGCTTACTATGTGCCGAGCACTGTTCTAAGCGCTGGGGTAGACACAGGGGAATCAGGATGTCCCATGTGGGGCTCACAGTCTTAATCCCCATTTTACAGATGAGGTAACTGAGGCACAGAGAAGTGAAGTGACTTGCCCACAGTCACACAGCTGACAAGTGGCCGAGCCGGGATTCGAACTCATGACCTCTGACTCCAAAGCCCATGCTCTTTCCACTGAGCCACGCTGCTTCTACTTTACGTTACTCACTTCCTCCAGGACTGTCAAATACTGTAAAGTTTCCTTCCTTTGAGCCTTAGCTTCGAAAACCGCCTTCTAGTGACCGATAGAAAACAATATGTTAACCATAATGACATAATGGATAGAGCATGGGCCCGGGAGTCAGAAGGTCATGGATTCTAATCCCGGTTCTGTTGCTGGTCTGCTTGTGACCTTGGGCAAGTCACTTCGCTTCTCTGTGACTCAATTACCTCATCTGTAAAATGGGGATTGAGACTGTGAGTCCCACGTGGGACGGGGACTGTGTCCAACTAGATTTGCTTGTATCCGGCCCAGCGCTCGGAACAGTGCCTGACACAGAGTGAGTGCTTAACAAATACCATCGTTCTTATTCACCGTTTAAAAGAGCTGCAAAAGCATCAGTAGCCAGGTGGGTACTCCATTTCTAGCGCAACAGGAACTACACACTATTTTTTGTAAAACAGAATCAGTACTCATATAATTCATTTGTTATTTTCAGTATCCTCGTCTGAAAGTTAATGTGCCAAGACAGGAACCTTGCAAATGAAATAAAAATGATTTTAAAATAGAGTATACTCTGAAATGGGAAAAATGTCACCGAGATAGGCAATATTCCATTCCGATTCTTTGCCATTCTACAGTTCCCCATGTGCCTTTAATGATAAAATCGCATTTTAAGCATACTTTTTCCTCACCTACCTAGATCTACATCCCAGGAAGCCACTGTTTCGAATACAGGGGAAGAATAGCTGCAGAAAAACAATTCTGAAAAAAGTATGAATTTGAGAGTGTTGAGATTACACTGACGTCAGTCACACTTGGTCTTTTCAATCACACGCACATGACGGTAGGCTCTCACTGTCAGAAACACGACCCTTGAATGTAAAACATATTATATATTCACAAACTAATACACCCGTTTAATGTGTGTGTGTGTGTGTGTATGTGTATGAGAGAGAGAGAAAGGTGAACTCAAGGATCGCGCAGAAGCACATCCTTTTACACATAATGCACGCATGTATGTTGGGGCACTAACAGATACTGAGTTACTTCTAAAGTCGGGAATCCGAGCTATGGGTCTACATTCATTAATCAGTCATATCTATTGAGCGCTTACTGTGTGCAGAGCCCTGTACTAAACACTTGGGAGACTACAACATAATAGACACATACCGTGCCCACCATGAGAAGTGATTTTTAGCCTTCTTTTCATTCATTCAATAGTATTTATTGAGCGCTTACTACGTGCAGAGCACTGTACTAAGCTCTTGGAATGGACAAATCGGTAACAGATAGAGACGGTCCCTGCCCTTTGACGGGCTCACGGTCTGATCGGGGGAGACGGGCGGACGAGAACGATGGCGACGAATAGAATCGAGGGGAAGAGCATCTCATTAAAACAATAGCAAATAAATAGAATCGGGGCGACGTACATCTCATTAACAAAATAAATAGGGCGATGAAGATCTAGACAGTCGAGCGGACGAGTACGGTGCCGAGGGGAGGGGACGGGAGAGGGGGAGGAGCGGAGGGAAAGGGGGGAGGAGAGGGTTTAGCTGCGGAGAGGTGAAGGGGGGGGTAGAGGGAGCAGAGGGGAAAGGGGAGCTCAGTCTGGGAAGGCCTCTGGGAGGAGGTGAGCAAGATTGAAAGTCCTGGCCTCATTGGGCCTGCCAACAACCTTCCCTTCTTCCTTCTAGAGGATTTTTGCTGATGCTATGTGCCATGCTTAATTTCAAACGACAATTAGGGCTCACAGACAATACAGAGCATAGAGTCATCCTACCAGCAGTGAAACGGGACCCATTACAATACAGCTTTCCCGGGTAGGACCCTGGAGGTGAAAATATGACTCTTTTCAAGCAGCAACTTCAGGCAGAGAATAATTCAGAAGTTGAATTAAAAACCACTCTAGACTCTGTAAGTAACAACAGTACAGAAATCATTCAATCATGACTATTGGGCACTTACTCTGTGCAGAGCACTGCACTAAACGCTTGGGAGAGCCCAGTAGAGTTAGCAGACGGGATAGGTGAGTTTTGACTTGTAGCAGATGGTCTTCCATTCGCTAACCACTGGCCAAGCTAGGAATGGAATGGGTAGGCAGGCATCCGCTTGACTCTCTCTCCCGTAGTCGAGACCGGTAGAGTCCTGGAAACTCTCCAGGTGTGACTCTGAGAGGGGTATATAATAATAATAATAATGTTGGCATTTGTTAAGCGCTTACTATGTGCCAAGCACTGTTCTAAGCACTGGGATAGATACAAGGTAATCAGGTTGTCCCACTTAGGGCTCACAGTCTCCGTCCCCATTTTACAGATGAGGTAACCGAGGCACAGAGAAGTTGAGTGACTTACCCGAGGTCACACAGCTGACAAGTGGCGGAGCCGGGATACGGGCGGGGGAGTATGTAATTCTGAGTTGCCTAAAAAAAAAATCAGCCTCTTTCCAATCTTCCTGTCCCAGATTTCACCTAAAATTCAATCTGAAATCTTATTTCTTGTTGTGCACTCTCAACATACTGCTGTGTTAACACCAGAAGGGTTCTATTTCAATAATGAATGACTGTGTGCAATGAAATACATTATGTAAGTGCAGAGCAGTCATACTTTATTACTCTCTCCAAGAATTACTACTATCTATATATAGATGAGTGAAAGAGAAGTACACTGTTTTGTAATCTCCTACTTAGATTATTTGTTTTGTACAAGGCAGAAACAGCTTTTTAATCGATGCTTGTTTACACAAGGCAAAAGCCGCTCAATTACAGTCAGTGACTACAGAGCATTGACTATTGACCACATCAAAGCAGCGTGGCTCAGTGGAAAGAGCACGGGCTTTGGAGTCAGAGTCCATGGGTTCGAATCCCGGCTTGACCACTTGTCAGCTGTGTGACTTTGGGCAAGTCACTTAACTTCTCTGTGCCTCAGTTACCTCATCTGTAAAAGGGGGATGAAGACCGTGAGCCCCACGTGGGACAACCTGATTTCCCTGTGTCTACCCCAGCGCTTAGAACAGTGCTCGGCACAGAGTAAGCGCTTAACAAATACCAACGTTATTATTATTATTATTAAAGCAATCTAAAATTCCTGTCTAAATGATTAGGTAGCATAGGTTTAGGTGTAAATAGACAGAGAGGTAGCATCATTAAATAGCGAGCAAGAGAAACAGCGTGGCCTGTTGGAAAAACCACGAGCCTGGAAGTCCGAAGGTCTGGATTCTAATTAGTTGCCTGCTGTGTGACCTAGGGCGGCTTTGCTGTGCCTCGGTTTCCTCAACTGTAAAATGGGAATTAAACCCTACTCCCTCCCATTTAAACTGTGAGCCCCTAATGGGTTAGGGACTGTATCCAGTCTAATTATTTTGTATCAACCCCTGGGCTTAGAACAGTGTTTGGCACAAAGGAAGCCCATAACAAAGCAACTTTCTAATTTTACGTCTTTTGCAAATGAACCCAATTTTCTTTCCAATTTCAGCAACACAAAAAGCAGCGTTGCCTAGTGGATAGAGCACAGGCCTTCTATTCGGAGGCCCTGGGTTCTAATCCCAGCTCCACCACTTGTCTGTTGTGTGACCTAGGGCAAGTCACTTCACTTCTCCATGCCTGTTACCTCATCTGTGAAATGGAGCTTAAGACTGTGAGCCCCAGGTGGTCCAGGGACTGTGTCCAACTTAGCTTGTATTTACTCCAGCTCTGAATACAGGTTCTGGCATACAATGAGTGCTCAGGAAATGCCATTAAAAAAAAAATGCTAGAAAGACAGCCTGCCTCAGATTCATTCATGTATTTGTTTGGGGTTTTTTTACTACAACAATAAACTTACAGTTGCATGAGAACAAACTCAGTAAAACATGGATTTAGGGGCCCTTTTCTCAAAACACATTTTATAACCTAATTGCAGAATGAAAGTAAACAGGGTTCTCTGTCTCAAAACGAGGTTTCACCCCTCAGAAAGAAAAACCTCTTTGCATTTGTACAATGACATGAAGTTAAAGTTCACTGTGATTGAAGTATAAGATTAGTCATTATTTCTACCGGGATGTAGAAAGTGGCAGCAAAGTCTGATGCTTGAACTACAAGCCTCTCTACACTGTGTGGGCGTCTATGTGTGTAGGGAGTTGAATACATAGAGATCTATAAATGCATACCTATAGAATGCTATACCAGATTATGCTATCCCGATTCGACCGTAAGCCCGTCAAAGGGCGGGGACCGTCTCTATCTGTTGCCGACTTGTCCATTCCAAGCGCTTAGTACAGTGCTCTGCACATAGTAAGCGCTCAATAAATACTACTGAATGGATGAATATACCAGCAGCTGTCCGGTGCACTGTTTGTGAGTGCTCTGACTGTCTGGCTAACAGATCCCAAGCAGCAATTGAACGGGAGGAGTGGAGACCTGTGCCTTTCACCGGCCTCACGTCCCAACACGCTCTCCTCTGGTCTGTCATGACCCTTTCTGTCACAGGAGAGGAGTGTCACAAAATGGCCCCAGGAGATGAACTTGGATATAGTCTCTCCTGACCACCGGCCACGTCACCCCTGCCTCATATCCAGACCATTGTATACAGGATGGGCCCGGGAGTCAGAAGGACTGGGTTCTAATACCGGCTCCACCTCCTCTCTGCTGTGAGATCTCGGGCAAGTCACTTCACTTTGCTGGGCCTCTCTGTTCCCTCATCTGTAAAATGGGGATTAAGACTGTGAGCCCCATATGGGACAGGGACCGTGTCCTACCCGACTATCTTGTAGCTACTTCTAATTCTGGCTCCACCATTACCCGATGCACATTGTCACATACAGGTGGACTGGTGAGACTATTGAATGTTTTGAATTGTGCAGTACTATCTGTGAGAGAGCAGCAGGGCCTACCGGGTAGAAGACGGGCCTGGAAATCAGATAAATCTGGGTTCTAATCCCGGATCTTTCATTTGTCCGCTGTGTGACCTGGGGCAAGTCACTTAACTTCTCTGTGCCTCAGTTACTTTGTCGGTAAAATGGTGAATAAGACCATGAGCCCCATGTGGGACAGGGACTGTGTCCAACCTGATTTGCTTGTTTCCACCCTGGTGCTTAGTACAGTGCCTGGCACACAGGAAATGCTTAACAAGTACAATTATTATCATTGTTACAATTATTAATAATAACAATGATAATAATAAAAATAATAATGGCACTTGTTAAGTGCTTCCTACATGCCAAGAACTGGGAATAAACAACACAGTTAGATCAGATACAGTCTCTGTCACACGTGGAGTCCACCAGCTAAGGGGAGAGAGAACGGGTATAAAATAGAAATTTAATACCTATTGTACAGATGAGAAAACTGAGACCCAGTCACTCGCCCAAGGTCACGCAGCAGACAAGTGGCAGATCCAGCATTAGAGCCCAGGTCTTCTACTCTTTCCACTAGGCCACACTGCTTTTTTTCGTGGTGCAGGGACTGAATGCTGGTTGTAGGTGTTGTCGCTGTGGGAGCTGGAACTCCAGGTGTGAGCCTAATAATAATGTTGGTATTTGTTAAGCGCTTACTATGTGCAGAGCACTGTTCTAAGCGCCGGATATGGGTGGGTATGGGAGTGTGGGAGAATCTATAGGATCGTTGCTCTATCTGTACGTGGAAATGTCTCTGGGTGAGTGTGGGTGACAGCTGGGGTGGGAGTTTGTTTGCCGGAGGGTTCGGTGGCCGGACGACTGGCCTAGTGGCAGTAATGCAGGATCGAGAAGGAGGATCAAGGAGAAGGAACACAGAGGAAGAAGATGGAGAAAGAAGGAGAAAGGGAAGAGTAGTGAAAGGGGGAGAAATAAAGGGATGGGAAAAACGCAGAGCGGGGGAGTGAGAAAGAAGAACGGGAAAAGTCAGTGAAGATAGAGGAAAGGAAGAGGCGATCGTGACCACACTGCTTCACGGCAGATCTTTTCACCTTAAATAGCTGCAGCTGGCTTAGCTTTAGGACCCCTTTTTCCAAGGTGATTGCTAAAAGCAAGACTTTTCCCCCCACATCAACAAAATTATGACAAATATGTCGACATTGCATTTGTAGTCTTCTTCTGAGACATTACGATATAATCGCTTTGAATAAAGTGGGACAGAAAAAATGATAAAATGCCAGAAACTGGTGAACAAATTTAAAATTCAATTTAAATAACACAATTCCTTTTTCTCATTTGAGACAGCAACTTGAAGAGAAATAAAAAAGAGTCGGGAGTCGGGAAGGGAGAGGGCAAAGAGAAAGAGAGGAAAAAGCAAGAAAGATAGAGCATGGAAAGCAAAGTTACTCAGTGTCTGAAAGAGATCTAGTTTCCTATCTGTAATTCGATGAACTTTTCTTGCACACACATAAGGTCAGGAATTTCATGAACATTCTTAGAGCCTTTTCCACCTTCAGAGTCACATAGTGAACACCATAATGGTACTTGGAATTTAACTGTGAGTGTGTCTGGTCCCAGTTTAGACTGCTTTCTAGTATAATGAGTTTGAATTGTAAATCCCAAACCACTTACCTCAAAGAGCAAATAAATTGAAGTTAGCGATCGGAACTTAGTTCCGCTTCTGCCTTCATTTTGGGTAACAATCTGCTTAGAGAATGAATCTTATTCCATTGTGACAAGATCCAGAATGGAAGAAATCCATAGAGAAATTGCATTAAACATCTAGTTGAAAACAGCACTGCAATACCTGTACTTGCTCAACTGGTTTTTCAAACCCATATAATTTTATCACTAGAATTGTTGTGACACAACACGTCAGAAATTCACATTTTTCTCCAAAGAGGCACAATATCATTTCCTTGACAGGTTGCAAGCTTCAATTTGGACCAATCTGTGGGATCAGATTTGAGCACGGTGACAATTCAATCCCAGTCCCGAGTTTAAGTATTTGAGATTTCAAAAATGAAAACTGTAAAAGTGCGCGTGCGTGGGGGTGTGTGTGTTTGTGTGTGTGCCTCCCCAAATATTTGACTGCCATTTCTACTCACGAGGCTGGAACAACTAACTATCCAAATTAATGTATTTGAGTTGGTGTGTTTTGTCTATCAAGGGAAACTCAAGGAAACACAATTGAACACAACTGGAATTGAGCAGGTAAAATTTGTTTCCACAGAAGTCGTGGGGGCTAGAAATATAAAAAGGTTTAAGTATAGTTTTTAGGGGTCCAAAGAGAAAAATTAGGGACTAATGGGAAAAATCTGATTAGTTAGAAAGCTCCAAAATGGTTAACGTTTTTGGCTAATAGGTCCAGGATAGGTAATTAAAAGAAAGATGGTGTTTCCAAAATCATGAGAAGGAATGATTCAAGAACATCCATCACATAGTTTCTCCAGGTTCCCTTTGCAAACCATGCAACAGGCAGAATTCTAACCTTGAAGGAGCCACTGAATTTTTTTTAATGGTACTTTTAACGGTAAGTGCGTACTATGTGCCAGGCATTGTGAGAACCACTGGGGTAGATTCAAGATCATAAGGTTGGACTCAGCCCGTGTCCCACATGGGCTTCGCAGTCTTAATTCCCATTTCACAGATGAGATAACTGAGGAATAGAGAAGTTAAGTGACTCGCCCAAGGTCACACAGCAGACAAGTGGCAGAGGCAGGATTAGAACCCAGATCCTCTGGCTCCCAGGCCCATGTTCTTTCCATTTGGCCTCGTTGCTTCTCTTATGGCATGTCTAATATTCTTATGCACGATACAAGGTTATAAAGGAGTTTTGTGTTTGAGGAAAGTGCATTCTAAAAATTAATATCAGCAATGATCACGCATATTGAGAATTCATCAAAATAAAATTGTCTCATAATCCAGAATCACTAAGAACAGAAGATCAATATCAAAAACATCAAACTTCAATCATCAGCAAGAGTAGACAAATCAGATGAATCCCCTTCCTTTGCAACCATCTAGGTTTAGTCTTATGACATAGGTTTGGTTTAGGGTTAGTGTGAAGGATGGGGTCAAGTCGTTTTGATATTGCAGTGCCAGCTGACACCGTGGAATCTGACACCCTCGAATCTGACAGAGGTCAGGCTTCAAACTCAGATTCCTGACAAGATCGGCTTTCAAGACAGCTCTTCACCAGAGCAACCTGGCAGAGTTCAGGCAGTGAACAGCTAATAGGGGAACCACATAGAAATTAAAATGTAGGGATGTCAAAGAGGGCAATCATCACATTTTCCCCAAACATCATGTGGTTGACAGAATACTGGGATGCATCATTTTGTCTCACCCAACCTTTGTATGTTCTCATGTTCCAACATGTCAATGATTTAACATTTGATGATCTAATACGACTATCCTTAATTGTTAGAGTTTTGCGTTTCAAGGATTATTTTTCAGAGCACATTTGCTAATTAAATACATATCGGAACATTTTATATTTTTCTACAGTATTTGGCAAGAACAGTGTTTTGTGTAGCCACAAGCAGATGACAATGGGCACCTGATCTAGGGCTAATCATAGAAGCCAAATCCATGGGGCTTTTTGGCCAATGGCCCCAGTAGCTTTTTGAGGTGGATTTCCAGACTCATTCATCCCGGACTTCTGACAAGATCTGACAGCTTCCAGTCTATCTCTTTCCAAATTTCAAGCTGAGGACTCCATCTCTACCACCAGTACAGTGCTTTGTATACAGTGAGCACTCAGCCGGGACTCAGAAGGACCTGGGTTCTAATCTAGACTCTGGCACTTGTCTGCTGTGTGACTTTGGTCAAGTCACTTGACTTCTTCGGGCCTTAGTTGTCTCGTATGTAAAGTGGGGATTAAGACTGTGAGCCCCATGTGAGATATAGACCGTGTCCAACTGATTAGTTTGCATCTATCCCGGTGCTTAGAACAGGGCTTGACACATAGTAATATGACACTTATTGTTATTACTATTATTACTACTATCTCCTTCCAGCCCCCAATCCTACTTAAATCCCTTCCTGCTTTTGGGCCCACCCATAAAATGAGAAGTTGGCACTCATCGGACTGATATGGCTAAATACCTCCACTTGAGCCCATTGTTTCTAAATAAGCCAGACAATGGACGACAGTTTTTTCCCACTAAATTATCCGGGTAATTGCCTAGGATAGAATTGACCTGTAGCAATCATTCAATCGATAGGTCAATCAATCAGGAGCATTTACTGAGCTTCTTCTGTGCACAGAGCACTGTGCTAAGCGCTTGGGTGAGTACTATAGATGCAAGAGACGTAGTCCCCGCCTACAAGGAGCATTATGGAAGAGGCAAACTCAAATTTATGGACAGACAGGAGGAAGAAGTCTTGACCTAGTAAATCGATGAGTACAGAAGGAGGTTGTGAGGGTAGAAGTGCCGAGGATCAAGGGCAGCAGGGCAGTTTCGCAAAGCACGCCGCCCCCACGGCCCCACAGTTCAGCCCTTAGTACTGGCTTGTGCCACGGTGACTCCAGCCCAACAGAGGAAGGTTCCCCTTTGCCCGGGCACTGTTGCTCGAGGAGGATCAGTGCGGCAGCTACGGTGTTTTCATCGTCTTCCTCCTGCTGCCGGGGGCTAAAGATGGAACTCTCAGCTCCATCTCTGGAGCTTTTCCAACTCCAAGTGGTGGAATTGAATAGGTACGACAGGCCATCCTGACCCCAAAAGTTGTAGGGGCAAAGCTAACTGAATTGGACTGTCATAGAGGCTAACGTTGCAGTCTCTAGACTGTAAGCTTGTTTCCAGACTATAAATTCACCGTGAGCAGGGAACGTGTCTATCAACTATTATATTGTACTTTTCCAAGCGCTTAGTACGGTACTCCGCACACAGTAAACACTCAGTAAATACCATTAATGGATTGATGGAGTGTCACCACGACCCCACTGTCCGACATGGAATGTTTGCCTAGGGAGCGTGTGCCTGATCGGAAGGAATCCTGATTTACCCAACCGCCTGTCCGTCTATCTACTGGCTTCATATGGAGTGGGGAAAAGTAAGCAGACATTTCTTGTAATGTTGTCGGTTATGTTTTAAGGTTACCTTAACCAGGAAAGTCTGATTCATATTTAGAAGAATCTCCCTTCTGCTGAATGATTCCGTTGCCAAAGGAAGCGGGCCGCTTCTGAATTACTGCATTGAGAGGAACTGCCTGCTATTTTTGTCCATCCTAATGAATCACTGGTGCCGAAGAAAAAATGTTTTATAACTACCGTAAAAGAAAAATAATGATATCGAGGCTACGTTCAAGTCCGGAAAAAATCAATCAAAGGCATCTTTGGAACGCTTACTTATATGCAGAGCACTGTAACAAATGCTAGGGAGAGTACGATACCGCAGAGATGGTAGATATGTTCCCGTCCCGTCGCGAGCTTACATAGAATTATTTAAACTAACTGATGTCATCAGCTTCATCATCATTCTCACCGTTGTCTTCATTACTGTCACCATTTTCTAATAAATACACCAGGCACTTTGCTGGAACTGTAAAAAGCAAATGAAAATAGACAGGGGACTAAGATGGGCATTAGTTATGCTGACAGACTGTGCTTACAATAAAAAAATGCCACAGCAAAGAGCAAACTGAAACAGTCAGTGGTATCTATTGACTGCTTACTGTGTACAGAGCACTGTATTTAGCATTTAGGAGAGTTCAATCCACTAGCATTGGTAGACCCGATCCCTGCCCACAGAATTAATCAATCGATGGAAATTATTGAGCACATACTCTGCGCAGAGCACTGTACTGAGTGCTTGGGACAGTATAACATAGCAGAGTCAGTAAATACATCCCCCGCCCGCAGATCTTACAGACTAAAGGGAGCTCCAGAAACGATGACAAAAAGTAGTTCACTGAGAACGGGTATTACTATATATGTAATTGCTGTTATAGAAAGTGAAAAGAGAGGCTTCAAGGTGGACTATATTTTCTTCCCTTTTCTAGATGACAGAAAAAAATGATGCAAGCAACAATTAAAGGAGAACTAGGAAACGTTTTGTCCTCTGTTACAGGCCAGGGTTACAGCGTTACACTGGGATGGGGTTGAGTTCTCTTCCGGGTGGTGAATACGAGAACTTGGAATGATGCTTCGAACGATGCTAACTAGTTAGAAATATGATAGGGCACCCTGGTTTTTTGAGAACTAGAACTCACTGATCCTGTAGACTCCACGGTAAGTATGTTGAGATGCAGGCAAGTTTAAAGGTGAATTCTCCTACTCCTAGCATTACCGGGATGAGAAGTAGCAGGGTCTAATGGAAAGAGCACAGGCCTAGGAGTCAGAGGACATGGGTTCTAATCCCAGCTCTGCCACTTCCCTGCTGTATGCCCTTGGGCAAGTCACTTAACTTCTCTGTGCCTCAGGCGTGGCTCGGTGGAAAGAGCCCGGGCTTTGGAGTCAGAGGTCACGGGTTCGATTCCCAGCTCTGCCACCTGTCAGCTGTGTGACTCTGGGCAAGTCAGTTAACCTCTCTGTGCCTCAGTTCCCTCATCTGTAAAATGGGGATTAAGACTGTGAGCCCCACGTGGGACGACCTGATTCCCCTGTGTCTACCCCCAGCACTTAGAACGGTGCTCGGCACATAGTAAGCGCTTAACAAATACCAACAAATATCAACATTAAAATGGGGATTCAATACCTGTTCTCTCTCCTACTTAGAGTGGGAACCCCATATGGGACCTGATGATATTGACTCTACCCCAGTGCTTGGCACATAGTGAGTGCTTAACAAATACCATAATCACTATTATTATTACCCCAGTGCCTAGAATAGTGTTTGGCACAAAGTAGGCGCTTAACGGAAACGACGACTATCAAAGGCAGAAAAAGGCAGGACAGATGCAGTGAAAATTGAGGCAAAATGTCAACAGGGTATCAATTCTGATAGAATCAGGAAACATAATTCGTTAAGACAGTGGATCACCAGCAGTTCAACAGGGACAGTAAATGCCACTGACGGACTGATTTACATCAGTAGCAATTCATCTAAATCTAAATAAGCATACTGATGGAAATATTCCACGTTTTAACTTTTCTCAGTGGAACAAACTCCATTGCTCGTATGCATACACGCCCCCTTCGAACTATGCTGCAGATAGGTGATCTTTAAAATAAACAGGTTAAACTTCAGTAGGGACATACATGTAACAAACAGGAAATACTAGATCTCTTTGCTCACATAAAAGTTTAAGACAGTTGAAGGGCGAGGCTCTTTTAATCTCTGTACGCTGTTTGTTTGCCCTGGTAAATCCCTTGAGAACCAAGCCATTCTTTTCTTAAATTGGAAGAGGAGACAAGTTCAGGAGGCTGGAGATTTAAAGGCATCCTCAAACTGGCATCTCTAAGTATGTCCCTCTCCAACTTCAAAGCTTCCCTAAAAACCCCACCTCCTTTAAGAGGACTTCACTAATAATAATAATAATGTTGGTATTTGTTAAGCGCTTACTATGTGCCGAGCACCGTTCTAAGCGCTGGGGGAGACACAGGGGAATCAGGTCGTCCCACGTGGGGCTCACAGTCTTAATCCCCATTTTACAGATGAGGTAACCGAGGCACCGAGAAGTGAAGCGACTTGCCCAAAGTCACACAGCTGACAAGTGGCCGAGCCGGCATTCGAACCCGTGACCTCTGACTCCAAAGCCCGGGCTCTGTCCACTGAGCCACTAGTACCTCCAACCCCTAGTCACGCCATCTCAACAGCCCCCCAAAGAACTTAAACACGCATATCGATTTAGGGACTTAGACATGCGAAGCGATTTATGTACTCTTTTTTCATTTTTTCAATATTCTTGCTGCTATCCTATTGTTTGTGTACAAAAATTTCCATCTATCTGTCTTCTTCCTTTAGAATGAAAGCTCCAGGAGGGCAGGGATTGATGAAAGTCTTTTACTCTCGTTGTCCTCTCCCAAGTGCTTAGGAAAATGCTCTGCTAATAGAAGGGGCTCAGTAGGTACAATCGACTGATTGACCGGATGCTTGAAGGAATCGATGAATTAAAGAATGAAGACTGGATCCACCAAGGACAAAAATACGGAGCAGGTCTGGATTTCTGAGAGCAGAAACACATTCAAACTCATTCTCAAAGCAACAGAGGGAGAAATCGCTTAGGGAAATCGTGTCCAATTTTACATACCGCCGGAAAGTGGTTTCTTTGTGGTCCCATGGACGGAATTGTTCTGCTTTAGAATTAGTACCCCTCATGGCTACCTGCTGATTACAGTCTAGTCCTCTAGTGTGTAAGCTCGCTGTGGGCAGGGACTGTGTCTCTTTATTGTTATATTGTGATATTGTACTCTCCCCAGTGCTTAGTACAGTGCTTTGTGCCCAGTAAGAAATAAACAGGGTGATGAAGATATATACAGTTGAGCGGACACCGTACTCGTCCGCTCAACTGTATATATCTTCATCACCCTATTTATTTTGTTTAATGAGATGTACATCACCCCGATTCTATTTATTTGGTATTGTTCTAATGAGATGTTCTTCCCCTCGACTCTGCTTACCGCCATCGTTCTCGTCTGTCCGTCTCCCCCGATCAGACCGTAAGCCCGTCGAAGGGCAGGGACTGTCTCTATCTGTACAGTACAGCGCTCTGCACCTAGTAAGTGCTCAATAAATACTATCGAACGAATAAATACGACTAAATGAATGATTGATGCATCACATCCGGCTTGGCTCCCCACCCAGGACGGCCCCTCCATAGGGTGAAACATACTAAGTGCTTAGTACAGTGTCTCGGCACTTAGTACAGAGAACAGGCTTAACAGATGCCATTAAAGAAAATTGAGAACGGATCAATTCATTCAATAGTATCTATCGAGCGCTTCCTATGTGCAGAGCACTGGACTCAGCGATTGGAATGGACAAATCGGTAACAGATAGAGACGGTCCCTGCCCTTTGACGGGCTTACACTCTAATCGACGACAACTCCACCGAGATAAATAGTAATCTACCGATCCCTCGAGAAGCTGGTACATGTCAGATGAAGGAGAAGTGGTGGATGGGGAAAGCTGAAGAGGTGCGGCGAATAGCTGACCACGAGAAGGTTGTACTACTTATCGTAGAAGGTTGTAGACTGTATCCAGCCCGATTTACTTGTATCCGCCCCAGCTCTTCGAAAAGTCCCTGGCACATAAAAGCACTGAATACATACCATAGAGAAGCACTTAATACATAGGGAAGCACCGTGGCCTAGGAGATAAAGGACGGACCTGGGAGTCAGAAGGATCGGGGTTCTAATCCCGGCACCGCCACTTGTCTACGTGACCTTAGGCAAGTCACTTGGCTTCACGCTGGGGAAGCAGCGTGGCTCAGTGGAAAGAGCCCGGGCTTTGGAGGCAGAGGTCATGGGTTCGACTCCATGACTTGTCAGCTGGGTGACTGTGGGCAAGTCACTTCACCTCTCTGTGCCTCAGTTACCTCATCCGTAAAATGGGGATTAACTGTGAGCCTGTATCTCCCCCAGCGCTTAGAACAGTGCTCTGCACATAGGAAGCGCTTAACAAATACCAACATTATTATTATTATTCTCGTCCTCAGTTACCTCCTCCATAAAATGGGGATTAAGACTGTGAGCCCAATGTGGGGCGGGAATCATGTCCAACCCAAGTAGCTTGTACCTACCCCAGCGCTTAGTACAGTGCCTGGCACATGGAAAGCACTTAACAGATATCACAATTATTATTATCATACATGTAGCCTTCCACAGGGATCGTTTTGGCGACAGCAGCTAATCCTTCTGGAGCTTCAGGACGTCTGACGAGGTTGATGGAAAGGCGAAATGGTTCATTAAAGGAAACCACTTCGGGTCACTAAGAGGGGAATCTGGAATCTCACTGATAAGTAGCGGGAGCTTTGTTGAAATGACCAGTCCGCTCTATCCAGGACTGCACTGCGGCTTGTCACGAGTTGTGACTCCTCGGCATATCAGATGGGATATGCATCTTCGGGACTTTGGTCAGTAGACAGCCCGGGGTTCTGTGCAAACACAGTGTCATGGGGACTTGGCCACAGCGCTTTTGTACAAATCTGTAAATTCTAGATTATTTGTTTATATAAACGTCTGTCTCTGTCTCTAGATTATAAATCTGTGGTGGGCAGGGAACGTCTACACTCTCTTGTAGTGTACTCTCTACCAGTGCTTAGAACAGTGCTCTACGCAGTAAGGGTTCAATGGAAAAGCAGCATGGCATGGTGGATAACGCACGGGCCTGAAAGACAGAAAGTCATGATTCTAATCCCGGCCCTGCCACTTGTCTGCTGTGTGACCTTGGGCAAATCACTTCACTTCTCTGTGCCTCAGTTACCTCATCTGTGAAATGGGGATTGAGACCGTGAGCCCCACATGGGACTGGGACGGTATCCGACCTGATTTGCTTGTATCCACCACAGTATTTAGTACAGTGCCTGGGACATAGTAAGAACTTAACAGATATCATCATCATCATCATCATCATCATCATCATCATTAAGTTCCTGGCCCATAGTATTCCTTAATAAATGCCATTTTTAAAAAAACCGTTTAGCTCAGAAGGTTTCAAACAGAAATGTTGAATAGTCCAAATGATGAGTTGATGGAGTAAATACTTCCTGAATACCAAAGCAACTTTCAATCCAAGGTGGATACTGCTTGATGATTTCAGGAAAAATAGAGAGAGCAGAAAAAGGCCCCGTACATTATCTTCCATGTCCTCCAAAAGGCTTTCACCTGTCAGTAAATCGTGATGCCCTGTGGCTGTCTGGAGGAGTCTTCTTAACATCACGAGATTGCCCCTCGATTCAACCACTGAGTTTTGAATCAAAGCTGTTTCTCGATACCTTTCCCTGTCAGAAATGGCATCAGGCAAGGCTGTGTTCTAGTGCTGATGCTCTTAACCATAATGTTCACCGTCTTGCTGACTGATGCATTCAAAGGCACAGAATTTCGGGGCTGTGTGCCGATCGCCTAGGCGGTGAACTCTTTTATCTGCGGGGATAGAGGAGCAAGACTGGCATCTGAAAGTTACCGTTGGCAGACGATTGTGCACTAGGGAACAGCACTCTTCAAGCTCGGCCGTGGCTCGCTGAATGTTTTGCACAAACTGCTGATACTCTGGGCTAAGAATCAGTCTTACGGGTTTAAGCCACGGGCCGAGGACTTCGACTCCTGCTCCAGTGGTAACCGCCAATGGTGGGTGACTTAAAGCTATCGAGCAGTTCTGCTTCTGGGGCAATGTGCTCTCGCCAAATGCTGCTGTCGAAGATGGCATCAGAAGATGGGTTGGCATGACCGGCGTACCAATTCTGGAGAGAAAGGAGAGTCAGCCTAAGGCCCCAGATCAACGTCTTCCATGGTATCATCATCATAACACTGTTCTTCGGCTGCAGTGCAAGGATATTATACGTACAGCCTGGCTCAGTGGATAGAGTACGGACTCGGGAGTCAGAAGGACCTGGGTTCTAATCCCGGCTCTGCCGGTTGTCTGCCGTGTGACCCTGGACAAGTCACTTCGCCTCTCTGTGCTTCAGTTGCCTCATCTGTAAAATGGGGCTTAAGAACAGGAGCCCCATATGGGACAGGTACTGTGTCCAACCCGATTAACTTGCATCTAGCCTAATGCTTAGAAGAGTGCTTGGTACTTAGTAAGCTCTTGACAAGTACCATAATTATCAATATTAAGTATTAATAGTAAGAATTACTATTATTATCAATAGTAAGAATTTCCCTTCCCTACCCACCCTCTACTCCCGCAGTGTGAATGTCTAACCGGGTCAGAGCTGGATTAATCACCTTCCTGCCCGTGGCGCTAGCCTTGCCGCCCCCGAACTAATATAACATTTCGAATAAGGATAAACTTGTCATAATAAATATTTCAGAATAATACGGTCTTATTTCCCGATTAGACCGTGAGCCCGTCAAAGGGCAGGGACCGTCTCTCTCTGTTACCGATTTGTCCACTCCAAGCGCTCGGTCCAGTGCTCTGCACATGGTAAGCGCTCAGTAAATACTATTGAATGAAATAGTATGGCATACACAACAACTCGATCAACTCCATCTGCACCTGTCCGAGCTGGAGAGCTGCGACAGGCTACCGAGACCGCATCTCAAACACTGAGGTCCTATCGTTCCGCAAGATCGCAGGCACTGTGGCGATGTCGGCCAGACCTTGCAGTCAATCCATCGAATTTACTGAGCGCTTACCGTGTACACAGCACTGCACTAAGCACTGGGGACAGGACAGTATTACACAGTTGGTAGACACATTCCCTGCCCACAATGAGCTTTCAGGCGAGGGCGAATTTATAGTCTAATAATAATGTTGGTATTTGATAAGCGCTTACTATGTGCAGAGCAGTGTTCTAAGCGCTGGGGGAGATACGGGGTCATCAGGTCGTCCCACGTGAGGCTCACAGTTAATCCCCATTTTACAGATGAGGGAACCGAGGCCCAGAGAAGTGAAGTGACTCGCCCACGGTCACACGGCTGACAGGTGGCAGAGCCGGGAGTCGAACTCATGACCTCTGATAATAATAATAATAATAATGTTGGTATTTGTTTAGCGCTCACTACGTGCAGAGCGCCGTTCTAAGCGCTGGGGTAGACACAGGGGAATCAGGTTGTCCCACGTGGGGCTCACAGTCTTCATCCCCATTTTACAGATGAGGTAATGAGGCACAGAGAAGTGAAGTGACTCGCCCGCGGTCACACGGCTGACAGGTGGCCGAGCCGGGATTCAAACCCATGACCTCTGACTCCGAAGCCCGTGCTCTCTCCACCGAGCCGCGCGGAACTGTGAGGTAATTTCTCCATCCTCTTGATGAGTTCTACTCACTGTGCAGATGACTGGGAGGAGGCAGCTTGGTCTAGTGGAAACAGTGTGAGACGGAGAGTCAGGAGACTCGGTTTATCTTCCAGTCTGTTTACTGACCTCCTTTGCGGACGTGGGGCAAATTGCATAAGCTCTCTGTGCGTCAGTTTCCGCATCTGTAACTGGGAGGAGGGGGGTATCTGCTCTCCTTATCTTTTAGATTGAAAGTTCTGTGCTGGATAGGGACTATGCCTGGTCTGATATTTTGTATCTACCACAGTGTATAATGATGGCGGTAGTAATGATGGCGTTTGTTAAGCCCTTCCTCTGTGCCAAGCGCTGTTCTAAGCACCGGGGTAGATGCGAGGTAGTCACGCTGCTCCACGTGGGGCTCACGGTCTTAATCCCCATTTTACAGATGAAGAAACTGAGGCCCAGAGAAGGTAAGTGACTTGCCCAGACTCACACGGCTGGCAAGTGGCAGAGCGGGGATTAGAACCCATGACCTCGGACTCCCGAGCCCGTGCTTTTCCCACTAAGCCACGCCGCAGCACAGTGTTTTTTCCATACGTAGTCAATATCATCAGCGGTAATAATAATTGTGTTAATTGGGTTAAATGCTCGCTATGCACCGTGCGCTATAAGTAGATGCAGAATGTGTAGTTTGGACTAAGCCCCCGCCCCACAGGATGCTAAGAGTCTAAGGAGGAGGGAGGGAAAAAATTTAATTCTAATTTTATAGTTGAGGAAACTGAGGCCCGGAGAAGTTAAGTGACATTACAGGCTTAGACTCTAGAGGGGAGCTACCAGCTAGGGCCTAAATCTTTACAGGTGCCGGTGTCCCTATTTCCTCCCACTTTTTCCCATGCTTCGTGCTTCTTTCCTCCCTCACCGCTTTCATCCTCTCACTATTTGCTCCTTCCTTTCTCCCTTCAATCACATCCCAGTCTCCCCCACATTTAAAAATCCCTCTCATGATCCCTCAACTGCTCCTGGCTTTCTCCTCTCCCTGCTCCCATTCCCATCCAAACTCTCGGAATGGATATTTGACACTGGCTACCTTCAGGTCCTCTCCGCTGCAATCATGCTTGCTACCCCTTCTCACCGATAAGTCTCTCTTTCTCGCATGTTTATTCTCTCCCAGCGCTTGGTACAGCAAGCACTTAATAAATATTCATTCAGTAGTATTTACTGGGCGCTTACCCTGCGCAGAGCACTGTACGAAGCGCTTGGAACGTACAGGTCGGCAACAGATGGAGACAGTCCCTGCCCATTGACGGGCTTACGGTCTAATCGGGGGGGACGGACAAAAAAACAATAGCAATAAAACAGACGAAAACAATAGCAATAAAACAAAAACAATAGCAATAAAGCTAATAAATACTGTTACTTCTGCTAATGACCTCTTTGTAGCAAAATCCAAGTGACTCTAATCTGCTCTATTCCTTCTTGACCTGTAGGCTGCCTTTAATTCTGCCGACCTCTTTTCTTAATGGCATTTATTAAGCGCTTACTTTGTGCCAGATACTGCACTAAATGCTGGGGTAGGTACAAGCTAATCAGGTTGGACACAATCCATGTCCTACATGGAACTCAAAGTTTCAATCCCCATTTTTCAGATGAGGTAACCGAGGCACAGATAAATGAAGTGACTTCCCCAAGGTCCCACAGCAGGCACGTGCTGGAGTCAGGATTAGAACCCATGTCCTATTGACTCTCAGCCCACCCCTCTGGGACAGTTTCAGGCTTCAGTTTTACTGAAATCAATCAATCAAGTGTATCTATTGAGCACTGTTCTAAGCAGTTGGGAGAGTAATAATAAATAATAATAATAATGTTGGTATTTGTTAAGCGCCTACTAGGTGCCGAGCACTGTTCTAAGCGCTGGGGTAGATACAGGGTAATCAGGTCGTCCCACGTGAGGCTCCCATTTTACAGATGAGGCTGGGGGGGGGAGGGGCGGTCGCGTAACTAGTAACTAGAGTACAATATAAGAATGTAACAGACACATTCCCTGCTCACAGTGAGCGTACGGTCATGGTACCAACTGGTTTCTTCCACATCCCTGACCACCCTTTCTTAGTTTCATTCTCCAGCTCCTCTTCCATCTCTCATCCCTTAACTGTAGGTGTCCCGCATGACTCTGTTCTGGATTCCCCTATTCTTCTCACCCTGACTTTACTCATTATGGGCAAGGAATGTGTCTGTTTATTGTTTTACTGTTCTTTTCCAAGCACTCAGTACACTGTGGAAGCACAGTAGTACACTGAGGGCATTTAGTACACCGAGGAAGCAGCAGGGCTTAGCGGAAAGAGCACGGGCCCGGGAGTCAGAGGACGTGGATTCTAATCCGGGCTCCACCACCTGTCTAGGTGATCTTGGGCAAGCCGTCTAACTTCTCTGTGCCTCAGTTACCTCATCTGTAAAAGAAGGGGTAATAAGGCTATGAGCCCCAGGTGGGACAACCTGATTACTTTGTATCTACGCCAGCCCTTCTCTGAAATCTCACTCTAGATTTTCTATTATACGTACATTGCAACCTTCCACCGTCTTGAATAAGGATAGGATGATTCTGAAGATAGTGTCTGTGGGGGAAAGCGGCTACCTAAAAAGCCTGATTGGAGTAATTAGAAATGAAAAGTGCCGTGTTTTGACCTGCTTGGTTTCTGAAACTACATATGTTGAAAGGATACAGTCTGCCTGCAGTGGGGTCAGGGAGTAGTCTTCTCGGTCTTGAATTAGCTATTTTTGCCTGTCACTTTGATTCCTTCGGGCTACAACTCAGCAGACGTACGTCACCTGTCCGATTACTTGTATCTGGGCAAATCTGCCTGAGTCATAACGAGGTATTTTCCCCGAACTAAAATTGCCCTGGTGATTTCCTAATAAATGAGCATTGCAATCAAGTTGAATTTCAGCATCGACCAGGTCATTAACCAGGGATCTTTTTACCCAAAAGGTCATCTTGTGACCAATGGACAGCAAACCTATTATCAGTCTTTGACTCAGGAATGACAACAGCAGGTCTTCTTTTTCTAATGGCATTTGCTAAGCACTCACTACGTACCAGGCGCTGTACTAAGTGCTGGAGTAGATACAAGTTAATCAGGTTGGACACAGTGCCCGTCCCACAGAGGGGCTCAGGGTCTTAATCCCCATTTTGCGGATAAGGTAACTGAGGCACAGAAAAGCGAAGCGCCTTGTCCAGGGTCACAGAGCAGACAAGTGGTAGAGCCAGGATTAGAACCCAGGTCCTGCTGAATCCCAGACCGGGGCTCTATCCACTAGTCCGTGCTACTTCTCGGCCTCGGGGCTGCCTTTCCTGAGGAAGAGAAAGGGATGGAAAAAAGTGAAGTTGGGTCGCAAAAGGGATTCAGGATAAGGGGTTCGGAGACAAGGGAGAGTGGGGGACAGATCTCAGGAGCAGTGGTGGAGAATGAAGTGGAGTGCAGAGGTGAGAGAAGACACCCAGAAGGAGAGCCCAGGGAAACATTTAGAGGGAAGACAAAAGGCTACGAAGCTTGGAGAAGGCTGGAGACCCCTCAGGATTGGGGGAGACCACTGCAGGAGAAATGACGGTGGCACAAGGGTAGTCGAGCACAAAGACACCTGAATACTGAGGAAAGGGAGGAGGAGGAGAAATCCATATCAAACATAGAATCTATCATCGTCACCATCATCAGTGGTATTTATTGAATTCAGAGCACCTGGGGGCAGATAATACGACAGATTATAGATTAACAGCGTGGCTCAGTGGAAAGAGCCCGGGCTTTGGAGTCAGAGGTCATGGGTTCGAATCCCGGCTCTGCCACGTCAGCTGTGTGACCTTAGGCAAGTCACTTGACTTCTCTGTGCCTCAGTTACCTCATCTGTAAAAGGGGGTTGAAGACTGTGAGCCTCCCAGGGGACAACCTGATTACCCTGTATCTCCCCCAGCGCTTAGAACAGTGCTCTGCACATAGTAAGCGCTTAACAAATACCAACATTATTATTATCAACAGAGTTGGTAGACACATTCCCAGCCCAAGAAGAACTTACACTCTAGAGTGGCAGAACACTCTAGAGTCAGAAGAGAGCAAGGCAGGGTAAAGACGGAAGAGAAAACAGATAAAGGAGATCAGCAACGTAGGATTCAGCAACGTTCGGCAGGTACAGACTCATGACAAATCTAAGAACGGGGTACACGAAGATTGGATTCATCCACTTTTCCTGGGACAAAAGACCTGCATTCTTGCAAAACTTCATATCAAGGAAAAGTCCCTCTGCAGGACTCACCAGTTCCGATGCCTCACGACTGGGCCCAAGCAGGTTCATCCAACTGCATGACACACTGGGACCAAATGGGCTGGTGCCGTGAAAAAAACATTCCGAATCCCTTAACAGTGCCATCCTTACATAGAACAGTCCTCCGCGTGCAGTAAATACTCAACAAACATCTTCAATCGATTGAGTTTCTACTGTGTGCAGGGAATTGCACTAAGTGCTTGGAAGAGTAATATCAAAGTAAAATACTAATGTTGGTATTAGTTAAGCGCTTACTATGTGCCGAGCACTGTTCTGAGCGCTGGGGTAGACATAGGGGAATCAGGTTGTCCCACGTGGGGCTCACAGTCTTCATCCCCATTTTACAGATGAGGTAACTGAGGCACCGAGAAGTTAAGTGACCTGCCCAAAGTCACACAGCTGACAGGTGGCCGAGCCGGGATTCGAACCCATGACACGGACCTTGCCTTCAAGGAGCTTACAATCTAACGGGAGAGCCGGGAAGATACAAAACATTTACAAATAGTGGAAGGAGGAGAAAAAATAAAGATACAACTACAAATAGCACTTAGTACATTGTTCTGCACATAATAAGTGCTCAGTAAATGCCATTGATTGATTAATAGCAAGAGAACAAAGATGACTCACCCAAGATCCCACGGCGGACCAGTGGAGGAGCCGGGATTAGAACCCAGGTCCTCTGCCTTCCAAGCCCGTGCTCTTTCCACTAGGCCACACTGCTTCTGGGCCCCAAGGCTCGAATGGTAAAGCACTGGTTGCAGTTTAGGAGTGAGTGCAGCCCGGGGCCATGAGACAGACTCTCCCTACACGGCTTTCTCAGTGTCCCCCCCACAGAGAGACTGCAGGTCCCTTATCCCCCTTTTGACCCATTCTAGTCTTCGTGACTGACACGGTGGACTGTTGCTAAACATGCGGCACACTGCAACACAGGAAAACCGAGCACACTGACCGGTTGTTAGAAAGAAAAATGACCAAAAAAAAAATGGCAAGAGAAGGAAAAACTAAGATTTGTGAGGCCATCTGCCCACCCAGAAAGCTCATCCTTTTTGGCGATCTATACCTCAGTACTAATTCACCCACCAGTGCCGTTCCGTGACTTTGGGGTGGAGGGGTTTCTACGCCTCTCCGGACTGATTGCCAAATCCAACCCTCATCCCAGGTTATGTCCCCTTTGCCCCCCTCTCAGCTTTGAGATCGTGGTGGGCACGATAGCCCTCAAAGGAGAATCAAACCACGGGAAGGCTCAAGAGATCTCACAGCTCTGGCCATCTTTCCAAATAGTAATAAGGATGATGCTTGTCAAGCACTGTTCTATGTGCTGGGGTAGAAAATAATAATAATAATAATGATAATAGTGGTATTTGTTAAAGGGTAACTAGGTGTCAGGCACTGTTCTAAGCTCCGGGGTAGTTGCAAGGTAATGAGGTTGGACATAGTTCCTGACCCACATGGGGTTCACGGTCTTATGAGGCAACTGAGGCACAGAGAAGTGAAATGACTTACCCAGGGTCACGCTGCGGAGTGGCAGAGCTGGGATTAGAATCCAGGTCCTCTGACTCCCAAACCTGTGCTCTTTCTACCAGGCCATGCTGCTTCTCAATAATAATACGATAATAGTGATAGTAAGTTTTAAGTGCTTACTATATGCACTGAGCGCCGAGGTGGATAATCCGATTGGACACGGTCTTAGTCCCAGACTGGGCTCACGGTCTAAGGAGGAGGGAGAACGGGTTCAGCTTGGCCTAGTTGAGAGGATACAGGTCTGGGAGTCAGAAGACCTGTATTTTGGTCCCAGCTCCACTGTTTGTCCGCTGTGTAACTTTGTGCAAGTCGCTTGATTTATCTGCGTCTCAGTTACCTCGTCGGTAAAATGGGGATTAAGACTATGACCCCTATGTGGGACAGGGACCTCATTTTCTTTTATCTGCCCCACCACTTAGTACGGTGCCTGACGCATAGGAAGCTAGTAACAAATGCCAATAAAAACAAAACAAAAAATCTCCCCGATAATAATAATGGTGGCGTTTGTCAAGAACTCTGCTAAGTGCTTGTGTGGACAGTAAGGATGATGACGATGATGATATCAACAATCATAACTGTTAAGCACTTACTGTTTGCCAAACACTGTACTAATCGCTGGGGTAGATATAAAATCATCAGGTTAGACACAGTCCCGGTCCCATATTAGGCTCACGGTCTAGGTAGGAGGGAAGCAGCGCGGCTCAGTGGAAAGAGCCTGGGCTTCGGAGTCAGAGGTCATGGGTTCGACTCCCGGCTCGGCCACTTGTCGGCTGTGTGACGGTGGGCAAGTCACTTCACTTCTCTGTGCCTCGGTTACCTCATCTGTATGATGGGGATTAACTGTGAGCTTCACGTGGGACAACCTGATTTCCCTGTATCTTCCCCAGCGCTTAGAACAGTGCTCTGCACATAGTAAGCGCTTAACAAATACCAACGTTATTAACAGGTACTGAATCTCCATTTTACAGATGAGGAAACTGAGGCACAGTGAAGTTACACGATTTGTCCAAGGACGTAGAACAGGCAAGTTACAGAACTGAGATCAGAACCCAGTTCCTCTGTCTCCCAGACTCATGGTCTTACCCGAAGCCACACTACTTTTCTATTCATTCATTCAATAGTATTTATTCAGCGCTTACTATGTGCAGAGCACTGTACTAAGTGCTTGGAATGGACAATTCGGCAGATGCAAGTAGTAGTAATGGTCCCAAGATTGGGTTCGAATCCCGACTCTGCCCCTTGTCAGTTGTGTGACTGTGGGCAAGTCACTTCACTTCTCTGTGCCTCAGTTCCCTCGTCTGTAAAATGGGGATGATGACTGGGAGCCTCACGTGGGACAACCTCATTACCCTGTATCTACCCCAGCGCTTAGAACAGTGCTCTGCACGTAGTAAGCGCTTGACAAATATCAACATTATTATTATTATTACTAAGTGCTTACTGTGTTCGGAGCTCAGAGTCCAGAGCACTGAATTAAGTGCTGGAAGAGAATACACAGGTGTGAATTAGTCACTGTTCCCGTGATAATCCGGTTGGACACAGTTTCTGTGCCAACTGGGGCTCACAGATCTCTCTCTGTCCCTGGATAATTTGGAATTTTACTTGAAAGATAGATTAATGTGGCCCACTTTTCATGCCCTGCAAGATGCTTAAATCTCCCATGTGGCAACTGTGGCTTGATTTGGCTTGAGTACTTTAACAGACATTTTCTCCGATCTGATATTTAATTCTCAACTGTTGTTAAATGCCTGGAGGTGGGCATCGGTCTTAAGGCTTTCTGTTTTTATCCATTATTTCCACGTATTCCTTCTGCCCCATAAAATCTCCATTCACTCCCACACTTCCCGTGACGTACACTTTTTACGGCCAACTTGGCCCTAAACCAAGTCCTTGTGATCTTATGCAAGCCAGAGGAGGCTGACATGCACGGGAATCTCAGTACAATAACCTTGGGAGTGTGATTAATTTTCCCAGAGGGTTACAGTTTTTTGGCCGGGCTTTTGCCAAGCCTCTTTGTCCGGCCCCGTGTCAAGGAAGGATCATAGCTCTGCAGCGGACTTCACGGGCAGGTAGAGGATCCGTTGTCGAAGATCATTTACAACAAGAGGCAACCATCAGCCCTGGATGGGTTAGGGCCAAAGTCTGGCTGAAAGCCAGATCTGGACCAGCAAAGAATTGCAAGATTCACCCTTCCCCTAGTACACTGAGGAACCTATAGGGCAGAGTCCCACATGGATCAAGGACTGTGTCTGATCTGATTATCCGGTATCTATCCTAACCCTTGGTGTAGTGATTGCGACAAAATGACACAATTATCACTCCAACTCTGCCTCCTCCCTAACTGAGCTAGGAAGCAGGGAATCCTGGCCCCTCATCATCTACTTCTCCTGGATTCTCTAAACTGTAGGCTCATTGTGGGCAGGGAATGGGTCTGTCTGTTATGATCACCTCCTCCAAGAGGCCTTCCCAGACTGAGCGCCCCTTTTCCCTCGGCTCCTTCTACCCCCTCCCTTCACCACTCCACTCCCCCCTTTCCCTCCGCTCCTCCCCCTCTCCCGTCCCCTCCCCTCGGCACCGTACCCGTCCGCTTGACTTTATATATCTTCATCGCCCTATTTATTTTGTTAATGAGATGTACAACACCCTGATTCCATTTATTTGCTATTGTTTTAATGAGACGTTCTTCCCCTTCACTCTATCTATTGCCATCGTTCTTGTCTGTCTCCCCCGATTAGACCGTAAGCCCGTCAAAGGGCAGGGACTGGCTCTATCTGTTGCCGATTTGTACATTCCAAGCGCTTAGTACAGTGCTCCGCACATAGTAAGCCCTCAATAAATACTACTGAATGAACGAACGAATGAATATTCTAATAACTGCAACAATTATGATGTTTGTTAAATCCTTACTTTGTGCCAGGCACTGTACTTCTACTTTCTACACAGTAAGCACTTACTAAATATGACTGAATGATTCTTGAGATGTATGTAGGACAACGGGAAACCCCCAGCTTCATCATGACAGGACACCCCCGATTGCTCACAGGGCCAGTGAAGTTTCCTCTTTGTTCTTCCATTCCCAGGCCCCGGTGGAGCAGGAATACATAGGGGCAGGAATCCCTCAAAAAATACAACTGAAAAACACGATTCAGCCCTGGCCAAGAGACTGGGGCCCAGCCAGATTTCTCTGGAGCTCCTCCTTCAACCCACTTTCTGCTCTACTAAGGTGTCAGGCCTTCAATTTTGCCATGTGCTCAGAATCCCCCTATTCTCAGGGACACTGTAGGCTTTAAACTTCCCTCTTGCTTTGGGCAAGGTTCGTATTGATTCATGCAGTCGTATATATTGAGCGCTTACTGTGTGCGAAGCACTGTATTCAGCGCTTCTATCTACCCACTCTATTGTAGGATGGAGACGGTGAGCCTCACGTGGGACAACCTGATAACCCCGTATCTCCCCCAGCGCTTAGAACAGTGCTCTGCACATAGTAAGCGCTTAACAGATACCAACATTATTCATCCCCAAGGGCTTAGCCCAGGTAGCACTCTGCACGCAGTAAGCGTCCAATAAATACGACCGATTGATTGTGGTGCCCAAGCAATACATGGGCCCTTTAGGCCCCTGCAGAAATGCCCTGTGTCTGTCCAGCCGGGTTCACTATCACGCTAAGGATAAGCCCTAGTTTGAAATCTGCTTTTATGTCATGGAAGATATAATGTAATTCATTTTGAGAGTCTATTTCATATCTCTGCATCAAACAAAAACTCCTCACCATTGACTTCAAAGCAGTCAATGCCCTTGCCCCCTCCTACCTCATCTCTCTACTCTCCAACTACAGCCCAGCCCACACACTTCGCTCCTCTAACGTTAATCTTCTCACTGTGCCTCCATTTCGCCGATCTCGCCGCCAACCCCTCGCTCACATCTCGCCTCTGTCCCGGAACGCCCTCCCTCCTCAAATCCAATAGACAGTTACTCTCTCCCCCTTTAAAGTCTTATTGGCCTTCCCTGACTAAGTCCTCATTTCCTTTTCTTCCACTCCCCTCTGATGGCCCTGTCTTGCTCCCTTTATTCATCCCCTCTCCCAGCCCCACAGATGTGCATATCTGTAATTTATTTATTCATATTAATGTCTGTCTCCCCCACTGTAGACTGTAAGCTCATTGTGGGCAGGGGATGTGTCACTTTGTTGTTGTATCGTACTACCCCAAGCACTTAGTACAGTGCTCTGCACCCAGTAAATGCTTAATAAATATGACTGAATGATTATCTGGGTCTGGTGTTTTGTCATGATTTGATCAGAGTCGACATAAATATAATTCTTGAGTTTATTATTATAGAATCCTAGTCAAAAGGGGTGAGAGTGGGTAAGCCTTTAGTCCCCCAAACATCGACTATTATTCTCCCATGCCTGCTCTTCCGTGATTTTCACCCATCTTATTTTGAAACCAGAGAAAGCATCCCTATCACTTCCCCAGAACTCTGCAGCATGCTGTTGGCCTTTTCTTCTCTTTTCTTTCTTCTTAATCTCTTTTCTCTAAACTCAATCTCTTCATACCTAATGAATGGCTTTCCTCTCATTTTCTTTATACTTTCTGGGTATTTAGATTGTATTTAGGTATTTAGACTCTAGACTGTACGCTCGCAATGGCCATGGAGGTGTCTGTTAATTCTGCTGTCTC
The DNA here is from genome assembly GCF_004115215.2 of Ornithorhynchus anatinus. NCBI lineage: Eukaryota > Metazoa > Chordata > Mammalia > Monotremata > Ornithorhynchidae > Ornithorhynchus > Ornithorhynchus anatinus. The sequence goes on from NC_041739.1 coordinate 36,287,533, forward strand.
GTTCTCCCCCAAGCACTTATTACACGGCTCGGCACGTAGTGAGGGCTCAATAAATACCATCGATTGATTGATTGATGGATATTCAGGGACTATCATCACCCTTCTCAACTTTCTTCTCTTTGACTGCTTAGTCAAGTCATGCAAATGCAGTATTTTCGATCATTTTTCGTAACCTTGACCTTTCAGCTCTGTCCAACGTTATTAGCTCTTACCTGCCAGTGTATTTCTCTAAACGATAGTAACGATGGCATTTGTTAAGTGATTACTCTGTGCCAGGTACTGTACTAAGTGCTGGGGTAGATACAAGCAAATCAGATGGGACACAATCCCTGTCCCACACGGGGCTCACGGTCTCCATCCCCAATTTACAGTTGAGGTAACTGAGGCCCAGAGATATGAAGTGACTTGCCCAAGGTCACACACTAGACGTGGGGCAGAGCCGGGAGTAGAACCCGTGATCTTCTGACTTCTGACTGACGTGCTCTATCCACTACGCCATGCTGCTTATGTTGGGTGGGGCCCAAATGCTAAAATAATTGTTATGCTGCAGATCTCACAGATTTAGGATGAGGGGGTCCCTCTTAAAGCTGGAACGTAGCAGGTTAAAAATCACGATGAGGGAAAAATCATTTTACCCAGCAGGTGGCAAAAATCGGGAATTTATTAAGTGGTGGTATCTGTTAAGCACTTACGACGTGCAAAGCACTGTTCTAAGCGCTGGGGGATACGAGGTGATCAGGTCGTCCCACGTGGGGCTCACAGTTTTAATTCCCATTGTACAGTTGAGGTAACTGAGGCACAGAGAAGTTAAGTGACTTGCCCAAAGTCACACAGCGGGCAAGCGGCAGAGCCGGGATTAGAACCCACAGCCTCTGTCTCCCAAGCCTGGGCTCTTTCCACGAAGTGCAAGCAAAACATACAAACTCAACGAAGACTTGGAAAACTGGATAATTGTTAGATTGTAAACTTGAGGGCAGGAGTAGGGTCTGCTTACTCTATTTTCCTCTCCCAGGCACTTAATACAGTATTCTACACACAATCTGGCAGTAGTCTCCATTGAGTATTATTGTGGGCAGAGCATGTACTAAGCGCTTGGAGTACAACACGACAATATGATAGTCCCATTTGAGAAGCAGCTTGGCTCAGCGCAAAGAGCCCGGGCTTGGGAGCCAGGGGTCGTGGGTTCGAATCCCGGCTCTGCCACTTGGCAGCTGGGTGACTGTGGGCGAGTCACTTCGCTTCTCTGTGCCTCGGTTTCCTCATCTGTAAAATGGGGGTGAAGACCGTGAGCCCTACGTGGGACCACCTGATGACCCTGTATCTCCCCCAGCGCTTAGAACAGTGCCTGGCACATAGTAAACACTTAACAGATACCAACATCATCATTATTATTATTCCCTGTCCGCACGAAGCTTGCAGTCTAAGGGGGAGACAGATAGGAATATAAATAAATAAATTACAGATACATACATAAACACTGTGGGGCTGGGAGTGGGGCAGTGAATTAAAGGAGCCAGTCAGGGCGATTCAGAAGGAGGTGGGAGAAGAGGAAAGGGGGACTTAGTCAGGGAAGGCCTTCCCTAAAATGGGGTTGAAGAAGTAAGTGCTCAATGAATATCACTGATTAATTAATGCCGTGAGAAGCAGCATGGCATAGTGGAAAGAGCACGAGCCTGGGAGTCAGAAGCTCCCAGCTCCGCCACTTGTCTGCGTGACCTTGGGCAAGTCACTTTACTTCTCCGGGTCTCAGGTACCTCATGGAGATTGAGACCCTGAGCCCCACATGGGGCAGGGACTGTGTCCAACCTGATTCGCTTGTATCCACCCCAGTGCTTCGTACAACGCCTGGCATAAAGTTAAGCGCTTAAACACATACCATAATTACTAATACTATTATTAGTAATGGAGAGGAGAGAGATCCATTATGAGTTTTATTAGAGGGAATCTCAGGGAGATTGAAAGTCTTGAAAAGTGTTAAAATAGATCATTTGGGCAAGGAGGTTTCACTCGGAATCTGCACAGAGCTGGGGTATCTGCATCACCCCTCCCCGAAACCTCGCCGAATTTACGTAGAAACCAACTGCGTTGATGCCTGATTTAGAAATCAGAGTGGACCACAAGCTAGACATAAATCATCTTTGAAGTACTGTTATTATAACACACACATACCACTGTAATGTGAAAATAGAACTATAACAAGAATATAATCCTCCTATCATACTGTGTACTTCTGTGACAAGTACGTACTTCTGTGACCAGGCGCAGCTTAGTAAGGGAGACTGGCTAACTTGGAGAGAGTTCAGAGTCAAGCAATAATGATTCATTATAATAATAATAATATTGGTATTTGTTAAGCGCTTGCTAGGTGCAGAGCACTGTTCTAAGCGCTGGGGGAGATACAGGGTAATCGGGTCGTCCCACGTGAGGCTCACAGTTCATTCATTCAATAGTATTTATTGAGCGCTTACTATGTGCAGAGCACCGTACTAAGCGCTTGGGATGGACAAGTCGGCAACAAATACAGTCCCTGCCCTTTGACGGGCTTACAGTCTCATCGGGGGAGACGGGCAGACGAGAACAGTGGCAATAAATAGAGTCAAGGGGAAGAACATCTCGTCAAAACAATGGCAACTAAATAGAATCAGGGTGATGTACATCTCATTAAACAAAATAAGCAAAATAAATAGGGTGATAAAGATATATACAGTCCAGCGGAAGAGTACAGTGCTGAGGGGGTGGGACGGGAGACGGGGAGGAGGAGAGGGAAATCCCCATTTTACAGATGAGGTGACTGAGGGACAGAGAAGTGAAGTGACTTGCCCACAGTCACACAGCTGACAAGCGGCAGAGCCGGGAGTCGAACCCATGACCCCTGACTCCGAAGCCCAGGCTCGTTGTTGTTGGGAACAACAATTGTTGGAAAGAAAGGAACTACGAGGAAAGGCTAAAGGATTTGAGGTTACTAAGGGAATTCCAGTAGGCCGAAGGATATTCTAAAAATGGTTTTCAAATATATGAAGTACTGCTATTACAGAAGGTACTGACTCTAAGAGAAGCAGCATGGCACAGTGGCTAGAGCACGGGCCTGGAAAAGCCAGAAGGTCGTGGGTACTGATCCTGGCTCCTCCACTTGTCTTCTGTGTGACCTTGGACAAGTCACTTCACCTCTCGGTACCTCGATTTCCTCATCTACGTCCCAGCCCGCGCTCTCGGCTCCTCCGGTGCTAACCTTCTCACTGTGCCTCGATATCGCCCGCCTCGCCAACGACCACTGGCCCACCTCCTACCTCTGAAATGCCCTCTCTCCTCAGGTCCGCCAGACAATCACTCTCCTCCCCTTCAAAGCCCTACTGAAGGCCCACCTCCTCCAAGAGGCCTTCCCAGACTCAGCCCCACTTTTCATCATCTCCCACTCCCTTCTGCATCACTCTCACTAGCTCCTTTTGCTCTCCCCCTCCAGCCCTACAGTACCTATGTATATATCATTTTATTTATTTATATCGATGCCTGTTTACATGTACTGATAGCTGTCTCCCCCTCTCTTTAGACTGTGAGACCCTTGTGGGCAGGCATTATCTCTATTGCTGTATTGTGCTTTCCAAGCGCTTAGTCCAGTGCTCTGCACGCAACGAGAAGCAGCGTGGCTCAGGAGGAGCAGCGTGGCTCAGTGGAAAGAGCCCGGACTTGGGAGTCGGAGGTCATGGGTTCGCATCCCGGCTCTGCCACCTGTCCGTCGTGTGACTGTGGGCAGGTCACTTAACTTCTCTGGGCCTCAGTTACCTCATCTGTAAAATGGCGATTAACTGTGAGCCTCACGTGGGGCGACCTGATTCCCCTGTGTCTCCCCCAGCGCTTAGAACAGTGCTCTGCACATAGTAAGCGCTTATCAGAATACCAACATTATTAATAAGCACTCAATAAACACGATCGAATGAATGAATGAACGAAATGTCCAAGCCGATTTGCTTGTATCCGCCCCGGTGCTTAGAACAGTGCCTGGCGCGTGATAAGTGCTTAACAAAGACCATAATAATAACAATGATAATTCACTGATTGAAATCAATCAATTCCTGTCTGCTGTGTGACCTCGGGAGAGTCACTTCACTTCTCTGGGTCTCAGTTCCTTCATCTGTAAATGGGGATTAAGACTGTGAGTCCTATGTGGAACGGGAACTGGGTCCAGTGTGGTTACCTAGTACTCACCCTAGAGCTTAGAACAGTGCCTGGAATATAGTAAGCACTTTACAAATGCCATTAAAAAAAATAACACTGTACTAAGCACTTGGGCCCACACCAAGCTCATCTCTTTCCCCTTGGAATCTCCGCCGGACCCCAACCGCCCCTTGCCATCCCTTTACGGATCCTCTCCTGATCATCACCCATTTTCCACACGCGGTATGAATCGGGGTGTGCCCATTCAGGCAAAGGTAATACACGCCAGACTCACAGAAACTCTTCTAACTTGCTTAGTGCTTACCACGGTGCTCTGCACAGGGTAAGCACTTTATTTTTTGAGGCCTTACCGTGTGCAGAGCCCAGTACAAAACCCTTGAGGAAGTACGGTACAGCAGAGTTGGGAGACGTGCCCCTCGCCCACGAGGAGCTGACAGTCTAAAAGGGGGACGGATATCAAATTAAATTGGGGTTATGCACACAGATGCCGAGGAGCTGAGGATGGGGTGAATATCCAGTGCTTAAAGCGGCGTGGCTCAGTGGAAAGAGCCCGGGCTTTGGAGTCAGAGGTCATGGGCTCGATGTCAGCTGTGTGATTGTGGGCAAGTCACTTCACTTCTCTGTGCCTCAGTTACCTCATCTGGAAAATGGGGATTAAGACTGTGAGCCTCACGTGGGACGACCTGATGACCCCGTATCTCCCCCAGCGCTCAGAACAGTGCTCTGCACGTAGTAAGCGCTTAACAGATACCGCCGTTATTATTAAAGCGTTCAGATCCGAGTGCTTTGGTGACACGGAAAGGAGAGGGAGGGGGGAAATGAGGGCTTGAGCAGGGAAGAGATGTGATTTTAATAAGACTTTGACGGGGAGGAAATTCTAGGCCAGAGGGAAGCTATGGGCCAGGGGTCAGTGGTTAGATAAGCGAGATCAAGGTACGGTGAGTACCTCGGTGTTGGAGAAGCGAACTGTGCGGGCTGGGTCATATGAGGAAATCAGTGAGGTAAGATAGGAGGGGGCGAGGTGATTGAGTGTTTGAAAGCTGACGGTAACTCGTTTCTGTTTGTCTGGAGGTGGATGGGCAACCACTGGAGGTTTTTAAGGAGTGGAGAGATATGAACTGAATTTTTTTTTTTTAGAAAAATGATCCAGGCAGCAGAGTGAAGAAAGGACTGGAATAGAGATAGACAAAAAGACTGGACTTAGCCCATAGGAAATATACAACCAGCAAGTGATTCATTCCCTATCCACAAGGTAATTGCAATTTAATCGGGGAAACAGACATCTTGCTGCCTCCCTAAATGGTTTCCTCTATCCTCCTTACTTCTGGTTGCTCCATTTCAGCTCATCACACAGCAGGTATCTGGGTATCCTCTTGTCATCTATTCTCAAACACTCCAGTCTTTGAATCTGGGTTGCGATGAATATGACTTTCATGCTAGTAGGCAGACTCCGATCAAGAACTTTGCCGTTTAGGATCCTGTAATAATAATAACAATAATGGTATCTGTTAAGCGCTTACTATGGGCCAAGCACTGTGCAAAGCACTGGGGTAGATACCCGTTATTGGGCAGGGATTGTCTCTGTACGTTGCCGAATTGTTCGTTCCAAGCGCTTAGTACAGTGCTCTGCATATAGTAAGTGCTCAATAGATACTATTGAATGAATACAAGGTAATCGGGTTGGACACAGTCCCTGTCCCACATAGGGCTCATACGCTTAATCCCCATTTTGCAGATGAGGGAACAAAGTCCAGAGAAGTGAAGTCGCTTGCCCAGGGTCACACAGCAGATATGTGGCGGATTCAGGATTAGAACCCATGACCTTCTGACTCTCAGGCCTGTGCTGTATCTACTAAGCCATGCTGCAAATTTGTTAAGTACTTTCTGTGTGTACTGGGGTAGATACAAGGCAATCAGGTTGAACACCCACTCGGGGCTCACAGTCTAAGGGGAGGGAGGACAGGTTTATAATCCCCATTTTCTAGATGAGGAAACTGAGGAATGGAGAAGTGAAGTGACTTGCCTAAGGTGACACAGCAGGCACGTGGTGGAGCCAGGATTAGAACCCAGATCCTCTGGCTCTCAGGCCCAGGAATTTTTCACTAAAAGATGTTGCTTCTTGTCACTTGATGACAAAAATGGTGCGAAGGTGACACTGCTGGAACTGCTCGAGGAATCAAATATGGCATCTGTACAGAGTCCAAGTCTCAAAACTATAGAGAATCTCTGAAGCCCTTTAGTCTAGCCTAAGTGTGAAATGATAAGGTCACCACATTCTCCGACAGACTTCCGAAGTTTGTTTTGGTTTTCTACCTCTCTGTCTATTGTTTACCATTGTCCAGGTTTGCTGTCCTGGTAACAAAATTCTGGGGCAGCATTCAGCTCAAAGTTGCTACTGAAACTCTTTATGTATAAGGTATCTGGGTGGCAGGCAGGTCCATTACATCAGTAACCTACTTAACCATTTTTTAAAAATGGTATTTGTTAAGCTTACTATGTACCAGGCACTGTACTAAGTGCAGGGGTAGATACAAGATAACCAGGTTGGACGCAGTCCCTGTCCCACATAGGGCTCCTAGTCAATTCCCATTTTACAGATGAGGTAACTGAGGCACGAAGAAGTGAAGTGACTAGCCCAAGGTCACACAGCAGACAAGCGGCAGAGCCCATATAAAATCCCATGATGTTCCGACTCCCGGGCCCGTGCTCTATCCACCACACCATGCTGGTTCTCCGGTAGCAGACCAGTCCAGACCGGGAATGCATCAGGACACCAGGCAGATTAACTGAACGATTAATAGATGCATCTACTGTGACAGAGAATTGTGCCAAGCACTTGGAAGAATACACAATCCTTGTTCTAAGGAGCTGAGAATTAATGGATGTGAGATAACTTACTTATCGTCCTTTACTATTCCTTTTCACACCTTTTCACAGAATTCTGTGAGATTTTAGCCATGTGAAAACAGAGCAGGTTTTATCCAGTGCTTAGTACAGTGAATTGACTCAGTGAGTACTCAATAAATACAACTGAATTGAATGAATCAATTTAAAGCGACACAGCTTTATCCTGATCCTGATGCATACTCCACCCATCACACCATCTCTCTGCTCTCACCCAGTCCGAACTCCTGAAATGAGTTGTATATGCACATTGCTTCCTTTTCCACTTCTGCAGCTCCCCTCTAATCCAGTGCGATCTGATGTCCACGCCTACCATTGTACTGAAAAGCCTCTCTCTAAAGTGACAGATGATCTACTCCTTGACAAATTTCATGGTCTCTTTCTTTTCCTAATCTCCTTGACCGCTCAGTCACCTGAAATACCATGGATCACTCTCTTCTGGAAATGTTATCTGACTTTAGTTTACTGACATATTTCTCTCCTGGTTCTCCTTCTCCTTCTCTAGTTAATCTTCTTGGAATTTCTTAATCAAACAATGGTATTTACTGAGTGCTTACTGTGTGAAGAGCACTGTACTAAGTGCTTGGGAGAGTATAATTGAAGAGAGTAGTCAGTCTCGTATTTATTGAGTGCTTACTGTAAGCGGAGCACTGTACTGAACAGCTGGGAGAGCGCGATACAATATAACAGACACATCTGTTGATTCGACACGTAAACCCCCTTCTGTGTCACCCTGACTTACTTCCGATAATCGTTCCCCCCCACAGCCCCACAGCATTTATGTACATATCCACCATTCATTCATTTATATTAATGTCTGTCTCCCCTTTTCGACTGTGAGCTCGCTGTGGGCCGGGGGAGAGGGGGAGACAGACATTAATATAAATAAATCAAAGGTGGATATGTACATAAATGCTCTGGGGCTGTGGGGATAACGAATAAAGGGAGTAAGTCAGGGTGACCCAGAAGGGGGTTGAAGAAAAGGAAAAGAAGGCTTAGAGAAGGCCGCGACTTTGGCATTATCCTTGACTCTTCATTCTCTTTCAACTTTTACATTCAGTCTATCACTAAATCCTACACAGTATTTCCCAGATCTGTCCTTTCTTCTCCATCCAAACAATTGGCGTCCTTGTCCAGTCATTTGTCATATCCTCATTAGAGTACATTGCATCAGCTCACTGTGGGCAGGGAATGTGTCTGCTATATTGTTATATCGTACTCTCCCAAGTGCTCAGTACAGTGCTCTGCACACAGTAAGCGCTTATTAAATACAATTTACTGATCGACTGATTGTTCTCCCTACCTCCAGCCTCTTCCCTTTCCAGTCCAAATTTACTCTGCTTCCTGGATCGTTTTGCTAAAGTGTTATTTTGTGCACATCTCTCGCTCCTCAAAAACCTTCAAAGGCTATCCATACCTGTCCTCATCAAGTAGTCTATCAACCTTTTCATTTATTGATTTATTCAGTTTATCAATCAATAGTATTTACTGAGAATCTTCAGTGTAGAGCATGTACTGAGAGTTTGGTAAAATACAACAGAATTAGTAGATATGATCCCACACTGAAGGAAAATGAAGGAGACACACGGTAAAATAAATTACAGATAAGAGAAAGTAAAGATATGTAAGTAAGTGCTACAGAGGGCTGTGAGTACTGTAGTGGTTAGATCGCATGAAACTGATGGCTTGGGATTTGGGGAAAATAAAGTGGGGTGATTAGAAATGAATCAGGGAAAGCCTCAATGGAGGAGATGTAATTTCAGAATGGCTCTGATGGAGAGCTGCGGTCAGTTGGATATGAAGGGCAAGGGAGTCCCAGGCAAAGGGGAGGGAGGTGAGCAAGAATTTACTGGTGGGAAAGACGAAGACTAAGAAAGAGTGAGAGGGTAAGTTTGAAAAGAATAAAGAATGTGAGTTGAGGTGGGAGAAGCAGAGTGGAGAATGGATACATAAAACAGAGAGAGCTGATGGAACATCTGAAAACCAATTTTCTCTAGATGCAAAGAATGGGCAGCCACTGGAGATTTATGCGAAGTACAGCTTTGACTACCACTTCTCTCCCTTTTATTTTAGCCGTTTCTCATCTCCCACTGAACCCCAGCTTACCCTTTTTGTACTCTCCAACTTGCTTCACACTCAACTCTCTGAATTCTAATGCCTTGCTTGCATCTTATCTTTTTTTTGGAACCCCCTTCCTGCTCAAATAGCAAGCACATCGATCCATTAACTTATCATATCCTGGCTTGATTTCACACTGGGTCCCAACTTCCAGTCTCTCACTCACTCCAGTCCATACTTTGTTCTGCTGCCAGGTTCATTTTTCTGAAACACAATTCTGCCCGTGTCTCCACATACCTCAAAAGCTTCTGATGGTTACCCATTCCTCTTTGCATCTAGGAGAGAGTCTTGACCATCGCCTCCAGGAACACGATTAGCCCTCTCCCTCTTATCTGCTCACTCTTTTCTCCCACTAAACCCGACCTTGCATTCTGAGTTTTGAAATAATTTGTATATTGTGCCTCTTTCTAATATCTCTTCTGCTGCCAACCTCCTTCTCACGGCCTTTCCCGCTCCCTGGAAGTTCCTCTCCCTTCAAATACACAACTCTCCACATCTTCAAAGCCCTTCTGAAATCCATCTTTTCCTGGAGGGTTTCCCCAGTTCATTTTTCTTCTCCCCAGATCATATCCTTCCAACTACCTCCCCAGCACTTTTGCATTCACAGCCACCTATAACCATTTCTGCACATATCAACGCTCTTACTCTTCAAGCACTTTCTCATCCACGTGACCATCTTTCCATTGCAGTGATGATATTTATTACTTACTGTGCATCAAACACTAGGCTAAGCACTGGGGTAGACACAACTATTTAGATTGGACAGAGGGCTTGTCTCATGTGGGGCTCACAGTCTAAAGGATGGGTATTTTATCTCCATTTTACGATGAGGAAATTGAGGCACGGAGAAGTTAAGAAACTTGCCCGAGGTGACAAAACAGTCAAGGGAAGGAGTTGGGGCTAGAACGTGTGTCTCTTGACACCCAGTACTGTGCTCTTTCCATTAAACCATGCTGATTGACAAGATCTAGAGCCAATGGACTGAGCCTTTTGGGGCATGAGCAGGAGAAAAGGTCAGGCCCTCAGGGAGAATGTGACACTGGGGGACATGTCAAGCTGCCCATTTATAGCTCCAGTGCTTCTTTGTCCTTGAGCCTCCCCCCCTTTCTTTCACCTCCCAGCTCTACCCAAGCTGAGACATTCTTACCTGTGAGTGCGAGTGTGGGGGTGTGTTTGTGTTAAAGAAAACAAGATATAGTTCCAGTACCTGTAAAGCCTACAACCTGATGAGAGACAGCACAAAAACAAATTAAAAGAAATATATACAAGTATGCAATGAAGTGGAAGTGACAGAGAAGCAGGAAAAAACAAATAATATCACCCTGGATTGTAGGATAGCTAGATAACTCCAGAATCCTATTTATGAGCCTAAGATGAAATCCCAAAGTACAATAGGCTATTTTCAAATTCCCCTCCCTGAAGACCCCGCCTCATCAATCAATCAGTTGTACTTATTGAGCATTTATTGTGTGGAGAGCACTGTATTAAGTGCTTGGGAGAGTACAATACAGTAGGGTTGGTAGCCATGCCCTCTGCCCACAAGAAGAAGCAGCGTGGCGTAATGGAGAGAGCATGGGCCTGGGAGTCAGAAGGACCCGGGCTCTAATTCCAGCTCCGTCACTTGTCGGGTGACCCCGGGCAGGTCACTTCGCTTCTCTCTGTCTCAGTTCTCTCATTTGAAAAATGGCGATTAAGACTGTGAGTCCTGTGTGGGTCATGGACTGTATCCAACGTGATAAACTTGTATCTACCCCAATGCTCAGTACAATGCCTGGCACACAGTAAGCACTTAACAAACACCATAGAAAGAAGGGAACTTAGAGTCTACCTGATGTCCTAGTTTTCTTGGAAACCTAATGCCAAATGATCTTTTGGTGGCAGCAGGTGTTGAGGGTGGCTGATGGACTGGGACAGAATGCCTCTAGTATAGCACTCTCCACCGGAGGAAACAACCATTTCCCACCCACCGAGGAGCACAGGTAAAATCATCCTTCTGCATTTTTTCAGGCTTCCGTGTTCTCTTGTCCCTTGGAACTTTAGGGTCAGGGCCAACGAGATTACTGCAGAGATCATCTCACATGAAACCACTACAAGATTGCTAAAAAAAGATCAGTTTTGCATTTCTCTCTTCTCTTCTTTAATCAGTTAATGGTATTTATTGATCGCTTACTGGTTACAGAGCGCTGTATTAAGCACTTGGGAGAGTACAGTTCAACGGAGTTGGTAGATACGTTCCCTTCCCACAAGTACGGTTTAAATACAGCTCTTCAAAGCCTGCCTTGTCGTGGCAAACCACCATATTTTTGGAGCTTCTGGCATAAATATATAGATGTATATATATAAAGATCTATGTATAGATCAATATTGATTTATATATAGATCGACACAGATCTACATATCTATATAGATCTATATATATCTATAAATTGACATCTTACCAAAGGCATGGCTTCTGAAATTTTACTCTAGATGGATGTTTCCTCTTGAAGATTTCTGCTAGACAATCCTGGACTTAAATTATAATATGCCCGAAGCACAGAAGAATGGAATAAAAAGGCTATCCAGAAGGGCCCAGCTTTCTGAAGCCTCAAGCAAAGGTTAGTGGGCACAAGATGTGGTGTGATCACTCACTGCCCAACCAACTTTTGTAGGTGAGGTTAGGGGGAAGATCCAAACGATAAGTCGGGTTCAGGCCTGTGAAGAGGCATACGCTTGCCCTCCAGTGCCCTTTGCCCCCACCTAGAGCAGGCAAGCTGATTCCCGGTAGAGCAAGTGAAGAAATGATCGTGTTTCTCGTGTGGAAACCAAAGAAACTTGAGCGGAAAGCCAAGTTACATACATAGTGCTCAGAAGCTTTCCAATTTCAACTGAGGTTGAGGGACAGATTTAGATATTCCTGGGGTGATTTAGAGGTTTGTCATCAGGTTCGAATCTGAGATCTGGACTTGTTTGTTTTGAGCCTTTTAGAATAAATAACTGTGTACCTTGCCAGTGAAAAAAATGCCATTAAGTAAGACCAATCAATTTCCATAGTTCAAAGCTCTCTTTTGCTGTAACTGCAGACAGAAGCTCTAATAGATACATCTAGCCAGCCCGGAGAATTATGTATAGTAATGATGGCATTTGTTAAGCACTTACTATGTGCATAAACAACTTTGCCAAAATGCATACGTGAATGTGAGCAAGAGAACGAGTAGCAAATTGACGCTTCAGAAGCCTGCAAATCCTGTCATCAATAAGTAGTAGTAGATGTAAATTTCAAAACAGGGTAGCAAGCAGCATGGCCTAGTGGAAAGTGCATGGGCCTGTGACTCAGAAGACTTGGGTTCTAATCCTAGCTCTGCCGCTTGCCTGCTGTGTGACTCTGGGCAAGTAACTTAACTTTTCTGTCCTTCTGTTTCCTCATCTGTAAATTGGGGAATTCATCTGTGAACACCCTGTGTGACAGGGACTGGGTTCCATTTGATTATCTTGAACCTACCCCAATGCTTAGTACAGTGCTTGGTATAAAGTAAGTGCTTAACGAATACCACAATTATTATTGTACCTATTGAGAATGATATATTATAATAGGTACTTAACATACAGCACAATTACAAGTATTACTGTATGCATCTAGTAGGTGTCAGTAAATATCGTTGATTGATTGAAGCCAATAATGATGATAATTGTGCTATTTGTTAAGCATCTACTATAATGATAATTATAATAATCATGGTACTTACTTAACAAATTATCTACCATAATGATAATTATAGTAATCATGGTACCTGTTAGCTACTTACTAGGTACCGAGAACTACACTAAATGTGGGGATAAATACAAGATATTCATATCGGACACAGTTGCTATCCTACATGGGACATATAGTCTAAGTATGAGGGAGTTGAGGTATCAAATCTCCATTTTTCAGATGAGGGCTCTGAGGCAGGGAGAAGTTAAGTGACTTGCCCTAGTTCACAGCACACAAGTGGAAGAACGGGGATTAGAACCCAGCTCTTCTGAATCCTAGGCCCTTGATATTTTCCCTTGGCCACCCAGCTTCCCCAGGTAAATAAATCAGTTCCCCAGGTCTGGTTCATTCCAGACAGATCAATCAGTCATATTTATTGGGTGCTTAATGTGTGGGGAGCACTGTCCTAAGTGCTTGGGAGAGTACCAAAGTACCTGGGAGAGTACAAAAGCACTTGGAAGAGTTCAAAGTGCTGGAGAGACTACAGTGATGTCTATCTCATTTTTGCAGGGGCCTAGGTACGTTCCTCAACTTGATTTGATAATTAATTCTGGTGTTTCCCCGCCCTCGGTCATATATATAAGTATTGCAGCACCTAGATTTTAACCTTAAAAGGCCAAAAATCTCAAACAAGGGAAGGGGTATTGGAAAGGAAAGGAGAGGTCGAATGGTTCTTGAAAAAAGACTGAAGGCTTGAATTAGAAAGGAAAAGGGAAAAATAGATTAGAGGGATGAGCAAAAACAAAGAGCGAGAGAGATGAGAAAAAGAAAAAGAGAAAAGAGGGAATGAAAAGAGGAAGCAACGAGGCTCAGTGGAAAGAGCATGGGCCTCGGAGGCAGAGGACCAGGGTTCTAATCCTGGCTCTGTCACTTTGCTGTTTGACTCTGGGTTTGTCACTTCACTTCTCGGTGGCTCAGTAACTTCAGTAAAATGGGGATTCAATCCTACTCCCTCCAATTTAGACTGTGAACTCCATGAGGGATGGGGACTGTGTTCAATCTGATTACCCCAGCACTTATTACAGTGCTTGGCACAGAGTAAGCACTTAAAAAGATTTGTTCATTCCAAGCACTTAGAACAGTGCTCTGCACATAGTAAGCGCTCAATAAATACTATTGAATGAATGAATGAATGAATGAAAAAGCACCAAAATAAAAAAAAAGAAAGGAAACTGAAGCAGCATGGCTTCATGGAAAGAACATGGTTCTGCGATTCAGGGGACCTGAGTTCTAATTTTGACTCTTTCACAATTGCCTACTGCGTGACCGTGGGCAAATCACTTCTCTGTGACTCAGTTACCCCATCTATAAAATAGGGATCAAATACTTGTTCTCTCTCCCTCTTTGATGTGAGCCCTGTTTGAGACAGGGACTATCTGATCTGCTTATATTGTATCAACCCCAATGGTTGGCACAAAGCAAGTTTTTAACAATCACCATTATTACTGTTTAGGAGAAAGAAAGAGAGTGAGACAATGGAGAAAACAACAACAAAAAATTAAGCAGTCAGCGAACATTGCTGCTCCTGATGAATCTTGCTTGGTTGTCTGGAGTTCAGAAAGGAAGTATGAAAATAATGCTTGCTGTGTGACCTTAGGCAAATTACTTAACTTCTCTGGGCCTCGGTTTCCTCGACTGTAAAATGGGATTAAATCCTTCTCCCTCTTAGACTGGGAGCCCAAAGAGGAACAGAGATCGTAACCAACCTGATTAATTTGTATTTGCCCCCGTGCTTAGAAAAGGGCTCGACACATATAAGCACTTAAATGTAATGATGATAATAATAATAAAAGAATCCCAAAGGTGTCAAGATTTCTATTCTTGATGTTAAAAATGCATTTTTCCTATTTTTACCATGTACCTCCCCATTTATTTTTGTTTTGCCTGGGAATAGTTTTAACTTTTCATTTTTTTAAATGGCAGGAATTCATATTCAGTAAGAGGAACTGGTTTGTTTACTGCTTAGCCTTACACAGAGCACCCTTTATTGGAAGCTCTGAGCATGTTCCCTCGTAACCTTCCTAAAATGCTTCTCCATCTTTCCCATCCTGCCATGGGCCCTCAGGATTGTTCAGAAAGAGCCTTGGGCAAATACAGGCCTGAAACCATGTGTTTTATGAATTTTGTGTTAGACCAAGCCAGACCTACGATTTTAAAGGTAAAGTGGCAAACCATCTCGTGGCTCAGTGGAAAGAGTCTGGGCTTGGGAGTCAGAGGTCATGGGCTCGAATCCCGGCTCCGCCACTCGTCAGCCGTGTGACTGTGGGCAAGTCGCTTAACTTCTCTGTGCCTAAGTTACCTCATCTGTAAAATGGGGATTCAGACTGTGAGCCTCACGTGGGACAACCTGATGACCCTGTCTCTCCCCCGGCGCTTAGAACGGGCCTCTGCACATAGTAAGCGCTTAACAAATACCAACATTATCTCCCCTTCTGACTTTTCTCAACTGCTACACTAAGTGTACCCTAGGAATAGAATAGAGAAGCAGCGTGGCTTAGTGGAAAGAGCACAGGCTTGGGAGTCAGAGGTCGTGGGTTTTAATCCGGATCCCACAACTTGTCAGCTGTGGGGCTTTGGGCAAGTCACTTCACTTCTCTGTGCCTTAGTTACTTATCTGTAAAATGGAGATCAAGACTGTGAGCCCCACGTGGGACAGCCTGATTACCAAGCAGCGTGGCTCAGTGGAAAGAGTCCGGGCTTGGGAGTCAAAGGTTATGGGTTCCAATGGTGACTTTGCCACCTGTCAGCTGTGTGACTGTGGGCAAATCACTTAAGTCCTCTATGCCTCAATTCCCTCATCTGTAAAATGGGGATTCAGACTGTGAGCCTCACGTGGGACAACCTGATTACCCTGTATCTACCCCAGAGCTTAGAACAGTGCTCTGCACATAGTATGCGCTTAACAAATACCAACATTATTATTACTGTTACTACCCCAGCGCTTAGAACAGTGCTTGGCACATAGTAAGCGCTTAACGAATACCATCATCATCATCATCATCATTGTTATATTGGCATTTTTTATCCGATCTTCACCTTTCCTTAAGCAAATGACAGTCGATCACAGACCTTTAAGGAAAAATAGGTTCCGAGACATGTGGGCCGGGGGCACTATTATTAGGAAATGGATGCAGTGACCATATTAAATGTAGAAAATTACAGTTCTTAAACGTTACGAAGCACGAGTAAGCTGTTCCCTCCTTCCTCATACGAGGTTATTTAAGGCATTTTCAGTCCCGCCCCTTCGCTTCTCCCCAGGTAGATTGGCCTGGGACTGACGTCGTTTCATTCATGCTTTTATTACAAAATCGTCGGGCCGGGTCGCTCCTCTAAAAGGGGACGTGGAAGGGGAGAGAGGGACGTCTCGCTCCAATCTGGGCCCCGCAAGAGGGTGGAAACGCATTCGCTCGAGCTTTTTAAACCCCGGTCCCGTACTTTTGCGTGGGTGATTCCTCCGGCTAACTCTCATTTATGAAGACTCTCGCATCTGTTGCAAACACACACACCCCTCCCCCCCGATACTCTTTAAAGGGGTGCATCCCCGTCCCTCTGCACATCAGGCGGTGGGGTGTTCCGTTTTGACATTCGGCTTGAAAATCTGCTTTTTTTTTTAATTGAGTGGGGGGGTATTATTGGGTCTGGGGGATATCCTCTCGGTCCTAATGCCCAGGCAAATCGTGCAGCCGGGCTCCAGAGAGGTTTTTTGTTTTTTTAAAAATATTTGCTTTGTGACAAAGGTGACCGCGTTTGCTACATTTGGGTGGGTGAGGGGAGGTCGCTCCCCCCTGCCCAGATTTGGATTCGGAGCAGGGGGAGGAGGGGCATGTTGCCTTGTGCTCTCCCAAACGCTTAGTACAGTGCTTTGGACGTAGGAGACGCTTAATAAATACAACTGAATGAATGGGGAGCCGAGAGGGGGAGGAGGAGGGAACTCTTCCCCAGGGCTTCCCAAAGTAGGTGAAATTGGGAGCTGGGATGAGGATATAATGTCGGAAAAAAGCTGTAGGGGCCGGATGGGGCTCTGCTTGGTCTGAACCGCCTCCTTCGGTATTAGGATCTGTACGACTTTGTTCCACCCACATACACCGTAATCGCTCACATCACACACGAGGCTGCTGCTTTTTTTTTTTTTTAATTAGACCAGTTGTTCCAGTTTGCCCGCCTTTCCCTCCTTCCTTCCATGCCACTTCGTTTCAGAGCCCCATCTCGCCCCTGTCACCCTCCCCTCTCCCCCCACGACCCTCAACCTGGATCTGATAGCTTCTCTGGTCACCGTGGCCATTAGTTTTCGATTAAAAGTCTCAGTTCAAGCATCTCGGCCACGGGGCATTTAATGAATCGTATTTCCTGCCGGTTCCTCCGATTAGAGAGTCAAGGGGCGACCCCCACAGACAGATTTTTTTTTTTTTTTTTGGCCTGGGAGTCAGAAGGTCATGGGTTCTAATTCCGCCTCATCCGTTCATTCAATCGTCTATAATTGAGCGCCTGCTACGGGGCAGAGCACTGGACTAAGCGCTCGGAACAGATAGAGGCAATCCCTGTCCAACAGCGGGCTCCCAGCCTAAAACCCCTCGTCTGCTGTGTGACCTTGGGTCAGTGACTTTACTTCTCTGGGCCTCAGTGCCAGCATCTGTCAAATGGGGATTGACACCGTGAGCCCCTCATGGGACAGGGACTGTGTCCAGTCTGATTGGCTCGTATCCACCCCAGCGGTCAGTACGGTGCCTGACACCTAGTGTTATTATTATTACTTCACAAATAGCAATATAATAATAATAATAATAATAATGAGGGAGGGGGAATTCAGTCCTTTTCCCCTCGGTCCCCGAGAATCGGGGGCTTTTCTGGGGGGGGGGGGGGGGAGGACAGGGGCTGGTTTTACTACTGCCAGAAGGTTTCGGAGCCCCGCAAGTTGAAACATCGTTCCCAAGCTAGGAAAAGGAGGCGGTGAGTCAGTGGCCGGCCCCAAAGGTAGTCAGCATCAAGGGCGGTCTTAAACCACGCAACCTCTCAGCCCATCCCTCCCCCCTTTTCCCACCCCCATCTCTTCTTGCAAACGATCGGGAGGGCGAGGGGAGGTCTCTCCCTCGCACGGGGTTAATTTTTCCAATCACACGAAGGGGGGGGAGGAGATTTCTCTGTAGACGAGTAATGGGTGATGGATAAACGTGCGGGCACTAAGACCGCAAGGCATTCATTCCTCCTACTGTTTGATGCAGAAGCTCAGAGGAGGAGGAGGAGGAGGAGGAGGAGGAGGAGGCTAGGAAGGGGAGGAAAGCAATGCTAAATCCAGGATATATCTGAGGGAGCGAGACGGAACAGGGAGGGGGAATAAAGCCTGGGGGGGTGGGGGCGGGGGCATCCCAGGAGCAAGCCCCGTGCAATTTATTTCTATATTTTTGTAATATAGCACGTAGCGTCTCTGAAGAAACCGGCCCCCATGAACATGTCAGTGTTGACTTTGCAAGAATACGAATTTGAAAAGCAATTCAACGAGAATGAAGCCATTCAATGGATGCAAGAAAACTGGTAGGTGATGCTCGGGTGAACTACTGCTTCTAGGTGGCATTTCGGGGGCAGCGCCTGTCTTGTCGGGGGACCTCATTTGGTATTCGGTGTCTGTGGATCGATTGGCCCCACTGACTGCCACGGTCAGCCAATTCGTCGTAAGTTACTCTGACCCTGCATCCCCGCTACAGTTTACGGTGGATGAGTGGGTCTGCCTAGCCCCGTGTATGTTTCTATCGAGCCTTGTTTATGTTTACGTATAGGGACATACTATGAACATGCTCATCTAGAAAACAGTAAATAAGAGGTGGGTCAGAAAGGGGGGGGGGGGAAAGTGATTTGGCTAGTGGGCTCTGAAAACCAGCAGGCAAAAATGGGAAGATCTAGTACCTCGTCTCGGATTTTCTAAACATTTCGGGGGTGGCCGCGAATTGGGGTCTGATGAGAATCTCCCCACGCCCCCCCCCCCATCCTGTCCTTCAACCGGCTCTGGCCCCCCTCCATCCTCTCACCGTCTCCCTTACGTCCTTTCTTTCTCCTTGCATCTCCCTGCCAACAGCACTTCCCCATCTCTTGCTCCCGTGCCCCCCTGCCATCCCCTTCCTCCCAAACCTTCCTGTCCCTTTCCCCCCATCCCAGTTAGGAGGGCCCGGCTGCGATCACAAAACAGCAATAACGAGTCCCCTGAAACCTAACCTGTGGAGACGTGGCCTGGGTGAACTTTCTTTTAAAGATCCAGCCGGTCACCCGTGTCAGCTGGCCAGAGCCCGGGCTTGGGAGTCAGAGGTCGTGGCTTCTAGTCCCGGCTCTGCCTCTTGTCTGCCGTGTGACCTTGGCCCAGTCGCTTCACTTCTCTGGGCCTCGGTTATCTCATCTCTGAAATGGGATTTGAGACCGTGAGCCCCACGTGGCACAATCTGATTACCTTGTCTGTGCCCCAGCGCTTAGAATAGTGCTTGGCACATTGTAAGCGCTTAACAGATTCCATTATTATTAGTAGTGGAGAGACGGCTCACTTGCTCCCGGTTCAAGTTCTCTGAAAAGTCAAGATGAAACCAACCCCCTCGGCCTCATGGTTCTGGGGGGGGGAGGGAAGGTAGAAAGGACTGGCCAAAAAAAAAAAAGTTCGAATTGAGGGATACATCACGGATTTCCTCCTCCAACCACTTGAAAAGGCGTGTTAGGTGATAGTCATCTTGCAATATTTATCAGGAGGACCGTCTAATGCAGTGATCCCTTTTTTTTTTCCCTCCCTCCCCGGTGGGAACGAATCTGCCTGAGGATTTCGGCTGCTTTAATTGGAGCACGTCCCGGACAATAAGTCACCCCTCCCCGGAGCTGGCCTTGCCCCCTCCCCAAGGCCCCTGGGCAGGGGGCTGAGGATGGAGAAGCCTTGCTCCAAACAGAGCCTCCTCTTAGCAGCATGGAGCTCCGGATGTTTCCGCCTGGGTGCATATGCCGAGCTGCAGACATAAACACACAGACATGCACACACACAGACACACATATACACACACACCTCCACGCTCATCAATGAGGGAGGGAGCGCCCCGAGAGACGAGGGGAAACGCATTTCCTTTCCTCCTCCACCTTCGGCCGGCAAGATGCCCACCCGAGAACGAGAAACGCGTGGGAAGGGAGGGGCAGGGGAGCTGCCAGGCTCTGCAGACCCGCCATCCTTTGGAGACACACTCAACCCCCCCCCCCCCAAAAAAAGCCACACACACGTGTGCACTCGCCGAAATCTCCCTGTTGCGTCCCCAGGCCGGACCCATTGATCGCAGCTGCCTTGGCTGTTGCATTTGTTGCATGCATTTGTTGCATTTAAGCCTCTGCCTGGCCCCCTCCCCCAGGGGCCCCCCGTGCAGACCCTCCCTCCAGCCCAGGCCTCGTCGGAGCCGTTGCGATTGCCTGCATCGGCTCCAGCAACGAGGGGGGAGGGCTGGCGTGGCATGGCGAGTGTGTGTGTGTGTGTGTGTTGGGGGGGGGGGGTCGTGCAGCAAGGAGGAGGAGAGAGGGAGGAAGGGGCTCGCCCGGGTCCTTTTCCGGGAGCAGGGGAGGGGCCTTTAGGCTGCAGCCTCTCCACCCCAGCGTGTGCCGAGGGGATGGTTTTCAGCTGGGACTTCCCTCCCCCCACTAGAAAATTCAGCATTTAAAAGGCCTTGATGCTTGGGTGACCCGCAGGATCCCCCAGCCCATTACCAGGCCACCTTCGGTTCTTCCACTCTACCGTCCACGCCCCCCCTCTTTGCCCCCCACCATTTCTCCCCGGGGGATAATTTGGGGGGTCGAGGATGGGGTTCAGCACCACACTGTGTCTCGCGTTTCAGCATTCACTCCTCCCGCCACTTGCACCCCTTCGCTGGGGGTCTCCAAGCGTCCGCCGCCTCATCTCCTCTCTGGTCCGGCGGCCCGGATGACCCCCGGCCTCCCGGAGCCTGCCCTGTTTTGTGCCCTCGGCCTCATGACCGCTTCCGCTCTCACCCCTACCCCTCATCTGCCTCCCCGTCCTCCTTCCCTTGCCTCATCCCGTACCCCTAAACCACGCGCACCACTTCCCGGCTCCTTTCCTCATCCGTCCCCGCGCCTCTCCTCTCTGTGTTATTGTCCCCCTGCATTCACTCTCTTCCTTATCCCCCCTCTCCTTTTCAATTAAATCCTCACAAGCACCCTACTCCGATTCCACCCAACATCCTGGAATCTTGACACCCTCTATTCTCTCCTTTCCGGCTAGGCCCCTGTCTTTGGCCTGTTCCATCCCTCCCGGCTATGCCCCGCATCCTGTATGTCCTTGTCCCTCTTCGCTTCAGTCTATCCGTTCACGCAGCTTCCTCGATTCGCTTCCGCGGCCAGGTGGATACAGCCCGGGCCTGGGAGTCCGAAGGACCTAGGTTCTAGTCCTGGCCCTCCCACTTAGTAATTACGGTACTTGTTAAGCGCTTACTATGTGCCCAGCACTGTTCTAATCACTGGGGTAGGTACAAGCGAATCAGGTTGGACAGAGTCCACGTCCCACGTGGGGCTCAACTCCTAATCCCCATTTTACAGGCGAGGTAACTGAGGCCCAGAGAAATGAAGGGATTTGCCAAGGTCACACAGCAGACGAGTGGTGGAGCCGGGATTAGGACCCAGATTCTTCTGACTCCCAGGCACGTGCTTTATCCACTGTGCCGTGTTGCTTCTCGACAGCACTTCTCGACATACTCGTCTGCCGTGTGACCTTGGACACACTTCACTTCTCTGTGCTTCAGTTACCTCATCTGAAATATTGGGATTAGGGCTGTGAGCCCACTGTGGGAAAGGGAGGATTAGGACTGTGAGCCCCCTGTGGGAAAGGGACTGTGTCCAACCCCATTTGCTTACATCCTCCCCAGAGTTTAGGACAGAGTCTGGCACATAGTAAGTCCTTAACCAATACCACAACTGATATTCCTCCTCCATTCTCTTCCTTCGATAGTAGTCATGATGATATTAATAGCGGTATTTTTTAAGCCAAGC
This sequence comes from Ornithorhynchus anatinus, assembly GCF_004115215.2. Lineage (NCBI taxonomy): Eukaryota > Metazoa > Chordata > Mammalia > Monotremata > Ornithorhynchidae > Ornithorhynchus > Ornithorhynchus anatinus. Next base: position 36,309,467 of record NC_041739.1, read on the forward strand.
CGTGAGGTAGAAACAGTGCAGTCAGATGAGATGCAATCCCTGCCCCACATGGGGTTCACTGTCCAAGGAGTTTAACCTTTAATGGAGAGGGAACCCAATAAATGACCTTAGAAATGCTTTGTCCACTTATCGGTGATGGTGACCCTGCCCCCTTAATCATTTTTGTAACCCTCCCCGTATGAGCGTCGAGCCTGTTTTTCCACTTACTTTATCTTCCCTGTTCTTACTTAACAATAATAATGTCGGTATTTGTTAAGCGCTTACTATGTGCAGAGCACTGTTCTAAGCGCTGGGGTAGACGCAGGGGAATCGGGTTGTCCCAGGTGGGGCTCACGGTCTTAATCCCCATTTTGCAGACGAGGTAACTGAGGCACGGAGAAGTTAAGTGACTCGCCCACAGTCACTTCACTTACCTCGTGGTACTGAGGGGTACGATCTCGTTCCCTCTAATAATAATTGTGGTGTTTGTTAAACTCATTCATTCAGTCGTATTTATTGAGCGCTTACTGTGTGCAAATCACTGTATCAAGCGGTTGGGAGAGTACAATATAACAACAAACTGACACATTCCTTCCCACGGACGAGCTCAAGCACTGGGGTAGCCACAAGATGATCAGGTCGGACACAGTTCTGTCTCACCTGAGGCTCACAGCCTCGGGGCAAGGGAGAACGGGTAATGAATTTCTATTTTACAGATGAGCAAACTGAGGCCCAGAGAATAATAATGTTGGTATTTGTTAAGCGCTTACTATGTGCAGAGCACTGTTCTGAGCGCTGGGGTAGATACAGGGTAATCAGATTGTCCCACGTGAGGCTCACAGTTAATCCCCATTTTACAGATGAGGTAACTGAGGCACAGAGAAGTGAAGTGACGTGCCCACAGTCACCCAGCTGACAAGTGGCAGAGCCGGGAGTCGAACTCATGACCGCTGACTCCGAAGCCCAGGCTCTTAAAGTGACTTGCTCCAGGTCACACAGCGAGTGGTGGAGCCAGAATTAGAACCCAAGTCCTAGGTCTCCCAGACCCATACTCTTTTCTTAGGCCAAACTCATTCTCATTTCTACAGCATTACCTGGATTTCATAGCCACAGCCGGTCATCCGAGACTCTCATGAGGGTGGTGACGTGCTCTGAGGATCCTATAGAGACTTCCAGGTTTCTAGAGAAAAATCAGTTAAAATAATTAATAGAAATGAAGTTACTAATCACTTAACTTGCAGAATGGAAACAATTATGTTTCTGAGGGATGCCAGAGTTGTATGTTTTAAATTTTTCAGATTAATTGAATGTAATAAACTCTTCTGATCATTTTTTGAAATCGTTTTGACAACACTGTAATAAAACCTGGTTTAGATGTCCACTTTTAATTAAAAGGAGAATAGTTAATAATGGGCAAAAAACCCACTCTTGCCCTTTTTAAATGAGAGGTGGGTTTTCAGCTCGGACTTCCTTACCCTCACTGGAAAATTCGGCGTTTAAAAGGCCTTGATGCTTGGGTGACCGCAGGATCCCCCCAGCCCTTTATCAGTCCACCTTCAGCTTACTATGTGCCCAACACCGTTCTCATCACTGGGGTAGATGCAAGCTAATCAGGTTGGACAGAGTCCCCGTCCCACATGGGGCTTAACTCTTAATCCCCATTTTACAGGTTAGGTAATTGAGGCTCAGAGAAATGAAGGGATTTGCCCAAGGTCACACAGCAGACAAGTGGCGGAGCCGGGATTAGAACCCAGATTCTTCTGACTCCCAGGCACGTGCTTTATCCACTATTACGTGGACACATAGGCCACATTGCTTCTTCCTCTTCAAATTCTAATTGTTGATGTTTTGAAAAGGGAACGTGATAGAATTAGGTTCTGATTGTCTTAACCTCAGGAATAAGAAAAGCATTTTTTTTAACCCTCATCTATACAGAAGCAGCTTGCCCTAGGGGAAAGAGCGCGGGCCTGGGAGTCAGAAGATCTACGTTTTAATTCCACTCTGCTGTGTGGTCTTTGGCGAGTCGCTTAACTTCTCTGTGCCTCAGTTCCTTCATCTGCAAAATGGAGATTAAATACCTGTGGTCCCTTCTATTTAGACCGTGAGCCCTCTGTGGGACCCGATTATCTTGCATCTGCCCCAGAATTTAGTACGGTGCTTGGCATATAGTAAGTGTTTAAACAAATTCCGCAATTATTATGTAGAAGCGGCATGGCCTAGTGGAAAGAGCACAGACCTAGAAGGCAGAGGACCTGCGTTCTAGTCCTAGCTCCGCCACATGACGGCTATGAACCTGGGCAGGTCACTTAACTTCTCTGTGCCTCGGTTACCTCAGCTGTACAATAGAAATTAAGATTATGAGTCCTGCTTGGGACATGGACTGCATCCAACCCGAATAGCTTGCATCTACGCCAGTGCTTAGTACGGTGCCTGACACATAGTAAGCACTTAACAAATGCCATTAAAAATACTATTACGCAGAAAAATTCAGGTAAATTTGAAATTCAGAATAGAAAAAGACATCTACTCATCCAGTCCGTTTCCCCTTCAATAAGCAGTATTCCTCCTCTCACTTCTAGAGAGGCAGCATGGCGTAGTGGATAGAGCATGGGCCTGGGAGTCAGAAAGTCATGGGTTCTGACCCCGGCTCTGCCACTCGTTTGCTGTGTGACCTTGGGCAAGTCACCTCACCTCTCTGTGCCTCAGTTACTTCATCTGTAAAATGGGGATGGAAGCTCTGAGCCCCACGTGGGAGAGGGATTGTGTCCAACCCGATTTGCTTGTATCCACCCCGGTGCTTAGTGTAGTGACGGGCACATAGTAAGTGCTCAACAAACGCCATAATTATTATTATTACTCATTTCGTGTGCGCATGTTTGGGAAGTCAGAGAGAACATCTTTTCAAAGCGGGTTGTTTCAAACCTCTGTTCATTTTCAACCATGTTGGTTGTGGGCAGGGAGTGTGTCTGTTTATTGTTGTATTGTACTTTCCCAAATGTTAGGTACAGTGCTCTGCACACAGTAAGCACTCAATAAATACAATTGAACGAATGAACTGCAGGATGGGGACATGAGTTTGAGGAGATGAGACATTTGGAAATTCAATTGATCTGCACCCTCTGGAGGATGGACCTGTGGTTCCTGAGAATTTCTACTTAGAATTGCCACCCATTTATTTCTTCCTGAGCTCAACCACACAGAGAAAATGATAAACCCATTCATTCATGGAATTACCTTGTATAATATGAGCCGGTATAAAATTAGTTGTAAGGCAGTTAATCCCTATTAAGGTTTTAAATTTTGAAAGATGTTGTATAATATTCTTTTAGTAACAGTGTATAAGAAGGGAGTTCTTCAGTATTCACCGTCAACTGATCATAGCTACAGCTGCAGTTGGAGTTTTAATATAAAATTTTAATATAAAGGTACCAGGCTAGTCTCATTATGAAGGCCCCAAATTGGCTTTATTAGGGAATATCTTCTAAGGATAATTTAACTGGCTTATTTTGTAGCATAGCAAATATTACTGGAATAGGGAAAGCAGAGACAAAGTTCATGTTTGTGGTGGAGGTATTGTTATTAAAGCTGAAAAGGGAAACTACTTTGAGAAACTGTGATACTCATTAGGCAAGAGAAGCAGTGTGGGCTGCTGTGTGAGCATGGGCCTGGAGGTCAGAGGACCTGACTTCTAATTCCGGCTCTGCCACTTGCCTAATGAGTGACCATGGGCAGGTCACTTAACTTCTCTGTGCCTCAGTTACCTCACTTGCAAAATGGGGATTAAGACTCTGAGCCCCATGTGGGACATGCCTTGTGTCCAACCTGATAAGCTAGTATCCACCCCTTTGCTTAGTACAGTGCCTGACACATGGTAAGCGCTTAACAGATACTATGAAATAATTTAAAAAAAATCCACAAAACTAGCGTGGTGACATTGTGGCAATTTATCCAAATGCCATTTGCTGTAGTCATTCTGTGTCATTTAAACTGAATAATGGGAACTTTAATATTAAATAATATTTTGAAGAGGGCAGATATAGAATTGGTTGGACTTATTAGGAAAAATCTCAAAATACGAATGATCGTATTTATATATTGCAGTTCTTCGGTCATGAAGAGAATACAACTCGGGTCCTTTAAAATACAGCTCAGAGCTTATTTAGCTTTTGTGAATTGTTAACTCAATATCATTACTGACCTAAAAAAGATTCTAAGAATATGTTCACTGAAGGTGGGAGGTCAGTACTATACAAATCATTTCCTTTTAAAATTCACAGTAAATTAGCATGAAATGAAAAGCAAAGGCATTAGGTTATGAAGTCAAATACATTAGTCATAAATATACCAAAGCTACCTTAATAAATAAATACATTCTATTGGATATTATCTAGAAGTCGATCGTGTATTTTAAAATGAAAATATTAAAGTGTTTTTAAAATAACAGAATTATGGTAGTTTCGGTTTGAGTTTATTGACTCATAATATTTTAGGTAAATTAGTAATTGAGCAGAAATAGCATCCGAACTTTTCTAGAAATATAAAATAACGTTTCCCCTCTGTTTTTTTTTTTGCCGGATACAGTTTCTCTTCTCTATTCCTAGTTCAACTCTGGCACAGAAGTCCTGCTTCACAGACAGCTTCCCCAGCAAGGGAGCAGAATTTATTGGTTATCCGGAATAGGAGCCAAAAGTTTGACTAAGCAATAAGTCGGCAATTTTCCCTTTCCTGTGTTTCCCTGGCTTCCCGGGTTTAGTGCAGACGGCAGTAGATGACAGCAACTCTAGTTGTAACTGTCTGGCCAATAATCATTATCTTCTGATATCTGCTGACATAGTCCTCACCAATAGGAAAGCTGGAGACTTGTGGTGACTTGCTCTAACATGTGTTACATCACGAAGAGGGCTTGCCCAAACTCACACTCAAATCTCCCTCCTTCTCCTCCTTGCCTTTGCAGTTTCTTAGAGTAATTTATCCACGTCTCAAATGATTTTACCTTGGGTCTTTCACAGAGAGGTGGGTTCAAGACCACGTTCTGGGATTTAGTTTGGTCCATTCTAAAATCTTAGGTTTTTCGTCTTTCTATTCACCGTTTCCACTCGGAGATGTTGTCTGAGGCGTATCGTCCCCCAGAGGTGTAGTAAAAGAAAAACTGTTTAAATCGAGACCAACGTTTACGTGACTTCTAACTTTAGGGGAGGAAAGTTCGTGCTGATGTAAGGTTTCAGCAACTCAGAAAAAGGAGGGGGTAGTGAATCCACGTTTTATCAATGGCGTGCTGGAAATTCAGGTTATCCTCACGTATCATCGCGCTGTTATAAAAGCTGTGGTTTCTATCGCATGGATCTTAAATGTTATTCAGAAATTGCGTACGGAATTGTAATTACCGGAGCAAATCCATTTTAGTGTTACGAATGTGGTGAACCGTAGAATGATTTCAAATAAATTACATTTTAGTCATTCTCCCAATTTCACAAGGATTGCGCTAGATAAAATATTGCCAGATAAAATGTATCCCTTTGCACTGATTGCGGCTTAATTTTCCAAACATGCCTTACGTACAGTACTGAGTTGACTTGATAACCCACTCCTCAGAACCTGGCTGCTTTGTACTGCATTAGTGTGGTATCACTATGTGGCTCAGTAAGCATTAAAAGTAGGGTACGAGGACGTGGCCTAGTGGATAGAGGATGGACCTGGGAATCAGAAGAACCTGGGTTCTAATCCTGACTCTGCAGCTTGTCTGCTGTGTGACCTTGGGCAAGACGCTTCACTTCTCTGTGCCTCAGTTACCTCATCTGTAAAATGGGGATTAAGAGTGTGAGCCGTATGTGGGACAGGGGATGCGTCCAACCTGATTAGCTCGTATAATAATAATAATAATGACGATGATGGTATTCGTTAAGCGCTTACTATGTGCCAAGCACTGTTCTAAGCGCTGGGGTAGATACAAGGTAATCAGGTTGTCCCACGCGAGGCTCACAGTTTTAATCCCCATTTTACAGAAGAGGTAACTGAGGCACAGAGAAGTGAAGTGACTTGCCCAAGGTCAAACAGCAGACAAGGGCCAGAGTCAGGATTAGAACCCACGACTTCTGACTCCCAAGCCTGTGCTCTTTCCACTAAGCCATGTTGCTTCTGCATCTATCCCGGTGTTTAGAGTAGTGCCTGGCACATAGTAAGTGCTTAGCAAATAAGCACTTACTATGTGCCAGGCACTATCCTTTTTATTTTGATCTACTTCTGAGAAAACATGTTCGGAAGAAAGAACGAGTCTAATTCTGTAGGCTCGAATTCAGAAAGTTGCAACCAAGCCCCCCGGTTCCACTGGGGCCAGACAGAGGCTGTAAACAGAAGGGTTATACACTGTGGCTGTGACCAAGTTGATTCAGCTCTGCTTTTTACATTATAGCAGAATTTGATATAGCAGGAAAACTGAAGGATACAGTCACCAAAACATGAAAAGCAATCGAATCGTTGTTACACAAATCTACACTCACATAACATTTATTGATTGATTCACTTAAGAAGACACTTGCACAAGTTGGATATAAACTCAGTCTGTGGGAAGGTTAAATTTGGGGAGAAAAGCAGCTGAGCAGGGGTTTTAAATACTCAATGTGTGCTGGGTCTTGCAAGAGTTAAACAGTGGGAAGGTGAGAATTTACATGAGAGAGAGAGCGCGCCAATATGAATGTGAATTTTTGAGTCTGCCGTGCTCCTGGCCTGAGCTCTCTTTGGGCTCTTGTTTACTCCCTTTAAACCAATTCCTCCTCGTGATACAGGAGACTGGTAATGAAGTGGTGTGTCGTTCCTGCCACTGGCTGGGAGATGGAACAGTACTTTTCCAAAGCGGGTCGTTATTGAAATCGTCTTAACAGATCCAGAAGATGCCAACAGGAACAGGAAAGGTGGAAAAGAAATCAAGGGGAGCTAGGAGTCATAGTGAGCTAGAAAGCATAGTGAGGAAAAGGCAGGTAAGAGACTGAGATTGCCACTGTCTTCTCCCAACTCTTCTCTCCGGCACACATTTTCTGTTTGCCTTAAATACTGGCCAATTATTAAAAAATGTGTAAAATACCTGAGTCCTCTAGGATTGAACTCTTTTCTTTCCCACTGACTCAGTGACTTAGAAGAAGGGATGTGATAAGGCACAGCCATTTTCCATAGTGCTGTGGGAGGTTTTATAATAATGTTGGTATTTGTTAAGCGCTTACTATGTGCCGAGCACTGTTCTAAGCGCTGGGGTAGACACAGGGGAAGCAGGTTGTCCCACGTGGGGCTCACAGTCTTAATCCCCATTTTACAGATGAGGGAACTGAGGCACAGAGAAGTTAAGTGACTTGCCCACAGTCACACAGCTGACAGGTGGCAGAGCTGGGATTCGAACTCATGAGCCCTGACTCCAAAGCCCGTGCTCTTTCCACTGCGCCACGCTGTTTTATGTGCTCAGTCAATCCATCGAGGGTATTACTGACTGCTTACCATGTGCAGCATCCTGGACTAAGCACTTGGGAGGGTATAATACAATAGAGTTTGTGGACGGGTTCCTTGCCCTCAAGAAACTTACAGTCTAGAGGGGGAGAACCAGGGTTTGTTCAGGTTGGGAGAGTTTGGCGGCAGTTTCTGTTAAGGTACCACTGCTCCTCTAGACTGTAAGCTCACTGTGGGCAGGGAACGTATCTGTTATATCGTACTCTTCCCAAATGCTTAATACAGTGCTCTGCCCACAATAAATGCTCAATAAATATGATTGACTGACTGCTCTCCTCCACATCTCCTCCTCCTCTCCCCCGCCCCGATTTTTGCCACCCCTGGAGTCGGCAATCTGAGAATCACCTGTCACTGGACAACGTTGTGTCAAGGTCCCGGCCCCCCAGATTCAACCCACACCTCACCACGGTGTTGTGGTGAAACAACTAAAAGAAAAGGAATGCCTGCCATTATCCGTATTATTTATCCGAGGGTCAATCAGTGGTATTTGTTGAGTGCTCACTGTGTTCAGAGTACTGTACTAAGCGCTTGGGAGAGTACACTACAATAGAATTGGTAGAGCTGTTTCTTGCCCACAAGGAGCTTAGAATCTACAGGGGGAGACCAACATTAAAATAAATTATGGATACGTACATAAATGCGTAGGGCTGAGGGTGGGGTGAATGTCAAATGGTTAGGTGACACAGAAAGGAGAGCAAATGGGAAAGGAGGGCGTAGTTAGGGAAGGCCTCTTGGAGGAGATGTGATTATTGGAGGTGGGGAGAGATGGTGGTCTGTAGGATATGAAGGGGGAAGGATTTCTGGGCCAGAGGGAGGACGAGAGTGAGGGGTAGGTGGTGAGATAGATGAGATCGAGTTACTGTGAGTCGGTTGGCGTTAGAGCAGGGAAGTGCGTGAGCTGGGTTGTCGTAGGAAATCAGGAGTAGGAGAGGGCAAGCCGACTGAATGCTTTAATGCCAATGGTAAGGAGGGAGTTTGTTTGACATGGAGGAGGGATGGGCAACCACCGGAGGTTCTTGAAGACTGAGGAGACGTGGAGTGAAAGTTCTTTTAGAAAAATGATCTGGGCAGCAGAGTGGAGGGTGGATCGGAGTGGGGAGAGACAAGAGGCGGGGAGAAGAGCAAGAAGACCGATGATCAATCCGTCAATCAATCAGTAGAATTTATTGAGCCTGTACTCTCCCAAGCACTTAGTACAAAATTGCCGCAAAGATAGTAAAGGATCAATAAACCATCTATCTTTGCTATCTTTACTATCTTTGCAGCACTTTTGTACTAAGTACTCGGGAGAGTACAGTAGCATTATTAAACGTGATCCCTGGCGTCAGAGTTTATAATCTAACGAGAGAGACAGACACTAAAATAATTTACAGAAAGAAGGAACGGTGGATAAGTAGAAAAGTACTTGAGTAATAAAGTACGTACATATCTGTAATTCATTTTGATTAATGTCTGTCTCACCCTCTAGACTGTAAGCTGAGCAGGAATGTATATAGAAACTGATGAATGTAATAATAGTAATTATTACAATATATAATATCATAATATTGTAATTATAGTGTTAACTGCTTACTATGTGCAATAAACTGTACTAAGCACTGGGGAAGATACAAAGTAATAAGGTTGGACACAGTCCCTGTCCCACATGAGGCTCAGAGTCTAAGAAGGGGGGAATAGGATTTAATCTCCACTGTACTTAGTACAAAGCACATAGTACAGTGCTCTTCATTGAGTAAGCACTCAATAAATACCATTGATTGATTAAATACCATTGATTGCTATAAGTCAATACATACAGAAATGCTACAGGTTGTTGTGAGTGCATAAATGCACAGTGATGCGGAAGGTTTGAGTTGCAGGGGATATAACCTGGAGATAGGAAGAATTATACCTGTCCAAATACAACGTCTGACCGATGAGCTCCATTTTTTGTAGAGTCCTGGAGAGGACTCCTCAGTTCTGCTGGGGAGGAAGGGGGAAATGGAGCCCAATAATAATGATGACGATGATAATACTGTGTGACTGTGGGCAAGTCACTTCACTTCTCTGTGCCTCAGTTCCCTCATCTGTAAAATGGGGATTAAGACTGTGAGCCCCACATGGGACAACCTGATTCCCCTGTGTTTACCCCAGCGCTTAGAACAGTGCTCTGCACATAGTAAGCGCTTAACAAATACCAACATTATTATTATTATAATAGTAATTATAATAATAATAATCATATTTGTTAAATGCCTACTGTGTGCCTAGCACTGTACTAAGTGCTGGGGTAGATACAAGATCATCAGGTCCCACAAGGGGCTCACCGTCCAAGTAGAAGGGAAAACAGGTTTGAATCCCCGTTTTGCCAATGAGGGAACTGAGGCCCAGAGAAAAGTGACTTGCCCGAGGTCACACATCACTAAGTGGCGGAGCAGGGTTTAGAACCCAGGTTATCCACCCGGGGCACAGTCCAGCTGCTCTACATTGGCAGTAGGATTGTTGTCATCCATCACAATCCTTAGTTCTCGACCCTAGAGGAGATTAGGTGTTGTGTGGGACACATGCTCCTTAGGGAAAGAGCTGTTGGCCTCTCCATATGTACATTAGGGAAAGGAAAAGAGGTGGCATGGCCTAATGGATAGAGCATCGGGCCTTGGGGTCAGAAGGACCTGGAGTCTAATCCTGGCTTCTCCACCTGTCTGCTGTGTGGCCTTGGGCAAATCGCTTCACTTCTCTGGGCCTCAGTTACCTCATCTGTCAAATGAGGATTAAGACTGTGAGCCCCATGTGGGACATAGACTGTGTCCAACCTGATTAGCTCATCTCTACCCCAGCATTTAGTACAGTGCTTGGCATATAGTAAGCACTTAACAAATACCAAAATTATTATTATTTTTATTATTGATCACAGATACCATTTAAAAATAGGAGCGATCCTCTGTTCTGACTCAAACCCCTGCAAGGAACCTTCTTTCAGTTTATACATTAGTTTCTCTAGGATTCTCTCAGTGCTTAGGGATTTCGTTTTACCTCTGACTGTTGAAGTGTCTATAATTCTCTCATGCTGTTCTTTTCATGTTTCTTGTCATTCTCGTCTTTCATATTATCATTTTTCTTTCCTTACATGTCAGTTGCCAACCCCCTCCTCTCCTGATTCCTAGACTGTGGGCTCTTTAGAGGGGCTTATTTCTCATTCATTTATTCATTCTTTCAGTCGTATTTATTGAGCGCTTTCTGTGTGCAGAGCACTGTACTAAGCACTCGGGAGAGTAAAGTACAATAAACAGACACATTCCCTGCCTACAACGAGCATACATCCTGGTACTTCTTTCCTGGCATTTATTTCAGTGCTTGGCATATAATAAGTACTTAATAAATATTATAGCTACTGCTATTTCCAGCGTGCTACTACTTCAGCTATTCAGATTGAAACCATGATCGTGCTTTATTACTGAACTATTTTTACTTTAAACCTCTAATTAACTTTGAACTTTAGACTGTAAGCCCCATGTGGGACAGGGACTGTGTCCCATCTGATTACTTTATATCAATCAGCCCCAGTGGTTAGTACATAGTGCTTGGCACATAGTAAGTGCTTAACAGATACCATAAAAAGATAAAAAAAACATTAGTTTTAATCAATTGTCTTTGCCCCAAATCAGCAACTGAAAACATTTACTTACTTACACAGAGGGATTGGCCTTTCCTTGCCTCTGTCAGGAGGAGATAGACATTCACTGATTGTAAATGCCAATAGTAATTTCAGTAGGGAAGTGATTACTTGTGTAAAGTTTTCGTATGCTCCGTATTCCCACTTCGTTCAAGAAATACAGTTTACTTTCATATCAGAGTATTTTCTTGGTCAGAGTAAATATGGTAGTGAGGAGGAACGTGATATAACATCTTTAAGCAGTTGATATTCGTCCCATAGCACTCATGAACATAGCCGTAATTTATTTTCATGTCTGTCTCCCCCTCCAGACTGTAAACTCCTTGTTGTGTCTACCAACTGTTTTGTATTTACATTCTCCCACGCACTTATAGCATAGTGCTCTGCGCACACTAAGTGCTCAATAAATGTCACTCGTGGATCGATTGATTGAGACGAGTATTTGGATCTTTAGGCGAGTAGTAGTAAAAAGCATCTGTTGAATGTGCTGTAGAGGCAACACTTTTTTGTTTCCTACGTACTTAAGTCCTCACAATCCCCTATAACAGTTATGCCCCCTGCCCATCATCTCCTCTTATCTGTACTTTTTTGAACTCACTGTCTCCCCTGCTAGACTGTAACATCCTTGAAGGTAGGGATCATGAATACCATCATGAATTCTAGTACAATATCCCAAGCCCTTAGTCCTGCATTAGGCGCTCTTATGCTATTGATTAAGCTAATAATACTTATTGGGGTATCTGTTAGGCGCTTGGTATGTGCCAAGCACCGTATTAAGTTCTGGGATAGATAGAAGAATAATCATGTAAAACAGTCTCTATTCCACATGGGACTCATGTTCTAAGGGGGATGGAGAATTGATGAGGAAACTCAAACACAAAGAGAGTCGAATGACTTGCCCAAGCTCACACAGCAGGCAAGTGGAGTAGGCAGGATTAGAATCCAGGGCTGCTGACTCCCAGGTCTCTGCTCTTCTCCAGTGAAGAGAAGCAGCGTGGCTTAGTAGAAGGGGCATGGGCTTGGGGGTCAGAGTTTGTGGATTCTAACGCCGGCTCTGCCACTTGTCTGCTTTGTGGCCTTGGGCAAGCCACTTGATTTATCTGGGCCTCCATCATCTCATCTGTAAAATGGGGACTAAGACTCTGAGCCCCACGTGGGACAACCTGCTTACCTTCTATGTACCCCACTGCTTAGAACAATGCTTGGCACATAGTAACCGCTTAACAAATACCATTATTATTATTATTATTATTATTATCGTTTCTCTTTCCAATGGGCCATAGCTCAAACAAGTTAGTCCAACACAGGTTTGTCCAAATTAAATATGGCAGCTCAAATCTTATTTCAGGCATTTTATAAGTGGAATTTTTAAAACAACCTACTTTCCTCAACTGTAGCTTTTTATCTTTGGGATAACTCTCAGTTAACCTTACCAGATTGATTAGCCTTCCGATGGCTACGTGCCTTAGCACTGAGTTATACTGGCACCAAACAAAGACTGAGATGTCTCCCCAGTGTAATGGGTTATGTACGTCCCATATGTCAAGAATATTGGCTGATACTCGCCAGTATTCTGGGACATCAGGCTTCCGTCCAGTGACGGAACACTTGTAATTCAATGGGTAACGTTAATTAAAATGTAAATGCATTTAAACAGCATGACTCACCTTCAAGGGGTTAATTGACATTTTCATAGGTTATTTGTTCAGACCTTTGAATCTGGAAGCCTGTCACCTAAGGAGGTCCTGTAAAAGAAGACTTTAGTTAAGGTTTGATGAAGGGCTTGAGCTTGCGAACAATTCATGAAAGAATATAACCTCCAAGTCAGTAAGCATTTAAGAGCTGATAGCATTGAGTCGTCAGAGTCTCCACCGGTAGGAGTGAGCAGCTGACTACCTCACAACTACCTAACACACACACTCACACCTCTCTCCAGTATTTATAGAAAGACGAGATTTTTTTTTTAATTTTAGTGGTATTCAAGTGCATATTATGTGACAGGCACCATCCTAAGCACTGGGGTAGATACAAGACAATCAGGTTTGACACAGTTCATGTCCCAACATGGTGCTCACAGTCTTAACCCCCACTGAGACACAGAGAAGTTCGATGACTTGTCCAAGGTCACACAGCAGATAAGTGCTGAAGCCGGGATTAGAACCCAGGTTCTCTAGCCCTCAGGTCCATACACGTTTCATGCTGCTTCTCACGTGAGTAAATGACAAGAGCAGCATTATGGGAAGAATTTTTAGTAGTGCGTGCCCACACCCTGACATAAGCGTACCCCCAGATGGCATGTAGTGAAGACTATGGGCTGTTTTTACACTGCGGACACAAAGCTTTGTCATAGAAGTTTGCAGTCCGAGCATAGCGGTGGGAAACAATTTCTCGAGAGGAAGAATGGGGCTCAGTATTCAAATGAGAGCGTAGAGAGATTCTTTGTTTTTGACTGGAATAGATTAAATGTCAGCACATGGGTTCTGAAGTTTCCTCTGGCTGAAATGATCAGATTTCTCTCCTAAGTGAAGGCTCCATCTAAGTTTGAAGCCAAGGTAATAGAAGGAGAGGCAGAGAACGAGGAGATAAAACCATCTTGGAATCCGGATCGAAGCTATAGACAAAGAGCCACTGCCCTCTGTTAGTTTCCTGGAAACATCCTGGTTTCTAGTTATGCCCAGTTGCTCAGAGTCCAAGAAGGAATTTCTGGAATTTTTTATCCTGGAATTCTACCTTGGGATCCGACCATTTTAAGCATGTGGGGGATTTGGAGCAGTTGTTACCAGTTGTCCATTTATCTCCCTTCTTACCCTTCATATCTCTCCTCTTCTCACTCTAGTGACAGGCTCTCAGGAGCGCAGGTTCAGTGTTAGGGCACCAGATGGGGGATCAACTGTAGCAGGAAATAATAATAATTATGGTATTTGGTAAGTGCTTACTCTGTGCCAGGCACTCTGCTAAGCACAGGGATGGATACAAGCAAATCAGGTTGGACACAGTCCTTGTCCTACATTCATTCATTCAATAGTATTTATTGAGCGCTTACTATGTGCAGAGCACTGTACTAAGCGCTTGGAATGGACAAATCGGTAACAGATAATAATAATAATAATAATGCTGATGTTTGTTAAGCGCTTACTATGTGCCGAGCACTGTTCTAAGCGCTGGGGTAGACACAGGGGAATCAGGTTGTCCCACGTGGGGCTCACGGTCTTAATCCCCATTTTACAGATGAGGTAACTGAGGTACAGAGAAGTGAAGTGACTTGCCCACAGTCACACAGCCGACAAGTGGCGGAGCAGGGATCCGAACCCATGACCTCGGACTCCAAAGCCCGTACTCTTTCCACTGAGCCACAGTCCCCGCCTTTTGACGGTCTTACAGTCTAATCGGGGGAGACGGACTATATGGGGCTCGCAGCCTCAATCCCCATTTTACAGATGAGGTAACTGAGGCACAGAGAAGTGAAGTGAACTTGCCCAAGGTCACACAGCAGAAGAGTGGCGGATTAGAACCCACGACCTTCTGATTTCCAGGCCCGTGCTCTATCCACCTCGCCGTAAGGCTTCCCTAAATGCTTCCCTGTGTCCTTGTTATCAATCAATCGGTCAATTTGTTGAGCACTTGCTGTGTGCAGAGCACTGTACTAAGTGTTTGGGAGAGCACAACACAATGGAGTTGGTAGACACGTTCCTCGCCCACATTGTGTTTAACAGTGTAAATAAGCATGGTGGGCCGGGAATGTGTCTACCAATTTTGCTTTATTGCAGTCTCCCGAGCGGTTAGTACAGTGCTCTGCACACAGTAAGCAGTCAGTAAATACATTTGATTGGTTAAGAGCTGCTTGCTTGACCCAGGAGTTATAACAATTTTAGGAAATTATAGCAAGCAGCTGCAGCAGGTCTACTAGAGAAGCGGCATGGCTCAGTGGAAAGAGCCTGGGCTTGGGGGTCATGGGTTCGAATCCCAGCTCTGCCACTTGGCAGCTGTGTGACTGTGGGCAAGTCACTTAACTTCTCTGTGCCTCAGTTACCTCATCTGTAAAACGGGGATGAAGACTGTGAGCCTCACGTGGGACAACCCGATTACCCTGTATCTCCCCCAGCGCTTAGAACAGTGCTCTGCACATAGTAAGCGCTTAACAAATACCAACATTATCATTATTATTACTGCCGTGCGATTTGCACTGCTCAGGATGATGGTGTTTGTTAAGCGCTTACTATGTGCCGAGCACTGTTCTAAGCTCTGGGGGAGATACAAGGTAATCAGGTTGTCCCACGTGGGGGGTCACAGTCTTAATCCCCATTTTGCAGATGAGGTAACTGAGGCACAGAGAAGTGAAGTGACTCGCCTAAAGTCACCCAGCTGACAAGTGGCGGAACCGGGATTAGAACCCATGACCTCTGACTCCTAAGCCCGGGCTCTTTCCACTGAGCCTCGCTGCTCATGAACCAGAACTTTCTGTTCTGATAGAAAAGTCATCAAAAGCACTGATAACTCGTTTGCCTCATTCGCAATATCATCTATTCTCCCTTCTACTTTGACTGTGAGCCCCATGTGGGACAGGGACTGTGTCCGACCTGTTTAATTTATGTCTATCCCATCGCTTAGAACAGTACTAGACATGTGGTAAGCACTTAACAGATACCATAGTAATAATAACATCTCTGCAATGAATAGGTATTCAGCATCAACCTGTGCCGGCTACTCTACTGTAAGTTGTCTACGTCATGCCAAAAGTCATTAGTTAGCTCAATTAAATTTCTGTGTATGGGAGCATTCATCTAGTTTCCTATCTCCCTATTTAAATGAACTTTTAGATACCGCTCAAAACGCTTAGAGATCAATGAAAGCCGAGAAGCCCGGTGTCACTATTAGACCCGATTATAGCTCTCGGTTGTAGAAACCAGCCCATCTAAAACAAATCCTCCACTCCAAGAGCCTCAAGTTAGAGGCATCCTTAATTGATCTCTTCATTCCTAAGTGTGTCACCGAAGGGAGAGATATTTTTTGTTGCAAAGTCATTTAATCACGTTGAACTGAGCACTTACTCTGTGCAGAGCACTGTACTAAAAACCCGGAAGAGTACGATATAAGAGAGTTGGCAGACATGCACCCTGGTCGCGATGAGCTTACCGTAAATAGGGAGGTTGACCTATGCTATTCAAATTTTTTTTTACGGTATTTCTAAAGTGGTTATTATGTTCCAGGCACCATACTAAGTTCTGGGGTAGATATAAGGTAATGAAGTTGGACACGGTCCATGTCCCACACGGGCCTCACAGTCTTAATCCCCTTTGACAGATGACAAAACCGAGACACAGAGAAATTAAGTGACTCGTCCAAGGTCACACGGCACAAGTGTGGCGGAGTTGGGACAATTCAAGACCTCTAGGTCAATGCTTTTAATACTTTGAGGGCTTTAAAAGACCTATCAGCTGACTGGCAAGCCTTTGTTCAGATAAATGAGCAAGTGGCAAGCACTGGGTCCGAAGAATTCAATCTGGGTAAAGGATTACTTTAGCCTTTTAACTAAACTGAGAAATGAGAGCATCTGTAATGGGAAAGGTGGGCTTAACCAATCTGCATGTTAGGAAACAACAACCCTGGCAAAGTAATAATAATAATGTTGGTATTTGTTAAGCGCTTACTATGTGCAGAGCACTGTTCTAAGCGCTGGGGTATACAAGGTAATCAGCTTGTCCCACATGAGGCTCACAGTCTTAATCCCCATTTTACAGATGAGGGAACTGAGGCACAGAGAAGTGAAGTGACTTGCCCAAAGTCACACAGCTGACAAGCGGCAGAGCCGGGATTTGAACTCATGACCTCTGATTCCCAAGCCCGGGCTCTTTCCACTGAGGCACGCTGCTTCTCTAATATGCTAGGGAATTGTGTCAGGTTTGTGAGGGAGAGAAGAGAGGGGAAAGGGGAGGATGAATTTGTAAAAATGAGCCGTTATTGGTTATTAGCTATCATTGCTCAACCCAGAAGGTATAATGAATCATTTCCTTTTTCCAAAGGATTTACTGACTCAGTAACCACAAGAAGCAACATGGCCCAGTGGAAAGAGCCCGGGCCTGGGAGTCAGTAGACGTGGGTTCTAATGCCAGCTCTGCCACTTGTCTGCTCTGTGACCTTGGGCGAGTCATTTTACTTCTCTTTGCCTTAGTTACCTCATCTGTAAAATGGGGATTAAGACGGTGAGCCCCATTAAGATTGTGTCCAACCCACTCACCCTGTATCCACACCAGCGCTTAGGATATAGTAAGCGCTTAACAAATACCACATTCATTATTATAAGATTGGCCCGGCTCCCCTCCTGAATCTTCAAGGAAGGCTTAAGACTCACCTGGCTCCTAAAAGTGCTTGGGACCAGAATCTTCAGGGGCAGAATAGACTGAGCCTTGCTGATGGGAGCAGTATTCCTGGAAATACACCCCGCCTGTTCTTGGGAGTCAGAAGGACCTGGGTTCTAATCCCTGCTCCATCCGTCGTCTGCTGTGTGACCTTAGGGAAGTCACTTCACTATGCCTCAGTTACCTCATCTGTCAAATGGGGATTAAGACTGTGAGCCCCAAATAGGACATGGACTGTGTCCAACCTAGATAGGTTATTTCTACCCCAATGCTTAGTACAGTGTCTAGCACGTAGTAAGCACTTAACCAATACCATAAAAAAGTAATCCGTCATAAGACCTGCAAAAAAGAAGCATGATCTAGTAGCAAGAGCACAGGCTTGGGAGTCAGGATGTGGAGTCTAATCCCGGCTTTGCCACTTGTCTGCTGTGTGACCTTGGGCCGGGCACTTCACTTCTCTTTGCCTCAGTTCCCTCGTCTGTAAAATGGGGATTAAGACTGAGTCCTATGGGGGAGAGAGGCAGGTTCTGACGTGGCTACCTTGTATCCACCCCAGCACTTAGAACAGGGTATGGCACAGGGCTTGGCACATAGTAAGGGCTTAACAAATACCATAATTTTTATTAATCGTAATAAAAAAGTGTCCTCCAGTCAAATATTCCCCTCTCCAGAACTGGTTCCTTTTATAGATTCTACAGCCTCATTCCCGCCTCTGTTGTGTGCCTTTCCTAAATTGTGGCACTTCCTCTATCCCCTAACATTCAATGTAATGTTAATTTATACCAAAAGCTATGTTCAAGTAACTTCCCAGGTCGCAGCCTCAGCCAGGTTTGAGTTATAACTAACACTTTGGATGGCCTCCATTTTGCCTTCCACCGATACGCAGTGCCACCTCCGAATTAGGTCCAGTTTTCTATTTCCTGTTAGAGCTGTGCCTTCCTCAGCTCATCTTTTTTTCAAGAAGTAATCTTTCAGAGAAGAGAGACCTCTGTGTCCTCTGAGAGATTCTTGCTGTTTAAGTCAGCCTGTCCCTTGTTGCGATGCTTATATTATAAGGTGGGTGGAAATGGGTCAGGTGAGAGAGCAGTTTTTAATTGTCTCATTGGATCCTATTACTGGAAAAAGAGTACTAACATTAATTTTAACAGCAGGTTTCAGAGCACCCCATTTGTTTACATTTCCTTTTTTCTCCTATGATTCACACTTTTATGATTAAGTCTTTTCACCTTCTCCGCTTTCTCTTTCATCTTTACTGTTATCCCTATTTCTACCCTTCTGGATTTTCTCATTTCTCTATTTGATCACCATCATTCGTATTGTATTTTGGAATATCTAGAATGAACTCACCTTTAGGTTTTTTTGAAACTCAAGTAATGTACAGTTAGCCTTTAGAAGATATGTAAATTAAAGCCATGTGTGGTAAAAGTCATCCTTAAACAGTGAAAAGTTGATTATTTGACTGAGGGTTATCCGAATCAACCCCTGAGCTTGGCTTGAATGATTAGACCAGGTGAACGAAATTACTCTGAATAAGCCAAAAGCAATTTGCTCTATTATCTGAATTTTGGATGGTCTGAAATTACCTTGGTCCAAATTAGTTTGAATAATTGACTGCCTACTGTATTCTATTAAAATATGCAGAAAGTGAGAGATATTCAAGGTAAAGAATCATAAACGATCTCAAATAGTGTAATAAAATATGTAGCTATTGTAGCAAAATGATTAGAAATGCAATTATGGAAAATATGGGTAATCGATTTATTCCTGGTAGAACACTTGAAGGAGGCAGTAAAAATAGGCAATACTAATTCTTCATGATCAGTTTTTTCTTGGAAGAAATGTCAGTTAGTTTCCTTAATTTTTATTGCCTTTCTAATGTATCTCTGGCAGGAAAAAGCAAAACTACAATTCAAAGGGCCTGAGAAACAGTAAAAGCATACAAGGAGGTATATACCCTAAGATTTTTAAAAGCCATCCACTGCTTCCCTGAGTTCATTTTCCACTCCTGGTAGTCTGAAAATAAACTTTTTCTTATTCCTGGTTTGACCTTTCTTTATTAACACTGATGCCAGCCTCATTTCTATCTGCTTCTGCCAAGATACTAGGACCGCATCTTCTTTCTCCAAGTTATCGAGATAATTCTGTCCAAAAAAAAAAAAATACCCTGCTTTTGTTTGAATTACCTAAAAAAATTACCTAAAGTGAGGAAATGCACGAAGTACAGTGGGAGGTGAAAAGTTGGCAATTATATCTGGATTCAAGACAGGGTAGTCAGCCAAAATGAATAATTCAGATCTAAAAACTTACTTGGTAATTGATTTCAGATCATGGAGATTAATGTGACCAGATATCAATCAATCAGTCGTGTTTATTGAATTCTTGCTGTGTGCAGAGCACTGTACTGAGCAGTGTAACAGTTGGTAGACCTGTTCCCTCCCTGCAGGGAGCTTACAATCTAGAGGATTTTACAGTCTAGGCATCTTACTTTAGAAATGGTGCTTATGCTTGGCTGCTGTTATCTAAGGTGATTCCCATTAGGGATCACAATTTTGATTGGAATAGGGGGCGGGGCGAGGGGAATGGGAAGCAGCGTGGAGTACTGGATAGAGCATGGGCCTGAGAGTCAGAAGGTCATGGGTTCTACTCCCGGCTCTGCCACTTGTCTGTTGTGTGACCTTGGACAATTCACTTAACTTCTCTGTGCCTCAGTTACCTCGTCTGTAAAACGGGATTTGATACTGTCAGCCCCACATTGGGACGGGGACTGTGTCCAGCCCGATTTGCTCGTATCCACCCTAGTGCTTAATGCGGTGACTGGCACGTTATAAGCACTTAACAAATACCGTTATCATTATTATTATTATTAAAAGGAGGGGAAGAGGGGATGGAAGAGACCTCTTGACTGTAACCTCACTGCGGGCAGGGAATGTGTCCACTAACTCCGTTGTACTTTACTTTCCCAAGTGCTTAGTATAGAGCTCTGCACACACTAAGTGCTCAATAAATACGATTGATTCTTCAGGTTGGATGATATTAGTGGTGGATTCAGCAGTGGCAACAGTAAAAATAGTAGATAGAGCACGGACCTGGGAGTCAGAAGAGCCTGGATTCTAATTCCGGCTCTGCCACTTGTGGGCTTTGTGGCCTTGGTTAAGTCACTTCACTTCTCTAGGCCTCAGTTATCTCATGTGGGACAGGGACCTGGAGATGCAGGCCTCGTGTTTATTGTTATATTGTATTCTCCCAAGCACTTAGTACAGTGCTCTGCACACAGTAAGCGCTCAATAAATGCAATTGAATGAATGAATGATCCAGTGCTCCCTGCACAAAGGACAGCGAGGACCCTCGGCTCTTTTGGTATTTGCGGGCTAGGCAGTGGATGTGGCTTCTGGGCAGTTTCAGCAGAGAGAGGCAGGAATCCCTCCACTTCCCCACAACATTTCCCTGATGTGTGGGGAAGGTGCAGAGAGGCTGGCCTGGTAGGTGGTCACCATCCAAACACCGACTCTCTGGGGGCTACCAGCTTGAGCCTCTAGCTTCCAGCAGAGAATCAGAGAAGTAACAGAAGGAGCTTGTGCTCTCCTCAGCAGCTCCTGCGGATGTGTTGTACCTTCCAAAGAAGCTCAAACGGGAAGAAAGGCAATTCCTTGGAGCTTCCTGGGGTGCCGCTTGGGTTTTGATTTGAAATGCAGCCCCCCTGACATTGAACTCCCTCCTCCCAAGGAGGAGGAGTGAAGGAACAGGAGAATATGGAAGAAACTCAAATTTGCTCTCAGACATGAGGGCTTGAACCGATCAAAATGTCTTCTTGTTTTGTTGCCTTTTGAGGGGTGAATTTGCAGCGTCAGGTTCTGATTTTCCAAACTGAAAGAAGCTAGTTGAGTGAATGGCCTTCAGGATCTTATATTAATGATAGTGGCATTTGTTAATTGTGGTATTTCTTAAGGCTTACAATGTTCCATGCACAGTACTAAGTACTCAGGTAGACACCAGATAATCAGGTCACACACTGCCCAAGTCCTACATGGGGTTTGTGGTCTAACTAGGAGGGAGTAGGATAGAATCTCCATTTTACAGATGAGGAAACTGAGGCCCAAAGAAGTTAAGTGACTTTCCCAAGGTCACACAGCAAACATGGTCTTTTGACTCCCAGGCCTGGCCTCAGGTCGTTGCAATATGCCACGTACTGGGATGGATAGAATATAGTAAGATCAGGCACAGCCTAAGGGAGAGAGAGAGAACTGGTAATTAACCCCGATTTTATAGATGGGGAAATTTTATAGCTGAGAAAACTGAGGCTCAGGGAAGTCAAGTGATTTGCCCCAGGTCACTCAGTCTGCTATGTGACCTTGGGCAAGCCGCATCACTTTTCTAGGCCTCGGTTACCTCGTCTGTAAAATGGGGGTTGAGACTGTGAGCCCCAGGTGGGAGAGGGACTGTGTCCAACCTGATTTGCTTGAATTCACCCCAGCGCTTAGTACAGAGCCTGGCACATAGTGAGCGGTTAACAAATACCACAGTTATTATTATTATTACACAGCAGGCAGGCAGTAAAACTGGGATTAGAACCAGCTTTCCCTATTCCCAGTCCTGTGAGAGCTGTCCACTAACCCACATATCGACTGCTTCTTCCCTGCTATGTTGATCTTCCCTTTTCTCTTCCTCCTCCCTCTCCCCCCTCCTCGGGTTGCCCTCCTGACTTTAGACAGGGGGAGGTTGTCTACTCTGTACTCAAGAGACTGAGTAGACCCAAGCAGTGGTGTGAAGTCAACTGGGTGGGTTTAGCCCAGAAAGAGCCCTGATGGGAATGTGCGGAGGGTCAGATCTAGACAGCTCAACCGCAGGGGATTCCCCATCCATTTCTCTCCAACCCCTGCATCCAGTTTTTCCTCTTCAGCAAAAAAATGGATCGAAGGGACCGATCTGTTGGCAGTGCTACAGAGCTGGCAAAACAGCTTCCAAGAGACAGCCGCCCGGTGCTCTGCTGCTTTGGAGAATCCGGCAGAAGGAGAGGGGGCAGAGGGAAATTCCCTCTCTGAATTTAAAGAGGGAATTTCTGCCGATACAAAAATGAAATTCAATCAGAATATTTGGAAGGAGAAGCGGCGTGGCCTAGTTGGAAAGAGCATGGGCCTGGGAGTCAGAGGGCCTGACATACGCAACACAGTCCTTGCTCTCACCTCCCCCGGTAGAAGACCGAATTCCTTTTTTTAAATGGCATTTTGTTAAGCACTTACTATGTACCAGGCACTGAACTAAGTGCTAGGGTAGAAAAAATAATTGTAGTATTTGTTAAGCACCTAGGATGTGCCATCCACTGTACTGAGTGCTAGGGTAGATTACAACTGTGGTATTTGTTAAGCACTTACAAGGTATTAAGCACTCTACTAAGCGTTGGGGTAGATATAAATTAATCAGGTCCTACATGGGGTCCACAGTCTAAGAAGGAGGGGGCATAAGTACTAAATCCATATTTTGCAGGTGAGGGAACTGAGGTACAGGGAAGTTAAGTGACTTGCCCAGGGTCCCACAGAAAGCAAGTGGCATAGCTGGGGTTAGAACCCAGATCCTCTGACTCCCAGTCAGTGTTTTCCATCAGGCTACACTGCTTGAATTTGAGGTATCAGAAAGATTAGAGATGTTCTGGAAGCAGGAGGAAATGCAAAGTAGCAGAGGAGAGGCAGAAGGAGTTGGGTTGAGTGTCAGAGCATACATTTTATCCTGACACAGACCCTTGGCCTAGCGGATACAGCACGGGCCTGGGATTCTAAAGGACCTGGACTCTAATCTCAGCTCCTCCACTTGTCTGCTGTGTGACCTTGAGGAATTCATTTCTCGGTGCCTCGGTTCCCTCTTCTGTAAAATGGGGATTAAGACTATGAGCCACATGTGGGACAGGGACTGTGTCCAACCTGATTGGCTCTATCTACCCCAGCACTTGGAACAGTGCTTGACACACAGTAAGCGCTTAACAGATACTATCATTATTATTCATAATGCAGAGGGGGCTAGGAACAACTAAAACCAGGGGAGAGTGGGGTTTGAACTACATGCCTGGATGAGTGGGAGCTGAACAAGTGAGGTTGAACTGAGTTCTTTTTCTTGAAAATTTTATAGATGATTGAAAGCAATTTTCTTGATCCCATGCAGGCTTCAGTTTTAACCCTTTTGACTGTGAGATTTGGAAACTGTCTGGTCTAGAATGACAGAAAAGACAATCAATCTAAACCAGTCAGGACTCTGACCTGACATTTTCTTCAATATCTAGCTCATTCAGATCAACACAAGCAAAACGGGAGTTTGGCTTTTTGTCAGAAATATTTGGCTAAAGAAACCTTTTTTCTAATGGTATTTTTTAAGCACTTACTATGTGCCAGACATTGTACCAAGCTGTGGGGTAGATATAATCTAATCAAGTTGCTCACAATCCATGTCCAGCTCACAGTCTTAATTTCCATTTTTCAGAGGCAAAAACATGCAGAGAGGAGAGAAGTGACTTGCCCAAGGTCACAAAGTAACCACGTGGTAGAGCTCGATTAAGAACCCAGGTCCTTCTGACTTCCAGGCCCTTGCTCTTTCCACTACGCCGTGCTGCGTCTCAGTTTTTAAATACTTGTAGTGCAGAGGAAAATGAGAAAAAGAACTCCCTTTATTAAGGATCTCAGTTTGCAAAACCCACAATAGAAATGTGCAAGAATCCCCAGGATTTTAGTTTCCAGTTAAATGATTTGAGCCTAAATGAAAAGGACGGCTTCCTTGACTGATTTTCCAAGGCTTTGCCTCCACCAACAGCCTACCTCTGTCCAAGCTTTTCCCCTGAGCCAGAAAAAAGTGGTCCAGTTCTCAGGATCTGGGGAAAAGTGGGCTCCCCAGTATATTTTTTTCACATGATTGTGGTAGATGTAATGCCCTACAAGCTGCATTCCTTTGCTTGCAGAGAGACGAGAGAGAGAGAGACAGAAACACAGAGAAAAAGAGAGAAAGAGCCTCTC
This sequence comes from Ornithorhynchus anatinus, assembly GCF_004115215.2. Lineage (NCBI taxonomy): Eukaryota > Metazoa > Chordata > Mammalia > Monotremata > Ornithorhynchidae > Ornithorhynchus > Ornithorhynchus anatinus. The sequence goes on from NC_041739.1 coordinate 36,333,937, forward strand.
AGAAACTCTAGCCTAAGTTGCTTGGTCATACCAAGTTGTTAATGAAGCTTTCTCTTCCTCATTTAGGTAATTCTCTCTCTCACAACGGCCACTTCAGCATCCCAACTGATGGGTAGATTTTACTTTGCTCAGCTTTTTTCCGGGGAAATTAAAGGGAACTGCACAAAGCATTCCTCAGAATCCTCTGAAAATAAAGAGCTCATTTTCTAGAGGAAGGAGCTCCTAGCTGAGGGAGATGTGTTTCATGATTCAGCAGTATCAAATATGGAACTGAGGTCCCGTGATCGTATTTGACGGAATCCTGGAATAGCAATCCAGAGATCTGGAGCTCGTATCTTGTCAGGCTGAAATGATTCTAGAAAGTGCTGATTCACTTTTGAACTGCCTTTTTTCGCCTACTCTTTGGCTGTGCTTGTGTCTGCTTTGTGAGCTACACATACAGACTGCAGAATCTCCAAGTGGGTGAAAGAAAATGATCAGAATGTAGATGCAAATCTGACTGATGACCATTTTCTCTTCTTCCCTTACCTCTCCCTCTACCCTCCCAAAACGTGGACTAACAAACAGTCAGAATGTCACAAATGAAAACCGATAGGTTCTTTGTGGAAGGTGTGTTATTCAGTGCCACTGGCCTCTTAAATGGTACACAGGAGCTGCTGGAGAGGGACAGAATTTTCTTGTGGTTCAAGTCATTCCTCATAAAATTGGGCGATGGTTTGAACGGTTCTATAGGCTTCTTTTGTAGCTCTTGAGAATAGGTTTTGATTAAGGATGCTAGGAATTCTTGCAATTAAGGAATTGTTCCCTTATTTCATTTCCTTGTTCCGGTTTCCTGGAAAGATCTGTTGGGCGGAGGCGTACCATTGTGCCGTATTTGAGCATCCCACACCTTGCCGCGCCCCAGGGCGCAGGGCATTTGAGGACATATTTCCATCTGGGTCCCATCTTCCAAAATCTGGAGAATCATCATGGCCTAGTGGATAGAGCACAGGCCCGGGAGTCAGAAGGACTAAGTCAGCTCTACCACTCGTCTGCTCTGTGACCTTGAGGAAGTCACTTCACTTTTCTGTGACTCAATTGCCTCATGGCTGAATTCCAGGGACTCGGGCCTTCCACACGTCACCAGAGAAGCGGTGCAGCTTAGCGGATAGAACACGAGCCTGGGAGTCAGAAGGACCTGGGTTCTAAATCCGGCTCCACCTAATGTCTGCCGTGTGACCTTGGGTAAGTCACTTGACTTCTCTGGGCCTCAGTTACCTCATCTATAAAATGGAAAGTAAGAATGAGAGTCCCATGTGGGACAGGGACTGTGTCCAACCCCATCAACTCATATCTACCCCAACGCTTAGAACAGTGCCTGGCCCATAGTAAGCGCTCAACAAATACAATGAAAAAAAATTGACCGGGACTCAGGCCTCAGACAGGGTACACACAATTGCTGAAGTATTTTCTCATCTTTCAGAGACCTCAGGGTGCTCACAGAGACATTCCTTCCTAAGATATTGCCCTTTGGTACCTGGGTATATACCATAAGTAAGCCTTCACATAAATCACTAAGGAAAGATGGTCAGACACTGCGGCCTTCAGCATCCTGCCTGCAGGTGCTTCTCAGGAATATTCTCTGTTGGACCCAGACAATGCAATCTCCATGTAATCTCAGTGCCAGGCAGCAATGAGATCTCAGGTGAAATCCATCTGGCTTCAGCTTCAGTGAGACCTAGCCAAACTGATAAGGTGGTAGGCAAAGTTGTTGAATTAACTGACGCTGACAGATTCATAACCAGAACAAATGACCAGATAACAACTAGACCGAATGTCCAAATCTAGTTTGCTCCTCAAACTGTCCAGAAATCAAGTACTTTTCTATCTAAAGGAAGTGAAGGCCACCACAGGAAGTCAAGAACTCATTCCCATCTTGAATAGACTCACGTAATTAGACACACAGAGTAGTCTTCAGCTGACATCTGCAGCAATCAACTGGCCTGACCCTTCCCCCCTCAAAATCTTAAGGTCACATCATGCCACCTTTCAGCCTACTGGTTCTCGGACTAGTTCTGGGGCTGCCTAAATGGAAAGCTATCCCCGATGCTTTGCTCGTTGGGGGCAGGGGTGTGTCCACTGACTCTGTTATATTGTTTTATTGTACTCTCCCAAGTGCTTAGTACAGTGCCTTACACCCAGTAAGTGCTCAATAAATACGATTGATTGATTGATTCATTCATTCTATGGCTGTAAATCCAGCGGGCCAAGAGTCTCTCCTTGCTTAGTATGCGCAGCTGTGATCCAGTAGGATTGAAAAACCAACTAGGAGATCACTTTTATGGAAGTGTGGGGAAAAAGGGACAACAAAAAGGTCAATCAATAGTATGGTGTTTACAGAGCACTTGATAATAATAATGGCATTCTGTAGGTGCTCTGCACAAAGTGCTCAATAAATACCGTCGATCGACTGATAGTACTATACTAAGCGATTGGGAGATTACAATAGAGTGAGAACAAATACTTTAATAGGTACATCGATCTTTTAAATTCTTATTTTTCCTTGGATTTACGGTATTTAATGTTCTGTGATTCTGTGTGAATGTGAAGCTGACGTACATTTCCTTACTTTCTACATCATCATCCCAAGCATTTATTAAGTGGTGCCTCCAAGCAGAGTGCTTTATTTAGTCCTGGGATATTACAAAACAATTGCTCTAGATTCCTTGTCCTCACAAGTGGGGGAAGATAATCACAGAGAAATAAATTCAACAGTTCAAAAATTCAAGAGTTCAGAAACGTCACACTGTTCTCAAGAAGAAGAAAAACCAAGAGGGAAAATAGGAGGAAGAATTTTCTCAATGTTCCAGATGCAATGGCAGGGTAAATGTGCCTTAAACATACGGGTGACACAGGCCACGTGTCCCTCTTTGGGCTGCCTTATTTCTGCAGGAAATTCCCAAATATGCACACAAAGGCTGTGGTTTCTATTTTTTATGTCAAAAGTACCTTTTCCTCCAAAGCTTCTAGATTCAGAAAGAAGATTTTCATCTCACGTTAATTTAAAAACAGGAATTCATTGAAGCCAGAGTCAGTTCTGGATGAGGGATCTGAGGCAGGCAGGAAGCAAGGGCAAACAGTTAACAAATTGGTCCAAACTGGGCACTGGACCAAGGTTCAGGTCAGGGTCTCCACCACCCTCATAAAAATAACCTCAACCTCAATTGTCGTTATGAATTCAACTCTGCCAGGGTCATCCATTCACATCAGAGAGAGTTTCACTCTTAGGATGCCAGTACTAGGCATTTAGTAATAATAATAATTATTATTATGGTATTTGTTAAGCGCTTACTATGCCCCAAGCACTGTTCTAAGTGCTGGGGTAGATACAAGGTGATCAGGTTGTCCCATGTGGGGCTCCCAATCTCGATCTTCATTTTACAGATGAGGTAACTGAGGCACTAAGTGACTTGCCCAAGGTCACACATAAGACAAGTGGAGGAGGCGAAATTAGAACCCATGACCTCCGACTCCCAAGCCCGTGCTCTTGCCACTAGGCCAGGCTGCTTCTCTGTTATTCTCTGTTTATCAAGTCACGTATAGGATCAAGCCCCATTTAAAAAGCTTTCTAGAAAAAGAAAAGGGACTGGTTTTGGTTACTGTTTGAAACGGTAAAATGCAAACAGGAAAAGTCATGTGGTAGTTACGAATGAATGCACACATCAAATGATCTTTTACAACGCTCTCTAGGGGGAGGAAGTGATTGTTTATAAAATCTGTTTTCATATTCCAGTAGGTTTTGTTTATTGTTTGAAATCTAAGTTTACAATTTTATTTCCATTCACTTTCCTTAGAAAGGCACTAAGCTCTTGTGACCTACCAGTTAACTAGTCCTAGCAGTTTACAATCCTAATAATAATTATAATTGTGGTGTTTGTTAAGCACTTACTCTGTGCCAAGCTCTGTACTAATAATAATGTTGGTATTTGTTAAGCGCTTACTAGGTGCCGAGCACTGTTCTGAGCGCTGGGGAAGATACAGGGTAATCAGGTTGTCCCACGTGGGGCTCACACACTTTTAATCCCCATTTTACAGATGAGGGAACTGAGGCACAGAGAAGTTAAGTGACTTGCCCACAGTCACACAGCTGACAAGTGGCAGAGCCGGGTGTCGAACTCATGACCTCTGACTCCGAAGCCCAGGCTCTTTCCACAGAGCCACGCTGCTAAGCACTGAAGTAGGTCTCGCGAGGGGCTCAGTCTACGTAGGATAGAAAATAGGTACTGAGTCCCATTTTGCAAATGAGGGAATTGAGGCTCAGGGAAGTTAAGTGCCCAAGGTCACACAGCAGGTAAATTTCAGAGCTGAGATTAGAACCCAGGTCCTCTGACTCCCAGGCCCATGGTCTTTCCACTAGGCCACGTTGACTAGTCCAACTAATTAGCACTTTGACTTTCTCTGTGATGAATGTCGGTGAAATTGGGGCTATTCCAATAGACTTCCAACCATAAACCATAAACCGTGGAGGATAAGGGGAGCCGTAGGAGAGAGTTTAGTTCCTGGTTTTGTGCTTATGTTGTACTTTCCCAAGTGCTTAGTACAGTTCGTTCCCATCAGTGAGAGTTTAGTTCCTGGTCTTGTGCTTCTGTTGTACTTTCCCAAGTGCTTAGTTCATTCCCATCAGTGAGCATTCAGTAGATACCATTACTATTCCTTCATGTTTGGAAGGGCACAATGATGGAATCACATAATACTCTCGGGAAATCATGCCTCACCTTCGGCCATTATTTATCAGCTCAGAACATATTGGCTGTAAATGTTGTCTTTATGATATAGAATTACAGGGCTTGATAGGCTCTAGAAAGATTTTTTTCCAGTTGAAGTCTCTCCCCACCAGGAAGGTGGTCTGCTCATGTCTACCAACTCTGTTATATCAAATTAATCCAAGCACGTCATTCAGTGCTCTGCACGCAGTAAACACTCAATAAATGTGATCAGTTGATTGATTTAGCTGCAGAGCAGCCAACCTGGGCCTTCTTAACTCCCCAAAGCAGTCAAGAGTGGGCTAATCAACCTGCCAAGAAAACTCAACCTTAGCTAAGGCCAAGTGCTCTTTGGCCTCATACCTGTTTATGACTTTTTTTTCTTTTCAGGAAAGTTTTCTAAGTGGGGCAAGGTCCTAGACATGGAATTAATGAGTAATAGAATCAGTGTGCTTACATTTCACGCGTATCAAATAAATCAGAGTCTCCAAGCAGTTAGAAATATTAAGTTGACCTTACGTGGCCATTGAGTCCTAATCATAGAAAGTAGATTCATTAATCCACAAATGGAATATTTTCATCTGTAACCTATGTATAGACCCTCTGGTTTTATTTACTGTGATCCGTAAATTGTACCCTGGAAACTAACATGCAAGGTCAAAAGTCAAAAAGCAACTCTTAGCATAGTAATAAGATTAAATTAATGCTGAACTTTACTCTGCTAGGGTAAACAAGATGGAGTGAATTTTTTTTGGTATAATACGTATGTCAGCATTGCAAAAACTTTTCTGAAAAAGAGATTGCAGAATTTTGTGGTATGCATTGGACATATCATTTTAACCCTTAAACTGATGCAAGTAACAGCTAAAGACAATCACTAATCAATAACCGTGGTACAGTTTACCCAGTTAGAATTGCCAGGGTCTAAAATCTATCCTCTGAAAGCATCCTCTTGAAATCTGGTTGAAAACCATTTAGTGGAGAGGGGCTTTTGGAACAAAGTCTAGGCAAACCACAGCCCAGCAGGCCACTAGGCCATGCTGCTTCTCTATTATTCTCTGTTTATTAAGTCACGTATAGGACCATGTATCAACATTCCCATGACTTAATTTAGAGAAGCAGCCTGGTTTAGTTGGCAAGAGCACAGGCAAGAACACGGGTTCGGGAATCAGAGGAAGTGGATTCTAATCCCAGCTCCGCCACTTGTCTGCTATGTGACCTTGGGCAAGCCACTTTACTTCTGTGTCTCAGTTTCCTCATCTGTAAAATGGGGGTGAAGACAGTGAACCCCACGTGGGACAACCTGATTACCCTGCATCTACCCCAGCGCTTAGAACACTGCTTGGCACATAGTAAGTGCTTAACAAATACCGTAATTATTATTATTGTAGCTCCCTGAGATTTGTTGTAGTTGTTTTATTTTGAATATTGTGGTCATATATGGAATATCTATTAGGCAGCTTTTGAATTATGTTGTATTTGCAAATTCTGTTTATCCCATGCGATTGTATGCATGATACAAGCTATGATGCACTTGGATTTCTGTCTTTGGTCATTTGATATTCACCCCCACCTCCAACCCCACAACACTTTAAATGATATCTTATTATATCTTGAAATTATATATTATAAATGATTTATTTATATTATTGTCTGTCTCCTCTTCTAGCCTGTAAGCTCTTTACAGACTGGGAACATATCTGCTGAATGTTATATTGTACTTTCCCAAGTGCTTAGGACAGCATTCTGCACAGAGTAAGCACTCAATAAGTACCCTTAATTGATTGATATTCTTTTTTCATACACGAGCACTTAGATATTCACCTTTTCTACCTTAACTCAGCGTAGGTGGTCCTGGCTGTCACGTGGTGATTGGATCTTGATAAACGCAAGTGGAAAGAGTATGGATCTGGGATACAGATGACTTGGATTCTAATTCCAGCTCTGTCTATTGCCTGCTGGGTGACTCTGGGCAGGTCACTTTATTCCTCTGTGCCTCAGTTTCTTCATCTGTAAAGTGGGGATCCAATATCTGTTCCCCCTCCTACTTAGACTGTGAGTCCGTGTTGAACAGGGACCGTGACTGACCTGATTAACCTGTATCTACCCCAACACTTAGTACTGTGCTTAATAAGTAGTAGCATGGGCTTAACAAATAGCATAGTTATTATCAGCCAGGGCAGAGAGTCCTTTTCCTTTCTCTGGGTTCTGTACAGGGGAAAGGGGCTCAGCTTTGTTGCAATAACTCCCAGACAAGATTTGATCGTCAGCTTTCCGACGATGCCCTTTTCTTCTTAAATTCTGCTTCTTATGTTCTCTCGACTCCTCCCTGGACTGTGTGCTGGCCTTCTGAGTTTTCCGAGTGTTAACTGTTACGTCTCTGGGGGACTCGTGCTGGGTTTCAGGGTGAAACTTATCAGTGTGCATTATTTTAACTTTTTCACTTCCCCCGAACACTTCCCAACCCTCCCAAAACACACACACACACACACACACACACAGAGTTTTGCACAAATGCGTGTGCGGGTGATGCTTATTCTGAGCAGCCTCTGTTTTCCTCAGAATACTTGAAGGTGAGCTTTTCCCCAATCTATTGGAAGCTCAGTCACATTAAGCACTTTCATTCTCTGTTTCAAAGACCATAAGCTACGAGATGGCTCATATCATGTAAAACCTATGGGACTGACATCCCATATAAGATTAACCAAATGAAAGCTAAAGACACATTCCTCTTAGGCTATTTTCCTTTTGTGTGTGTGTTTGACTTTACTCTTTTTGATCCCCTGAAAGGTCAGTGATGCATGTTGTGATGTTTCATGTCGAATTATTTGCTACAGTGCTTCCTTTTGCACTTGTTCTCTGAAGCAAAAACAATGCAATAGAGAATTCTGTTCCATGTATAGTCGGTTTCAAAACCACATTGGTGGCCACATTTTTTAATGGATAATGCTTTATTATCTGCATTAAACTAGATGGGACAAAAATTTAGAGAAATTAAAAAATACCCCAAAGTTTATGATTTGGGCTGTTACAGAGGGATTGAAGGGTCCTCTAGACTGTAAGGTCCTTGTGAGCAGGGAGCATGTCTACCAATTCTGTTACATTGTACTCTCCCAAGCACTTAGTACAGTCCTCTGGACACAGTAAGCACTCAATAAATTCCATGTTTGATTGATTGAACTGTGTAAATTGAAGACTTTTTATGGTATTTGTTAAGCACAGTGTTAAGAACGGTGTTTGACACAGAGTGAGCACTTAAGTACTGTAAAACAAACACTTACTATGTGCCAGGCACTGTACTAAGCACTGGGGCAGATACAAGATGAATGGGTTGAACACAGTCCATGTCCCGTAGACAACTCAAAGTCTAAGTGGAAGGGAGACCAGATATACAATCCCTATTTTACAGATGAGGAACTGATGCACGGAGAAGTTCAATGACTTACCCAAGGTCACAGAGCAAGTAATTGGCAGATTGGCAGTCCAGGTCTCTGACTTCAAGTCCTGTGCTCTTTCCACTAGGCCAAGCTGCTAGGGTGCTTTTAATGCTTTGGTTTCATAATCAAAAGACTAGATTTTGAAAGGGAATGTGCCTTTATATTGTTATATTGTGCTCGCCTGAGCACTTAGAACAGTGCTCTGCACACAGTAAGCGCTCAATAAATATGATTGAATGAATGAATGAATAAAGAAGTAGTGAGCACCAACTGTGTCCACAGGCATTAATGAATGAATCATTGGTTTTGAGTGCTTGCGGCGTGCAGAACGCTGTACTGAGCACTTGGGCAAGTCCAGTACAAGAGAGTTGGTAGATATGTTTTCGGGCTGCATGGAGTTTACAGAGCGGGAGCCATTAAATTTCTAATACGCTTAGTTCTGCTGTATCACATAATAATATTTATGGTATTTGTAAGTGATTTCTATATGCCAAGCACTGTACTTAGTACTTTTAGAGTATCATAGGGGAGATACAAGATTATCAGGTCTGACATAGTCCCTTGCCCACCATGGGGCTCCCAATCTTAACAGGAGGAAGAGGAATTGGTATTTAACCTTCCTTTTACAGATGAGGAAACTGAGGCACTGAGAAGTGACTTCTGCAAGGTCACACAGCAGGCAAGTGACAGAGAAGCAGCATGTGTCTGAGTATTCAGTATTTGATGGGGAGTCATCTGATAGTGTCTGATGTTTCCTTACTATTTTAACCTGGAATTTGAACAGTTCCTTAGCATGGTAGAATCTGCAAGCTTGTGGGAGTTCAAAACTCCAAAGAAGGTTATTTTGGTCAAGATTTTCTGATTGATGTTAAAATACTTAGGGCTGAAAGCCACCAGCAAAATCCCTCTTTGGAGAAGGAAGCCGGTGGTTGTTTTTTTTCTGTGAGAAGAATTATTCTTTACCTATCTTGAACAAATGATACCGGACTTTAAATTTCTCTCCAGTGTTGAATATGGAAGAAAATGTTGTAAAAGAAATGGAAGCACATACAAAAAAGAATTAAATGATATGTGTTTTGATCAGAATCCTTATGGAATTCTACTTTTGCCATATATTGAGAGCACATTTAATTTTCTCTTTTTTTAATGGTATTTATTAACTATTTACTATGTGCCAGGCTCTGTACTAAGCACTGGGGACAGATTGAACGGAGTTCCTGTCTCACCTAGGGCTCAAAGTCTTAATCTCCGTTTTGCAGACGGGGTAACTAAGGCACAGAGAAATTAAGAGACTTGCCCAGAGTTACACTACAGACAAATGGTAGAGCCAGAATTAGAACCCAGGTCTTCTGATTCCCAGACCTGTGCTCTATGCACTAGGCCACTCAGCTTGCCCAGTTTTTGCCCACATTAAGTAGCATATTTCAGATGACCTTTTGGATTACGTTTAAAATAATGCTCATTTAAGTATATTAAGCGGCTAAAAATGGGACTATCTTGGGCTAAATTTTGATAGTTTTAGGTAATGTTCTGCAATACTTAATGTAGGATTTTTTGGAAGGGCATCAGATCTGTACAAAGTAACAGGTGCCTTATTTATGAATGAAATTTAGGTAAAATTCCCAGCATCTTTCCACTCTTTATTCCAACTGAAACGTATTTTTTTTTCTGGTTCTTGTTAAGGGCTTACCGTGCTGTCAGGCACGGTACTAAGCACTGGGGTAGAGAAAAGATAATCAAGTTGAACATTGCCCCGTTTCCCAAAGTGGCTCGCGGTCCTAAACCCCATTTTACAGATGAGGTAACTGAGGCCCAGAGAAGTGAAGTGACTTACCCTAGGTCCCGCAGCAGATAAGTGGTGGAGCCGGGCTTAAAACCTAGGTCCTCTGGCTCCTAGGCCCGTGCTCTTTCCGCTAGATCTTGCTGCCACTTGTTTAACGTAAGTACCTCAGTACCTGCTCAAGGAAGCCGATTCCGTCTTCCTGCTCTTCCCCAGTTTCTTCCTTGGGGACAGCCTTTGTCATTTGGAGTGGAGAAGAAGCAGAGTCTCTTTGACAGGGGCTCGATTCTTCCCCGTGAGAAGGAGCCAACGTAAAACGTTTCTTAAGCAGTTGGCACTGGGTAGCATTCTCTCCGGAAGCCCTCCCGTTCTAATTCTAGGTCACTTATCTAGGACTCTCCATCACCTTGCCCCCTCCTACCTCACCTCCCTTCTCTCCTTCCGCAGCCCAGCCCGCACTCTCCACTCCTCTGCCGCTCGCCTCCTCACGGTGCCTCGTTCTCGCCCGTCCCGCCGTCGACCCCGGCCCACGTCCTACCGCTGACCTGGAACGCCCTCCCTCCTCACATCCGCCAAACTGACTCTCTTCCCCTCTTCAAAGCCCTACTGAGAGCTCACCTCCTCCAGGAGGCCTTCCCAGGCTGCCCCTCTTCCCCTCTCCATTCCCCCTACTCCCGCCCTCTGCTCTACCACCTTCCCCTCCCCACAGCACTTGTATATTGAGAAGCAGCGTGGCTCAGTGGAAAGAGCCCGGGCTTGGGAGTCAGAGGTCACGGGCTCGAATCCCGGCTCCGCCGCTCGCCGGCTGTGTGACTTTGGGCAAGTCACTTAACTTCTCAGTGCCTCAGTTCCCTCATCTGTCAAATGGGGATGAAGATTGTGAGCCTCACGGGGGATAACCTGATTACCCTGTTTCCCCCCAGCGCTTAGAACGGTGCTCTGCACATAGTAAGCGCTTAACAAATACCAACATTATTATTATATATTACTCTATTTTATTAATGATGTGTATGTATCTATGATTCTATTTAATCTATTTTGATGGTACGGGTGCCTGACTACTTGTTTTGTTTTGCTTTCTGTCTCCCCCTTTCAGACTGTGAGCCCGTTGTTGGGCTGGGATTTGTCTCTATCTGTTGCCGAATTTTACATTCCAAGCGCTTAGTATGGTGCTCTGCACACAGTAAGCACTCAATAAATACGATTGGATGAATGAATTAATTTTTCTTCAATCCACTTTGTGGCCACAGCTGTCCATTTTGGAGCTAATGGACCGGGAATACCAGTCACGGCAGCTTCCACAATAGCAGCTGCTGAACCCAAAGCCATTTTTGAACCATTAATAATAACGATTGATAATAATTATGGTACTTAAGCGCTTACTTTGTGCCAAGCACTGTTCTAAGCAGTGGGGTAGGCAGAAGGTAATCCGGTTGGACACAGTCCCTGTCCCCCATAAGGCTCACAGTCTAAATAGGAGAACTGAGGCACAGAGAAATGAAGTGCCTCGCCCAAGGTCACACCGCGAGCAATTGGCAGAGCCACGATTAGAAGCTCATTGGCAGCCAGCTTTTTCGGGGACCAGACGTGGCATATTATGGCTCGTATCCTGTAATCACTGCAGCGTGAGGAAAATTAGAGATTGGAAATAAAATCATCTTCGATCTCTCTTTGTATGAGAAGGCACCTAGGAATAGCGTTATGTTAGGGAAATAAATATCTTGGCAAGGGGGAACGTTGTAATTACATTTGAGAGCTGTGGTAAGTGTGGTAAGTAGGTATGAGATTTGGGTACACGCTGGGTATGACCCATCCACCCAATATACCACTAGGGCTTCTGTCCTGGACTATTTGCGGATTTACCTCAGCATCTGAAATCCTGCCCAACATTATGGTCAGTCACTGGATACCGTGGGTCGTGCCAATAAGAGCGTGTCTGTTAGTGCTCATCTCTACGATGACAAGATCATCTTGACCACACTCTGTGACTTAGTGGATAGAGCACGGGCCTGGGAGGCAGGAGGACCTGGGTTCTGATCCTGGCTCCGCCCCTTGTCTGCTACATGGCCTTGGGAAAGTCATTTCACTTTTCTGAAGCTCACTTCTCTTATCTGCAAAATGGGGATTAAGAGTGTGAGCCCCATGTGGGAAAGGGACTGTTCCCAATCTGATTAACTTGTTTCTAGCCCAGTGCTTAGAACAGTGCTTGGCGTGTAGTAAGTGCCTAACCAGTACCATTAATAAAAATAATTGCTATTATTATTAGTATGGTATTTGTTTTACTCTATTATCCTCATTGTACAGATCAAGAAATTAACACACCGATCATATTTGGTACGGATACAGATAGAGAAGCTGCGTGGCTTAGTGAAAGGAGCACAGGCTTGGGAGTCAGAGGACGTGGGTTCTAATCCTGGCTCTGACACTCGTCTGCTGTGTGACCTTGGACAAATCACTTAACTTCTCTGTGCTTCAGGTACCTCATCTGTAAAATGGGGATTAAAAGTGTGAGCAACACGTGGGACAACCTGATTACCTTATATCTACCCCGGTGCATAGAACAGTGCTTGGCACATAGTAAGCACTTAACAAATACCGTGATTATCATTATTATTACTATTATTAGATACCCAAAAACCCAACAAACAAAAAATTCTTTTAGCTTTTCTCTAATGTGGAAAAGAATGTTATAACCAGTAGTTAATCAAAGTAAAGCTATTTTTTTTAACTGGCTTTTTCCTATAAGCAAACAGATAGGTTGCCCTGCCAACCTCAAATCACATCCTTACATCCATTGCTTCCCCTACCTGTAATTTATTTTAATGCCTGTTCCCTAGTAGATTGTAAGCAATTGGAGGGCAAGGATAATGTCGATTTACTCTGTTGCACTCTCCTAAATGCTGACGGTAAGTGCTCGATAAATCCCATTGATAGATTAATGGATTCAAATTTCGGGTGTTCATTTCATTAGGGAAAACAAAGTCAGACACATACTACTCTTATATGATTCAATACTTCTTCTCTCTTCTATTTAGACTGTGAACCTAACAGGGAACAGGGATTATGTCCGACGCGATTAACTTATATCCATCCCAGCGCTTAGAACAGTGCTTGTCACATAGTAATACCACAAGGAAAATGAGAGTCAGAAGGACATAGGTTTTCATCCTGACTCCACCACTTGCCTGCTGTGTAACCTTGGGCAAGTCACTTCATTTCTCTGTGCCTCAGTTACCTCATCTGTAATATGGGGATTAAGGCTGAGAGCCCCATGGGGGATATGGGCTGTGTCCAACTTGATTAGCTTGTATCTATCCCCACACTTAGTACAGTGTCGGGCCCTTAGTAAGCCCTTAATAAGTACCATTCAAAGAAAAGAATCCTCTATTTTGGAGTCAGTGATAAGACTCCGCTTTTAATGGAAAATGACCTACGTTTCTTTCAACAGTTTCATTTTTCCACATTTTGCATGTTCCAGCGGCATGTGATCTCATGAAGTAAGCAAAGATGGTTGCCATTCAGTAGCCAACAGATCCTGGTGACTAACGCAGCAGAGTCAGCAGTCATCAGAGACAGCGTTGGCTTTGAATGATCTTAACTAAAAGATAGAGAACTTAAATCGGAACTCTGTCATCACAACAAAGTCACGTTATTGTGATTTCGGTATGTGTATTCACCATTCCAGTGTTTGAAAATGAACATTTGCGTGTCCTTTTTGTTTTCATGAGAAGAAAGTCAGTCTACCTGTGTAGAGGGGCAATGGGCTGGTAGCTGAGTTTGTTAACTTGCTGAAGAAGTTAAATATGTAGCTAGGTCAATGGAGATAGCTTAGTCCTGCAAAGCTGCTTACCTTGCATTAAGAAAACTTATGAAGTAAGGACAGGCTTACTATTTTGGGAAGCAGCATGGCCTAGTGGAAAGATCGTGGCGGGAGTCAGAGGACCTGGGTTCTAATTCCAGCTCTCCCACGTGCCTGCTGTGGGACCTTGGGCAGATCGCTTTACCACTCTGTGCCTCAGTGTCCTCATCTTTCATTCAATAGTATTTATTGAGCGCTTACTATGTGCAGAGCACTGTACTAAGCGCTGGGAATGAACAAGTCGGCAACAGATAGAGACGGTCCCTGCCGTTTGACGGGCTTACGGTCTGATCGGGGGAGACGGACAGACGAGAACGATGGCGATAAATAGAGTCGAGGGGAAGAACGTCTCGTAAAAACAATGGCGACTAAATAGAATCGAGGCGATGTACAATTCATTAACAAAATAAAGAGGGTGATGAAAATATAGACAGTCGAGCGGACGAGTACGGTGCCGAGGGGATGGGAAGGGAGAAGGGGGAGGAGCGGAGGGAAATGGGGGGAAAAGAGGGTTAAGCTGCGGAGAGGTGAAGGGGGGGCGGTAGAGGGAGTAGAGGGAGAAGGGGAGCTCAGTCTGGGAAGGCCTCTTGGAGGAGGTGAGTTTTAAGTAGGGTTTTGAAGAGGGGAAGAGAATCAGTTTGGCGGAGGTGAGGAGGGAGGGCGTTCCGGGACCGCGGGAGGACGCGGCCCGGGGGTCGACGGCGGGATGGGCGAGACCGAGGGACGGCGAGGAGTTGGGCGGCGGAGGAGCGGAGCGAGCGGGGTGGGCGGTAGAAAGAGAGAAGGGAGGAGAGGTAGGAAGGGGCAAGGTGATGGAGAGCCTTGAAGCCTAGAGTGAGGAGTTTTTGTTTGGAGCGGAGGTCGATAGGCAACCACTGGAGGTTCTAAGAAGGGGAGTGACATGCCCAGATCGTTTCTGCAGGAAGATGAGCCGGGCAGCGGAGTGAAGAATAGACCGGAGCGGGGCGAGAGAGGAGGAAGGGAGATCAGAGAGAAGGCTGACACGGTAGTCTAGCCAGGAAATAATGAGAGCCGGTAGCAGTAAGGTAGCCGTTTGGGTGGAGAGGAAAGGGCGGATCTTGGCGATATTGTAGAGGTGAAACCGGCAGGTCTCAGTAACGGATAGGATGCGTGGGGTGAACGAGAGAGACGAGTCAAGGATGACACCGAGATCGCGGGCCCGAGAGCGGGAAGGATGGTCGTGCCATCCACGGTGATAGGAAAGTCTGGGAGAGGACCGGGTTTGGGAGGGAAGATGAGGAGCTCAGTCTTGCTCATGTTGAGTTTTAGGTGGCGGGCCGACATCCGGGTGGAGACGTCCCGGAGGCGGGAGGAGATGCGAGCCCCAAGGGAGGGGGAGAGGACAGGGGCGGAGATGTAGATCTGCGTGTCATCTGCGTAGAGACGGTAGTCGAAGCCGTGAGAGCGGATGAGTTCACCGAGGGAGTGAGTGTAAATGGAGAACAGAAGAGGGCCGAGAACTGACCCTTGAGGAACTCCAACGGTTAAAGGATGGGAGGGGGAGGAGGCTCCAGCGAAGGAGACCGAGAATGACCGGCCAGAGAGGTGAGAGGAGAACCGGGAGAGGACGGAGTCCGTGAAGCCGAGGTGAGATAAGGTGTGGAGGAGGAGGGGATGGTCGACAGTGTCAAAGGCAGCAGAGAGGTCGAGGAAGATCAGAATGGAGTAGGAGCCATTGGATTTGGCAAGAAAGAGGTCACGGGTGACCTTAGAGAGAGCAGTCTCGGTAGAGCGGAGGGGACGGAAGCCAGATTGGAGGGGGTCCAGGAGAGAATGGGAGTTAAGGAATTCTAAGCAGCGATTGTAGACGACTCGTTCTAGGATTTTGGAAAGGAAGGGTAGTAGGGAGATAAGGCGATAACTGGAGGGGGAAGTGGGGTCAAGAGCGGGTTTTTTTAGGATGGGGGAGACGTGGGCATGTTTGAAGGCACAGGGGAAGGAGCCATTGGAGATTGAGTGGTTAAAAATAGAAGTTAAGGAAGGGAGGAGGGCAGGGGTGTTGGTTTTAGGGATTCAATACCTGTGCTCCCTCCTATTTAGTCAGTGAGTCCGTGTGAGACAGAAACCATGTCTGACCTGATTATCTTGTATCTACCCCAGTGCTTGCCACATAGTTAGCCCTTAACAAGTACCATAACAGAACACACACACACACAAACAAAAAGTTTCAGGAGGACCATCGAAAAGCTTTCTCCTTGAAAGATACCGAAGAATAAAACTGACCTCTTTAAGGATTTTTTTTCAAAGCCAAGTGATTTGAAAGTTAATGATGCTATTTTCTATTTATAACCATATTTAGCATCTTTCACGTGGGTCCGCTTTATAAATGTCAGAGCAGCGAGGGAGAGTCACATTTTCTGAAGCCTCACAAAAATCCTGTCCTGTTACAATGACCTGTCCTCCAGCTCACTGTCTTCACACTTCGGGAAGGTAGGAAGGTGGTAAATGCCTTGGTTCTGTTCTCAATTGTGAATACATTGAGCCATAGAGATAAGAAGCCTGGGGATACTAACCCAGTATGGAAGCATCACTCACATGATGCTTTACTCCTGATGCTTTCCTAGAGAAATTGTTCTTGCTCAAATGCAAAATGCCCTTTATGTGTCCTTGCGGAATCCTCAACTTCTAGTACAACTGGGTAACTCAGCCACTTCAAATATTAGTAAATTGGACCCTATTATTGGTATAATATATAAATGAACACTGACCACCTTAAGAAGCACTTGGATGGAAGGCTTTTAATAGAAATTGCCTGGCACTGTAGTAAGCACTGAGGTGGATATAAGTAAATAAGGACAGTTCCTGTCCAGTGTGGACTCACAGTCCCATTTATCCCCATTTTACAGATGAGGTAATGAGGCACAGAGAAGTAAAGTGACTAGCCCAAGGTTACATAGCAGACAAGTGTCAGTCAGGATTAGAACCCATGTGCCTTCTGACTCCCAGTGCTCTATCCACTATGCATGCTGCCTCTCAAGCCTTTTAATCATACACTAATTTTTCATAAATTTCTTATTTTTGCATTTGTATTATTCTGGAAGAGGTAGGGCAGGGGGAGAAGAGGTGAATGATGACCACCTTACTGATTCAGCTTTAAAAAAAACCAAAAGAACGGCCTCCCAGATCTCTCTGACAGCATACTGAATAAAAGTGTAAACAGGAGGTGTTCTTTTGATTCTGGACATCTGTTCATCAGCAGTTAACCCCAAACTCTGTGGTAGTATAATGTTGCCATTACATTATAATTATACGCCCAACAGTTTGTTGGGAATTGGGCAGTGAAAGACGAATCAGGGTTGAGGTATTTTAAAGACAATCTGGTCTCCTCCCCAAATACTTTGCTACATGGCAAATTTAATAAGACTGATATTTCATTTCTCTTGTCTTACGTTGTCGAGTCGTCTCCGACCCGTAGCGACATTTTGGACACCTCTCTCCCACATGGAGTAGCATCCCAGATGCCTTCTCCAAACATTGTCTCAAAAGTATTATCCTAGATTTCCGGCTTGAGAACTCTGAACTGGTGGAACTGGAAAATGCTTCTGGTGTCCTGGGGCTAGCCAGTTCAGCTGTCTGGCAGACATGTGGTGATTCGATTTACTCTAATGCCTGTCCATTGGCATAATTGTTTTCAATTGTTCCATCTGCAGTCGTTCTGGTAGTGGATCCCTAGAGTTTTCTTGATAAAAGTACAGAAGTGGTTTGCCATTGCCTCCTTCCGCTCAGTAAACTTGAGTCTCCTACCTCGACTTTCTCCCATGCCACTGTTGACCAGCACAGGTGAGTTTTGACTTGTAGCAGATTGGCAGTGGCTAGTGAGTGGCAGGCAAACTAAGAATGGAGTGGATAGGCCTCTGCCTGATTCTCCTGTAGCCGAGACTGGTAGAGTACTAGAACTCTCCAGGTGTGACCCTGAGAGGGGGATCTTTCATAAAGAAAGCACTTAACAAATGCCATCATTATCATTATTATTATTTTTATATGAACTCATTGTGGGCAGGGATTGTCGCTCTTTGTTGCTGTACTGTGTAAGAGAAGCAGCGTGGCTCAGTGGAAAGAGCACGGGCTTTGGAGTCAGAGGTCATGGGTTTGAATCCCGGCTCTGCCACTTGTCAGCTGTGTGACTGTGGGCAAGTCACTTCACTTCTCTGTGCCTCAGTTACCTCATCTGTAAAATGAGGATGAAGACTGTGAGCCCCACGTGGGACAACCTGATTCCCCTGTGTCTACCCCAGCGCTTAGAACAGTGCTGTGCACATAGTAAGCGCTTAACAAATACCAACATTATTATTATTATTCCCAAGTACAGTGCTCTGCTCACAGTAAGCTCTCAATTAATTTTGAATGAATGAATGAATTTAAGCATAAATGGAGAAGAAGCGTGGCCTAGTGGATAGATCACAGGCCTGGGAGTCAGAGGACCTGCGTTCTAATCCCAGCTCTGCAACTTGTCTCCTGTGCGACCTTGGGCTAGTCACTTCACTTCTCTGTGCCTCGGTTACCTCATCTGTAAAATGGGGATTAAGACTGATATGGACTGTGTCCAACCTGATTAGCTTGTGTCTACCCCCGTGCTTAGTACAGTGCCTGGAACATAGTAAGTGCTCAACAGATGTCATTTTAAAATAAATGAATCCCCAAGAACATAAAGAATATAAAAATGTGAGTCTGGCAAAAGATCTGAAACAATTATGCCAATGGACAAGCATCAGAGTAAATCTAATTACCACATGTTTGCCAGACAGCTGATCTGGCTAGCCCCAGAACGCCAGAAGCATTTTCCAGGTTCTACCGGTTCAGAGTTCTGAAGCCAGAAATCTAGGCTAATACTTTTGAGACAATGTTTGGAGTAGGCATTAGCACAGAATAACAGCTTTCCTCTGGATCAGCTGAGTGCTTCACTCTGAAGCCAGCACACCTGCTCGGAGTGAAGAGCGTCTGGTGCTACAAGGAGCACCAGGTCCCTCCCCCTTCTGCCTAGGCCTCACACTTGGATCTGTACCCTTTCAGCACTTTTTTTTTACAGTATTTGTTAAGTGCTTACTCTGTGCCAAGCACTGTTCTAAGCGCTGGGGTAGGTAACAAGTGAATCAAGTTGAACACAGTCCCTGTCCCACATGGGGCTCACAGTCTTAATCTCCATTTTACAGATGAGGGAATTGAGGCCCAGAGAAGTGAAGTGACTTGGCCAAGATCACACAGCAGACAGGTGGTGGAGTCGAGGTTAGAGCCCAGCTCCTTCTGACTCCCATACCCATGCTCTTTCCACTAGGCTACACTGCATCTCCGCTATTCACCCCACCCTCAGCCCCACAGCACTTTATGTACATAACTGTGATTTATTTTATAATGTATGTCACACTTCTAGGCTGTGAGCTCCTTGGGGCAGGGAATGTACCTACCAACCTAGTTATATTGTACTCTCCCAAGGGCTTAGTATAGTGCTCTGCACACAGTAAACGTTCAATAAGTATCATCAGTTTGGCACATTTGGACAACAAAATTCCAAACCATCAGACTTTCATTTTTAAGATTGGGATTGTAAGTAAGTTAGTTTATCTGAAATTTATGAAAGTATTCTTAGTGCTCTGCCAGGCATAGGCATTACAGCCACAGTGACCTAGCTGCCCGACTCGCAGTGGAAGAAATCTGAAATCAGCTGCCTGAGGGATACAGAAGCGTCTTGGTCATCTTGATTCAATCTCTTTTCTCTCTCTGAGAGGCTGCAGGGCTCCTGTTTAAGCAGCTGAAGACTTGGCCAGGTTGTGGGATTTGGGGCCTGAGCCAGGGAAAAAAATAGAAATGTAACATTATGTCAATGGCTGCTCTGAACTGCTAGGCTATAATCTATGACTAGCCATTATTACAGACAATCTGTTTTGTCGGTATCCAGCTGGGTTAAGATCTGTGAATGAAAGATCACAGTGCATGATCTGTGCCCTGAAAAGTCTGGAAGATCATGAGGTGATAAATGCCCTGTCCTTTCAGTGGTCTCAATAGCCAAGTCCAGTTAAGATAATTTTGTTTGCCTAGTCTGTGTGATACAGGACAAATACAGATCTAGAAACTTTTTTGAACGTTCTTGGATTATGCAACAAAGAAATCTGAAGAGTCATATTGGTAAGAAGATATTTTGCTTGTCAAGCCCAAGCCAGATGAGAGCTATTTTGTGGCCTACCTTGTGTGCAATGACAGATTCAGCTGTATATTCTCTCTCCCAATTAATAATAATAATAATAATAATGATAATAATACTATTTATTAGCCATTTACCATATGCTAAGTGCTGAGATAGATATAGGGTTGACAGATGGGACACAGTCCCTGTGCTCTAAGAGGCTCACAGTCTCTCTTACCTCATTTGATAGATGAGAAAACTGAGGCTTAGAGAGGTTAAGAGATTTAGCCAAGGTCACACAGCAGGAAAATGGCAGACCTGGGATTAAATCCAGTATCTTCAGATTCCTAGTCCCTTGCTCAGATTCCTAGTCCCTTGCTCTTTCCACTAGTCCATTTCGCCTCTCCAGAGGTGTCAGTTGCCACCTTTGCCCTCAGACTTGTCCGACATATTGTTGGAGAAACCTATGGCACTTCCTGCTCCTGCATTTCTAAATTGGCAAACTCACAAACTTGACAAAAAACCCAGATTCATGGGTCCATGGGCTCATTTGTATCAAATCAATGAGTCATATTTATTGAGCACTTACTGTGTGTAGCGCAGTGTACTCTTGGGAGAGTACAATATAACAATACAATGATTCTCCCAAAGCTCCTCTAATTAGAAAGGTAAGTGAGCCTAGATCTTTAGGGAAGGTATCAGAGGCCAGTAACAAAGTGCCTAGGGTATTGTGAGACGATACATACGCCATGTCTTCTGTGACGGTTAATATACCAAGCGGATTTGGAACTCCTTAATTAATTATGGTATTTGTTAAGCGCTTACTATGTGCCAAGCACTGTTCTAAGCCCTGAGCTGTTCTAAGTGCCTTAAATACATATGAATCACAGATAATACTGCTTCCGGGAAACCGTGCATCTGACAGGCAGATCAACCAGGTGTTTTCCTGATCCCACTGCCATGGCAGCAAACTGCTCTGTTATTTTGAGGTTGTAATAGTAGTCATATTTATCAAGTACCGCCAATGTACAAAGCATTATAGTGGGACTTGGGAAAAAGCACAGTGATCATCCATCATCAGCGGTATTTATTGACTGCTTACTATACACTGTACTAAGCACTTAGAACGAGCTTACGGTCTTGAGGGGGGAGACCGGTATTAATACTAATGAATAATTTATAACATATAATTCATAGATATGTTCATAAATGCTATGGGATTGAGGGTGGGGTGAATATCAGATGCCCAGAGGTCAGAGATCCGAAGTGCTTATTTGGTGCAGAAGGAAGAAGGAGCAAGGGGAAAAGAGAACTCAACTGGGGAAGATCTCTGGGAGGAGACGGAAGCTTAATAAGGTTTTGAAGGTGGGGAGAGTGGCGGTCTGGTGTTTTAAGATCTCTGGGAGGAGACGGAAGCTTAATAAGGTTTTGAAGGTGGGGAGAGTGGCGGTCTGGTGTATATGGAGGGGGAGGGAGTTCCAGGCCAGAGGGAGGATGTGGGGAATGGAGTCAGCGGCAAGATTAGGGCCTGAAAATTAGGCCAAGTTCCTGGCCCTCAAAGGCCATGTAAGGAGTACTCTGGGGGAGATGGAGGAGGCTGCCAGCAGACACCCAAGAAAGGGTGAAACAACAAAACCACATAAAAAGATGGGGATGGAGACAGTTATAAATAGCAGAGTTCCAGTTTCATGCTCCTGGCCATCAGGGCAGGGTCGATCAGAGTTCAACAGTCATTAACGGCCACCTCCATAAGAACCTCAGTCACATAACTCGAGAGTTGTGGAAAGCATGCTGCCTCTTGTTTTTGTTCTATGCAATGGAGAGAGTAGGGTGCAGGCTCCTCTTTTATCAAATTGCCAAAGGATAGGAGGGGAAATGCAGAGTTGGAGAACATGGTGTCAGGAAATGTTTAGAGAGAAAAGAGACTCAAAGACTCAAGGAAAATGAACTAAGAAACATGAGGAAAAAGGGAACAAATAAATAGTAGACTGAGAGGGACAATTTGCCAAGTTAGGATAAAGGAAGCGAAAGTGAGATTATGAGAGAGAGCGAGAGAGAGAGAGAGAGAGTATATCTGTGTCTGGTATTTCGATACTATAAACGCACATGTTGAAGCCGGTCTTAGTGAATGGATAAAACTTGCTTACATTTTAGTTCAAGATAAGCAAATACTAAGATTTCAGTAAGATGGGGGGAATTGATTGATTCTATTAATGTTTATTGTATTGTTATCTACTTTTGTCCTTTGTCATATATGAATTTATCTTGATGATATGATTGAATATGGTTACATAAGAAATATACTGATGGTTTTAAAAGTGAATGGTCTACAGGACATTGTTATAATATTTTTTCCTTTGAATGGCATTTATTAAGCACTTATGTGCCAGGCACTGTACTTAACATAACGTACAAGAAAATCAGGTTGGATAGAGTCTCTGTCCCATGCAGGGCTCACAGTCCCAATCCCCATTTTACAGATGAGGTAACTGAGGCACAGAGAAGATAAGTGATTTGCCCAAGGTCACACAGCAGACAAACCCAGGTCCTCTGGCCCTTAGGCCTGTGCTCTTTCCACTTGAATCCACCCCTGGCACATAGTAAGTGCTTAACAAATACCATCATTATTAGTATTATTATTATTTAGACCATGCTGCTTCTCAAAAACATTCTGCTGACCATTGGGAACACTAATTCCTTTCACTAATTCCTGTTTTCATACTGGATATAACCCCAATTTAAAAATGAAGTCTTCAGGGAATGTGTCTGTTTATTGTTGTATTGTACTTTCCAAAGTGCAAAGTCTAGTGCTCTGCACACAGTGAACGATCAATAAATATGATTGAATGAATGAATAGATCCAGCCATCCCTTGAGTATGAACTAAAAATATTTCTTCCTCCAGGAAAAGGAACCCTCCGCATTTTGTTTGTTGAAATAACATCAGCAGATAAACATACTATTAAAATTAGCTAGCAGCTTCTCTCCTGTCATCTCAGCATGAAATAAAATATGTAGGGCATTTTTTCTCTTTTAGGAAATTTCTAAGAATTTTTAATCTTGTCACTGGAAGCCAAATATGGTGCTAGATGAGGATCAGAGGGGACATCTCCCATTTAAAATTACCAACCCCAATTTAAAAATGAAGTCCTCAGGAAATGTGTCCGGTTATTGTTGCGTTGTAGAGAAGCAGTGTGGCTCAGTAGAAAGAGCCAGAGGTCATGGTTTCGAATCCCCGCTCTGCCACTTGTCAGCTGTGTGACTTTGGGCAAGTCACTTAACGTCTCTGTGCTTCAGTTACCTCATCTGTAAAATGGGGATTAAGACTGTGAGCCTCATGTGGGACAATCTGATTACACTGTAAATCTGCCCCAGCGCTTAGAACAGTGCTCTGCACATAGTAAGCCCTTAACAAATACCAACATTATTATTATTATTGTACTTTCCCAAGCACTTAGTACAGTGCTCTGCACACAGTAAGCACTCAGTAAACACGATTGGAGAATGAATGAATGAATATTTTGATTAGGGAAAGTTTTGCTATAATAATGCATGGAGTATTGTACCATTGCAAATGAATCATCAAACTATACCCTTCACACAAACAATCCATGTTGTGAAACTGAACCAGTGTTAAGATCTCATAATGGGCACGGGACGTGCCTGCTAATACTGTTGTATTGTACTCTCCCAAGTGCTTAGTAGAGTGTTCTGCACAAAGTGAGCGCTCAATAAATACAATTGAATGACAAGGTAAATTAGATTACTCTAACGAGATTATAAACTCCTCCACTAGATTGCAGGCCTTTTGACTGTATTGTATTTCACTCTCTGAAGTGTGTGTATACAAGTAAGTGTTAAATAAATATCACTGATTGACTGTGATCAAGGTGGGGAAAGTTGACCTTTCCCTAGGCTGCCAACTGAAAGCCCCAAATCATCTATGAAACAAGAGATCTGAACCTTTTCTATCATTAACAACAGTTGGGCCTAGTGGAAACAGCACATTGGCCTAGGAATCAGAGGACCTGGATTCTAATCCCGGCACTGCCACTTGTCTGCTGTGTGACCTTAGGCCAGTCACTTAACATCTCTGTTCCTCAGTTACCTCATCTGTAAAATGGAGATAAGACTGTGAGTCCTACATGGGACAGGGTCTGTGTCTAATCCAATCATCTTATATCTATCCTAGGGCTCAATACAGTGCCTGACATATAGTAAGTGCTTAACAAATACTATTTTATGAAAACAACCTCACCTGAAAGTCATATCAGTAAAATGAGTTTGTTCATTCAGAGCAGAAACTTGATTCTCAAGTTTTCTGTCCCCAAAAGAATTATTCTGTATCATCCCCCCACGCTCTGTTTAGTTATTTATAAATAATGAGAGTGCTGGAAAAGAAACTTAATACATTTTGGACATGATGATGTCTACCCATAGTTAAATTATTGTGTGATCTTGATTACTCAAACTTTCAGGACCTCATATTCCTCAGGTATAAAAAAGATCAGTGATATTGACCCTTACAGGATGTTTTAGAGTTAGATAGGAAGTGATTATAAAATGCTTTGCAGATACATCTATCGTATTGTCTTTGGCGTTAGAAGACACTGAAGCTGACAGAATTGCTTTTGGTCTTGGTTTTTCGTCAGGCCGAGTTCTACTACCAAAGAATAACAGTTACTCTGTTTTAACGTTACCACACATGCGTCCAAAGAAAATATTAAAAAATCATATCACAAATACAAATGTAAAATAAAGTAAAAGGTAAAGTAAATATCTTGGGGGATGTGAGTAAATTCCTATTAGAAATTCGATATGCACCATGAAGTCCATCCGACCGGATAATCAAGTTCATATGCACTCTGATTAGCCTAAGGATTTTTTTGGAAAGGATTCACTGCCATGAAATTGCTAGCATTTTTTTTAAGAGAATAAGGGGAGGGAAAGGACATCATATTTGTTCTCTGGTTTGGGCTTCCCATAAACCAGGTTGGCAACTGATCATGCTTCAAGGATGTGTTTCGGGGCAGAGCTGTGTAGGGAAATCCAGAGAGCTACAAAGAAATCAAAGGGGGAAAAAAATAGAGATTCCAGAAGAGGACATCGCCTCCTCCCTCAAGTGCTACAAGAAACTCAGCAGAAACTGATCGATATTCAAGCAGATACGGTTACCACATGTAAAACCTTTGAAATAAATAGAATTTGGTGAGAGAAAATGCCTTTTCATTATAGCATCAATCTAAATGTTTTTTGAAATGGACAAGAAATAGTAATAGGAGGCTGAGGAGGTGGAGGAGGACAAGGGGTGGTGGTAGAAGACTGGTAATAATAATTATGGTTTTAGTTAAGTACTTACTATTTGCCAGGCACTGTTCTAGTGATAGTAGTAATAATGTGGTAATAGTAATGGTAATAATATAGTAGTAGTATTTACTGAGCGCCAGTTAGGTGCTTGCACTGTACTAATAATAATAATGATAATGTTGGTATTTGTTAAGCGCTTACTATGTGCCGAGCACGGTTCTAAGCGCTGGGGGAGATACAGGGTAATCAGGTCGTCCCACGGGAGGCTCACGGTTAATCCCCATTTTACAGATGAGGTAACTGAGGCACAGAGAAGTGAAGTGACTTGCCCACAGTCACACAGCTGACAAGTGGCAGAGCTGGGAGTCGAACCCATGACCTCTGACTCCGAAGCCCAGGCTCTTTTCCACTGAGCCACGCTGCTGTTTGGGAAATACAAAACTAAGAAAGGATGTGCTCCCTATCTACTCTAGCTGGGGAGATGGACAAAAAATATTTTAAAATAGAAGCATAATTGAATGCACAACTGTCTGAGCATATTTAGGGGAACAGCATGGCCTAGTAGCAAGAGCACAGGCCTGGAAGTCAGAGAATCTGAGTTCTAATCCTGCTCCATCACTTCTGTCAATCAAATCAATCATTTTTATTTATTGAGCGTTTACTGTGTGCAGAGCACCATACTAAGTGCTTGGGACAGTACAATGCAGCAGGGTTGGTAGACACATTCATTACCCACAGTGAATTCATAGTCTAGATGGTGATACAGACATTAATACAAATAAATGAATTATGGATAAGTACATAAGTGCTGTGGGGCTGGGAGAGGGGTGAATAAAGGGAGCAAGTCAGGGCGACGCAGAAGGGAGTGGGAAAAGAGAAAATGAGGGCTTAGTCAGGGAAAGCCTTTTGGAGCAGATACCAATAAGATAACGCCTTCAATAAAACTTTGGAAGGAGGGGAGAGTAATTTTTTGTCAGATATGAAGGGGGAGGGGTTCCAGATCAGAGGCACAATGTGGACGAGAGGTCAATGGCGAGATAGACGTGACTTACTAGATTGCATTTCAGAAGCGAAGTGTAAGGGCTGGGTTGTAGTAGGAGAGCAGTGAGGTGAGGTAGAAAGGGGACCCGGTGATTGCGTGTTTTAAAGCCAGTGGGAAGGAGTTTCTGTTTGATGTGGAGGTGGACGGGCAACTACTGGAGGTTCTTGAGGAGTGGGGAAACATGGTCTGAATGTTTTTGTAGAAGAATGATCAGGGCAGCAGAGCGAAGTGCGGACTAGAGTGGGGAAAGACCGGAGACAAAGAGGTCAGCAAGGAAGCCAATACAGAAATCAATCCAACTGCTGTGTGACTGTGGGCCAGTCATTCAACTTCTCTGTGTCTGTTACCTCATTTGTAAAGTGGGGATTAAGACTGAGCCTCATGTGGGACATGAAATGTATCTGACCCAATTAGCTTGTATCGACCCCAGTCCTTAGTACAGTGCCTGGCACATAATAAGTGCTTAACAAATACCATAATTATATATATATATATATATATGTCTACATATATATTCTTTTGACATATTTGTAAATATACTTAAAATGCTGACAATGGATATAAATAATTTCATAAGCACTGAAGATGACTGGTGGGTTTACACAATTTAGGATGCTGGGAACTAATTGGGGAGGACTTGTTGGAGAAGAGATTTGAGGAGGGTTTTGGATGTAGGAAGGCTGAAAGGAAAGTGAGGTCCATGTAGGACACGGTTTCCTTTAATCAGGGAATATGTCTATCATTCAATAGTATTTATTGAGTTCTTACTATGTGCAGAGCACTGTACTAAGCACTTGGAATGTCTATCAACTCTGTTGAACTTCATTCTCCTAAGCACTTGGTAAATGCTCTCTCACTGTTAGCCCTCAGTACTTACCAATGATTGACTGACCACCTAGATACCTAGATATCACTATTGGTCAAATTTGATATATACTTTATATGATATTTGTTAAGTACTTGCCGTGTGCCAGGCACTGTTCTAAAACCTGGGGTAGACACAAGCTAGTCTGGTTGGACACAGTCCCAGGTAGAACTCATAGTCTTAATCCCCATTTTACAGATGAGATAACTGAGGCACAGAGAAGTCAAGTGACTTGCCCAAAGGCATACAGCAGACAAGTGGTGGAGTGGGATTAGAACCCAGATCCTTCTGACTTCCAAGCCCGTGCCCTATCCACTAGGCCATGCTGCTTCCGGTTGTTATTACTGTGCCTAGTTGTTACTAAGGGCACAATAAAATGTTCAAGTTAAGGATTTGGGACTAAAAAATTAAACCTCCCTTTACAAGGTCAGGCAAGCAAGCCTTTTTGAAACAGTTTATGGAGGTAATTCGTGGAAAAAAAAGAATGCTTAAAATGCTAAGAAAGACAGGGCAAATATCCGGTATATACAAGATTCTGTGAAAAACCTAAAGGGAAACATCGCTTAGCTCATGAATGTATGTATATATGTCCCCTGAAAAAGAGATTCTTAAAAGAGCTCTTTGCTAGAAGAAGTTGAGGACTCAGACTTGTTTTTTGAAGAAATAAATACAAAGCCAGGGTGCCTGGCAAAGGAAAACAGATGAAGCAAGAGCAGCAGGGAGGGACAAAGATAAATTGGGCTGTTTTCTGCCATTAATTCAATATTTGTAACTCCAGTGGTCCAAGGAGAGTCAACCTTAGCCATACTTAGAGATCTGAAGAAGAAAAATCACGAACCAAGTAACGTAAGGAAATGAAGGTTATTTGTTGGATCCACATATTAGTAGTAGTAGTAGTATGGTACTCTGCACAAAGTAAGCACTCAAGAAATACAGTTGACTGCAAGGATGAATTAGTAGTAATAATAATAATGCTAATAATGATGATGGTATTTATTAAGCATTTACTATGTATCAAGCACTGCTCTAAGTGCTGGGGTAGATACAAACTAATCGGGTTGGACCCAGTCCCTGTTCACATGGGGTGCACAGTCTTAATCCCCATTTTCCAGATGAGCTAACTCGGGCCCAGAGAAGTGCAGTGACTTGCCCAAGGTCACAGTTCAGCCCAGTGCTGGACCCGGGATTAGAACCCGGGTCCTCCTGCTTCTCAAACCCATGCTCTATCCATTGGGCCACGCTGCATAAAAGACCAAGATGCGCACTTTTTAAATAACACCTCTATCAAACAACTTTTTGACAAGCAGGGCCCCAGGAGGTAGAGACTAATTTTTACAACGATGGCAGATTTTGCTAGGAACTCCTGAGAACAGTGGAATTCTCAGTGCTTTAATTCCGGGGGGTCAAGCAACCCTTCACACCGCCAAGTTACATTAGCATCCATCAGCTCCCTCCTGGATAAAGAGGTGACTTTTTCCAGCCAAAGAATATTATTACGGGTAAGGCAATCAATCAGCTGCATTTATGGAGTGCTTACTCTGTGCAGCACACTCTAGGCAGTACTTCGGGAGAATACGATAGGGTTAGTAGACAAAAATCCCCACTTTTAAAATCTAGAGGTTGTAATAAGAAAAGGAAGAGAAGCAGCATGGCTCAGTGGAAGGAGCACGGGCTTGGGAGTCAGGGAACGTGGGTTCTAATCCAGGCTCTGCCACTTGTCTGCTGTGTGACCTTGGGCAAGCCACTTAACTTCTCTGTGCCTCTGTTATCTCATCTGTAAAATGGGGGTGAAGGCCATGAGCCCCATGTGGGGTAGGGAAGCAGTGTGGCTCATTGGAAAGAGCCCAGGCTTGGGAGTCAGAGGTCATGGGTTCGAACATAGCACATAGTAAGCGCTTAACAAACACCACAGTTATCTATTGTTAAGAGGGAGGGAGTTCCAGGCAAGAGGAAGAGGATCAGCAAGGAGTCAGAGATGGGTGGGGCAAGAGCGAGGCACAGTGAGTAGGTAAGCGATCAGGGGTTGTAGAGTATCTGCCTGTTGGAAAGAAGAATGGGCAGCCACTGAGGAGTGGGGCAAGATGTGCGGAGCGACGTTTTAGAAATATGAGCCGGCCAGCAGACGTGAAATATGGCATGGAAAGGTGAGAGATTGGAGGCAGGGGCACCTGGAATGATCCAATACTCTAATTAGGATAGGACAAGTGCCTCCACAACTGGAGTGATGATTGATAATAATAATGATGGTGGTATTTAAGCAATTACTATGTGCCAAGCACTGTTCTAAGCTCTGGGGTATAAGGTAATCAGATTGTCCCACATGGGGCACACAGTCTTAATCCCCATCTTACAGATGAAGTAACTGAAGCCCAGAGAAATTAAGTGACTTGCCCACAGTCACGCAGCTGCTAAGTGGCAGAGCTGGGATTAGAACCCTCGACCTTTGACTCGCAAGCGCGGGCTCTTTCCACTGAGCCACGCTGCTTCTCTAGCCACGCCGATCGATGGGATTCCAAATCTGGAAGCGTCGTGTGGACCCTCTATAGTTAGATCATTCCAGATTTTGGATTTTACATCTTCCAAAATACATCCTTTGGCAAGCATGCGTTTCTGTATTTTTGTAGTGTTTCATGAGAATAAGTTCAGCTCTGCCAAGCACGGGGAAATTAAAGAAATGAGTGAGGTTGGTGATCACCGTTAACCATCATCATGTATGGTATGTACTGAACCGCTTACTATTTGCAGAGCACTGAACCAAGTGCTTGGGGGAGTACGACAGCTGTAGTAGACATGATCCCTGCCTTCCAGGAGCTTACACTTTACTGGAAGAGCCTTGGATCTTTGAGCTGCCAAAGATGGAATGTCTTGAAAGCCATTTCAAGCAGTGTTGATATAGAATTATTAATGTTTTTATCTCAATGAGTTTGGGACTTCAGTAGTGTCCTCTAAACTGTAAGCTCATTGTGGACAGGGATTTTTCCATTATAATGTACCCTTCCAAATGCTTAGTACAGTGCTCCGCTCTCAGTAAGCCCTAAATAGATATGATTGACTGATCGATTGGTGCTACTGCAGTAGTGTGATTAATCGAAATTTATAACAAATAAGGATCCCGTTGTAGACACGGACTCTGCTCAAAACCAGTCAATAGAAATGATTGAGCATCCTCTTGGGAAAAAAATATGAAATAATAAAATTGTGGTATTTGTCAAGCGCTTACTATGTGCCAGGCACTGTACTAAGTGCTGGGATGGATACAGGCAAATCGGGTTGTCCCTGTCCTGTATGGAGCTCGCAATCTTAATCCCCATTTTACAGATGAAGAAACTGAGACACAGAGAAGTTAAGTGACTTGCTCAAGGTCACACGGCAGGCAAGTGGGAGAGCTGGGATTAGAACCGAGGTCCTCAGACTCCCAGGTCCGTGCTCTTGTGCCACTAGGCCCTGCTGCTTCTTGTCATTCAGCGGTGTCATTCACTTTTCCAAAGCCAGATTTGCAAAAGCTAGCAAAGATTTATCAACTGTGGGGACCAGAGCAATACATACAAAACTCACCAAGACATAGCAGGAGCCTCTGGAGAGGATTTAGAGGCATCAGAGAGAGGAGTCCTTAAAACGACAGAAAATGGTGTTTATATAAACCATACTAAAGAGAAAGAGTCTACAGAGGTATTGTCTGGGAAGATTTGAAAAGTGCATTATGGGCACAGCGTAGATGTCTGATGCATCGGGGAAAAAAAAGCCCACCAAATCAGTTGACTGAAGAATTGTCACCTTCATGCTTCATGATGGAAAAGTCAATCCCTGTTCTGTTTACGTGAAAACCAGAGATACTTGTTGCTGAGTCTCTCGATGCCAACTTGACCAGTTGACTTGCACAGAATTCCCAAAGTGACAGGCCTGAGTGGTGGAGAATATGAGAAGCAGATGGCCTAGTGAGTCAGAAGGACCTGAGTTCTAATCCTGTTCTACCACTTGTCTGCTGTGGGACCTTGGGCAACTCACTTCACTCTGTGCCTCAGATACCTCACCTGTAAAATAGAGATTAAGATTGAGAGTCCCATGTGGGACAGAGACTGTGTCCAACCTCATTAGCTTGTACGTACCCCAGTGCTTAGTAGTACAATGCCTGGCGCATAGCACTTATCAAATGCCATCATTATTGTTAGTAATATTAGACCACCAGCCATTTGAATATTCTGTCGGGGCAGTATTCAATCCATCAGTCATATTTATTGAGCTCTTCCTGTGTGTAGAGCATTGTACCAGGCACTTGGGAGAGTACAGTATAACAGAGATGGTAGACATGTTCCCTGCCCAAGACGAGCTTACAGATTTAGAGGACTGTAATCAAGCTATGAAATAATCAAATCAAACAACGAATCAGTCAGTGAATCGTATTTCCTGAGTGTTTGTTCTGTGCAGAGCGCTGTCGAGTGCTTAGGAGACTACAGTTCAACAGAGTAGTTACAGTCCCTGCCCCCAACAAGCTTACAGTCTAAAAGTAGGATGCAGACAGAAAAATAAATTATGGATATACGTAAGTGCTCCCCTCTCAAGATCACCTGGAGAGTTTCCAGTCCTCTACCAGTCTCGGCTACAGGAGGGAGAGTCAAGCAGAGGCCTACCCATGCCATTCCTATCTTGGCCAGTGGCTAGTGAGTGGAAGGCCATCTGCTACGAGTCAAAACTCACCCGTGCTGGGCAGCAGTGGCATTGGAGAGAGTCGAGGGTGGAGACTCGAGTTTACTATGCAGAAGGTGGCGGTGGTCACATCCATACTTTTACCCAGAAAACTCTACGGATCCACTACCGGAAGGATTGCAGGTGGAGAGCGGGGCGTTCTGGGAGAGATGTGTCTGTGGTGTCGCCATGGGTCAGAGACAGTGGTGTCAGGCAAGACAAGACATAAGTGCTTTTAGGAGGAGAGGATCAGTAGTAGAGAGTTGAGAGTCCTGATCTTATGTTCCTAAGTAAAAAGCTCTCTTGTATTATAACTTCAAGGACCATGTCTGATTCCCATCTGTGTACACGGTAAATGCTTAATAAATATTACTATGATAGTCTTACTAGATTAATCAATTTTTCAATCAGTGATATTTAAAATGAGGAGTAAATACCTTTTCTCTCTCCTACTTAGACTTTGAGGCCCATGTGGGATCTGATTATCTTGTATCCGTCCCAGCATTTAGAAGAGTTCTTGGCACATAGTATCAAATACCGTTATTATGTCTGCAACATGGAGTCCAACAACTGAGAATTATTTTTCCAGTTGAGTAATACTTATTGCCTTCCCAAACTTTACCTGATCACAAGCATCAGAGGGACTGTGTCCAACCTGATTTGCTTGTATCCACCCAGCTCTTAGTACAGTGCTTGGCACATATAAATCGCTCAACAGATATAATTATTATTAGTATTATCATCAGAGAGCAGGTGTTTGGTGAGCAGGTGATGACTATTCACCTGAGCTCCCTCTAGACTGTGAGCTCACTATGGATAGGGAATGTGTCCGTTATATTGTTATATTATACTCTCCCAAACACTCAGTACAGTGCTCTGCACACAGTAAGCACTCAATAAATTCAACTGATGGATCGATTGATGGAAGCAGCCAGCCGGACTCAAGATAAACTCTAGAATGTTAGCCTCATTCATTCATTCATTCATTCAATCATAATTATTGAGTGCTTACTGTGTACAAAGCACTGTACTAAGTGCTTGGGAGAGTACAATATAACAACAAACAGACATATTCCTGCCCGCAGTGAGCTCACAGTCTACAGCCGTATGTGGGACAGGGATAATTCATTGGTAATTCATTGATAGTTTTTGAATGCTTACTGTTTGTAGAGCATAGTACAAAATGCTTGGGAGTGTAAGATCCCTGCCCACCAGAAGCTTTCAGACTAAAAGGGGAGACAGACGTCGGTGATCACCAGAACCCAAACTCTGTCTCCGCTTCTGACAGACAGAAGGTGCTACAACTTGTCCAGACTAAACCTCTTCCATCCCAGAATAATGCACGATTCCAGGATATGCAAAAGTCCCGGGAAAGGGTGACTGGCTGCCGTGAGAGGAACAGCATGGCCTAGTGGATAGAGCACAGGCTTGGGAATCAGAAGGAACTGGGTTCTGATCCCTACTCTGCTACTTTTCTGGTAGATGACCTTGGACGAGTAGCTTCACTTCTCTGTGCCTCTTACCTCATCTGTAAAATGGAGATTAAGACTGGGAGCCCCATGTGGGCATGGACTGTGTCCAGCCTGACTATTTTGCATCTACCCCAGCACTTATTACAGTGCTTGGAGTGGAGTAAGCACTTAATACCATTAAAAAAAATTAGGCTAAGAATGGGGTGAACCTGAGTTTAATAGCAGCAGGTCCTATTATTCATCCAAAGCCTCTTCCCAAGATCCTGAGCCATCCGGGCCCTAGAATTTTAGTTTCCTGGAAAATACTGAAATTATTAATTTCACTGAGAGCCATGAAGTGATCTCATTAAATTTATGGTAGGATATTTACAGGCAACAGACTGGACCTATAGAATCATTCTGGTTTGCATTAAAAAATGGTCATAGAACTTGTTAGAATGCATCTCCAATCTTAGACTCAATCTAAATAGAAATTGCTGATTGCTTCCAGTTTCTTTAAAATGATTATAGCAATCAGTTAATAGAATGCCTAATAAGTCTTGCCTGTGATTATAGAAAATCCCTTATGAAGTGTTTTCCTTGCCTATGACCTCCCTTAGATATTCAAAAGTTTGTAAACTTAAGGGTTTAGGGCTTTTAACTAGTGTCTAAATAAAAAAACCCCACTACTCTAGATGACTCAGTAAGATTTAAATGTGCCTTAATCTTTTAAATCCAAAGCATTGTATAGTTTATAGATATATTCACATTGCTTCTTTTTTAATTGGTATTTGTCAAGTGCTTACATGTGCCAAGCAGTGTGCTAAACACTGGGGTAGATACAAGATAAACAGTCTCACCTGGGGTTCAGAGTCTTAATCCCCATTTTACATATTAGATAACTGAGGCACAGAGAAGTTAAGTGACTTGCCCAAGATCAAACGGCAGATAAGTGGTGAAGCCAGGATTAGAACTCAGGTTCTCTGACTCCCAGGCCCATGCTCTTTCCACAGGCCACTTTGTTTTGTACTCTTTATTCTACATACCCACAAGACATAACCATAATTCATTTTACTGTCTGTCTCCCTCTTTAGTCTGTAAAAAATGGTGGTATTTGTTAAGCGCTTATTATGTGCAAAGCACTGTTCTAATAATAATAATAATAATGTTGGTATTTGTTAAGCGCTTACTATGTGCCGAGCACTGTTCTAAGCGCTGGGGTAAACACAGGGGAATCAGGTTGTCCCACGTGGGGCTCACACTTAATCCCCATTTTACAGATGAGGGAACTGAGGCACAGAGAAGTTAAGTGACTTGCCCACAGTCACACAGCTGACAAGTGGCAGAGCTGGGATTCGAACTCATGAGCCCTGACTTCAAAGCCCGTGCTCTTTCCACTGCGCCACGCTGCTTCTAAGCGCTGGGGGATACGAGGTGATCAGGTTGTCCCACGTGGGGCTCACAGTTTTAATCCCCGTTTTGCAGATGAGGTTACTGAGGCACAGAGAACTTAAGTGACTTGCCCAAAGTCACACAGCTGGCAAGCGGCGGAGCCAGGATTCGAACCCACGAACTCTGACTCCCAAGCCCGGGCTCTTTCCACTGTGCCACGCTGCTTCTCTCTGTAAGCTCATTGTGGGCTGGGAACCTGTCTACCAATTCTGTTATAATGCAGTTTCCCAAGCACTTAGTACAGGGTGCCGCCCACCGTAAGCACTCAATAAATGCTATTGATTGATCGATATTCAAGGCTGCAGATGGATAGAAGTTATTAGGTGAGTTTCAGTACAAGTAAGAAATCCTTAATTGGGAATTTTCACTGAGATAAGCCACGGATTTGGATACACGAAATATTTTTACTCTCGTGGTGGTGATTAGAACAAAGGTAACTGTGAAAAGCATAGACCAGTTTTCTTCGCTTGCCAGCAATTATTGGCAGTCACTAAAAGCTAGTCAAGAAAGTGGTTGTTTACTACATGCCAGGTACTGTTCAGAGCACTGGGGTAGATACAAGTTAATGAAGTATGCAGTGATGCCACGGACAGATTAAGAAGCTGAAAATTGAATCCAGAATAACGATAATAGAGAAGCAGCGTGGCTCAGTGGAAAGAGCCCGGGCTGGGGACTCAGAGGTCGTGGATTCAAATCCCAGCTCCGCCGCTTGTCAACTGTGTGACTTTGGGCAAGTCGCTTAACTTCTCTGTGCCTCGGTTCCCTCAACTGTAAAATGGGGGTTAAGGCTGCGACCCCCATGCGGGACAAACCTGATGACCTTGTATCCTCCCCGGCGCTTAGAACAGTGCTTGGCACCTAGTGAGTGTTTAACAAATACCATCATTATTATTATTATTATATTATTAATAATGATGGCATTTGTTAAGCGCTTACTAGGTGCCAAGCACTGTTCTAACTACTGAACACTGTTCTAAGCTCTGGGAAGTTGGCAGAGGGTGCTAACAAGGCAACAGCCTCAATGGCAAAGTAAAAGTCTACAAAACTACGGAAGTAACGACCAGGCTTCTAGATGACTATGAGGTATGGGTTTCTTCTCAAGCAGTTTCCTAAGTCGGCTGTGAACCGTATTCAACAGTAAATCAATCAAGCAATCAGTGGTATTTGCTGATCGCTTACCGTGTACAGAGCACTGTATTAAACACTTAGGAAAGTATAAAACAACAGAACCCTTGGCGCTTAACTCTACAGGGGAGGACAGACATTAAAAGAAATGACAGATAGGGGAAACAGTGTTTTCTAACGTTAAGTGCTGTTCACTTATGTGAAATCACCATCACCATCATTCAGGTTTGGAGCACAGTCAGCAACGTGGCTTAGTGGTTAGAGCACAGGCCTGGGAGTCAGAAGAACCTGGGTTCTAATTCTGGTTCTGCCATATGTTGGCTGTGTGACCTCGGGCACATCATTTAACTTCTGGCCTCAGGCACCTCACCTGCAAAATGGGGATTAAGACTGTGAGTCGCACGTGGGGCGTGGACTGTGTCCAACCTGCTTAGCTTGTACCTACCCCAGCTCTTAGTACAGTTCCTGGAACATAATCAGCATTAATAAATACCATAAAAAAATACCAAAGCTCACAGGAACGGTTTTCACTGGAACAGAAATATGAGAAGAATGAATGATATGAGGATAACCAAGCAGCAGCTAGCTACCTGGTGTGCACGGAGAAAATCCAAGCAAGCAGGAAGTGTTTTTCCTTACTGTTTCTAACTCGCTAAAATGACTTAACAAAATAAAAAAACACACCGTCTTTGTTGTCTTTGTTACTGCCCAGCAGTTACTGCAGCGTGGCTCAGTAGAAAGAGCACGGGCTAGTGGAAAGAGCACGTCAGAGGACGTAGGTTCCGATCTCAGCTCCGCCACTTGTCTGCTCTGTGACCTTGGGCGAGCCACTTAACTTCTCCGTGTCTCAGTTAACTCATCGGTAAAATGGGGATTAAGACTGTGAGCCCCATGTGGGACAATCTGATTACATTGTATCTACCCCAGCGCTTAGAACCGTGCTTGGCTCATAGTAAGCACTTAACAAATACCATAATTAGTATTACTAGAGTATATGTCCTCTTCTTGTATATGTACCGATCAATCGGTGGTAATTACTGAGCACTTACTAGGTGTGGAACACTATACTATTGTTGATGGCCATGTTCGCTGCCCACAGGAAGCTTACAGTCTAAAACGGAGGACAGACATTAAAATAAAAGATATGCACATGTGGAACTGAGGGTGGGATGAATAACAAATGCTTAAAGGTTATATTTCCAAGTGCAAAGTGACATGGAAGTGAGAGGGAGTGGGGGAAATGGAGGCTTAGTTAGGGAAGGCCTCTTGGAGGAGAGATGTGATTTTAATAAGGCTTTGAAGGTCAGTCAGGGTGCGGGCAAAGGGTCGGCAGCAAGGCAGTCGAGACTGAGGTATAGTTGGGTTAGAGGAGCGAAGTGAGCTGGCTGGGTTGTAATAGGAAATCAGTGAGGTAGGATAGGACAGGGCAAGTTGATTGAGTGCTTTACAGGTGGTAAAGGATTTTCTGTTTGACTCGGAGGTGGATGGGTAAACGCCGGAGGTTCTTGAGAAGTGGGGAAATGTGGACTGAACTTTTTTCAGAAAAATGATCCAGGCAGCAGAGTGAAGTATGAACTAAAGTGGGGAGAGGCAGGAGGCAGGGAAGACAGCAAGGAGGCTGAAGCGGTAGTCCAGGTGGGTGAGGATAATTGCTTGGTTTGGCTAGGATAAATGCTTGCACCAGCATAGTAGCCCTGTGCATTCTATAAATCTTCCCTTGTGTTACCTCGCCAACCCCTTCCCCTCTTATAGACCGTGAGCCCCCTGAGAGTTTGGGTCATATTTATCCATTTACCCATTGTTCCCTCCCCAGCACTTAAGTACAGTCATTTGCAATAAACCAGTAGTATTTATTGAGCTCTTAATAAACTGTTCTAAGCACTTGGGAGAACATAATAGAGTTAGTAGACCCAAGGTACTTAGAGTCTGGGTGGTGCTTGGAAGAGTACAATACAACTGTAAGCAGACACATTCCCTGCCCACATTCCCTAGAGTTTACAGTCTAGAGGATGAACTTAAAGTCTGGAGGTCAGAGGAGAGGTTTCCTGACTCTTCCCAACACCTATGTACTCCCTGTGGGTGGTATTATGGTTACCTGACCTTGACTTGAGTAATATAATGAAAACTTTACTCATAGGTGAAAATAAAATCTTGATGGTGTTACTATCACTGCCTTCTATTTTTATAGTGTTTTTGTTTTTTCCAGAGTGCTTTTGCATCACTTTTCATTTTATCCTGTACATCCCAGTGAGATAGAAAGATGGAGAGATCAGTTTGCAGACTGGGAAACTGAGGCCTAAAGAGGCTAAATAACTACCCCACATCATGCAGGAGTCTAATGGCAGTGTAGCAATAATAATGTTGGTTTTTGTTAAGCGCTTACTATGTGCAGAGCACCGTTCTAAACGCTGGGGTAGATACAGGGTAATCAGGTTGTCCCACGTGAGGCTCACAGTCTTCATCCCCATTTTACAGATGAGGTAACTGAGGCACAGAGAAGTGAAGTGACTTGCCCACGGTCACACAGCTGACAGGTGGCAGAGCCGGGATCCGAACCCATGAATGATATGGATTGGGTGCTTACTGTGTGCGGAACATTTACACCAAGCATTTGGGAGGCTACAATACAATAGAGTTGGTAGGTACAATCCCTGTCGTCAAGGAGCTTACACACTAGGAAGAGAAACGGGTTAAGAGTTTTGGAATATCTACCCATATCACACCTGGAGAGTTTCCAGTCCTCTACCAGTCTCGGCTCTGGGAGGAGAGTCAAGCAGAGGCCTATCCATTCCTAGTTTGGGCAGTGGCTAGCGAGTGGAAGGCAATCTACTACAAAACTCACCCATGCTGGGCAGCAGCAGCATGGGAGAGTGCCAAGGGTGGAGACTCAAGTTTACTGCACAGAAGGAGGCGATGGTAAATCACTTCTGTATTTTTACCAAGAAAACTCTGTGTATCCACTATTAGAACGATTGCAGATGGAGAGCGGGACGTTCTGGAAGAGATGTGTCCGTGGTGTTGCTGTGGGTCGGAAAACGACCCGACGACATAAGACAAGACCCATAATAGGGACTTTCCTTAATGCTTCACATTAGTTCCCAAATCTTGGCTGCCAGAAAACATCTTCATAATAATAATGGTGGTATTTGTTAAGCCCTGACTATGAGTCAGGCACTGTACTAAGCAGAATGGTGCTATTTGTTACGTGCTTACTAAGTCACCTATGCACTTGGGTTGAGACCCTTAATCACTTAGACATTCACGCCTTCCCTAAACCTACAACATGAATGAATAAAAAGGGGCAAACAGTCACTGTAGCTTTCGCTGACCATCCCAGCCTTTAGAACCTTTCCTGGGCTTTCTTAGATAGGAAACGCACAACGCAGGGATGGGATTGCAATTGTAAATTCTTTCCCGGCAACACCCAGAAACGCCTAAAAGGATTCAAACTGGCCGAGTGACATACCTAATGGAGGATAAGCCCGGTTCTTAGGATGCTGCTGAGTTCTTATCCTTAAGAGTATCCTAGCCTGACACAATTTTTTTTAAATCTCTACTAGTGTCAGGTAAACTTTTCTTAGTAATAATAATAAAGCCAAAAAAATTTGACCTTTCCATGGAAAACCATAAAGTGCCTTACCAGGGTTGATTAGCTGAAGGACAGACAAATCTGATCTCTATCATAAGACTAAATTAGCATTCTCCAGAGTCGCTCAGACACCTGGAGAACAATATATCCTTCATCTGTCTGTACGAAACTCTGATTTTCCTTGCAGATATTTGTGAGATAAAGGTACACGGACCACTTTTCTATGTTGCAGTTTTCTTTTTAAAATGGATCTATTGTTCTGCATAGAGCAGCCCTGTGGATTAGTGGAAAGAGCACAGGTTTGGGAGTCAGGAGATCTGGGTTCTAATCTCGATTTCGCCGTGCGAGTTATCGTCTGTATTGCCTTGGATGAGTTACTTAACCTCTCTGCCTCAGTGTCCTCATTTTTAAAAGTGGGGATAAAATACTTGGGCTCCCTCTCCCTTATTCTGCAAACGCCATGTGAGATGGGGAGCTGTGCCTGATATGCTTATACTCTGTCTACCCCAGAGTTTGGCACATAATAAGCATTTAACAAATACCGCAATTATCATGATTATTTTCCCCAAGACATGAGCAATGCCATTAGGGGGTCAGAATAAATTAGAAAAGCAGCATGGCTTAGTGGAAAGAGCATGGGCTTGGAAGTCCAAGGATCTAGGTTTTAATACCGGCTCTACCAATTACTTGTTGTGTGATCTTGGACAAGTCATTTGACTTCTCCCTGGCTCAGTTTCCTCATCTGTAAAATGGGGGCTTGGTACCCGTTCTCCCTCCTACTTATACTGCGAGCCCCACGCGGGACAGGTTCTGTGTCCAACTTGATAAACTTCTATCTACCTCGACACTTAGAAGAGTGTGTGACACATAGTAAGCACTTCACAATAATAATAATAATAATAGTAATAATAACAATAACAACATCCATTCCATGTTCTGACTCATACAAAGACAGTAAGCTACCTGGAGGAACTGTATTAAGGTTGCCCTCCATAAATCACTGATAACACGGACCTGGGAGTCAGAGGACCTGAATTCTAATCCCGACTCTGCCAGTTGCTTCATGGGTGGCCTTGCACAAGTCACTTGAGCTTCTCTGTGTCTCAGATTCCTCAACTACAAATGGCGATGAAATACCGGTTCTCCCTCCTACTTAGACTGTGTCCATCCTGATTAACATTATTGACTCCAGTGCTTAGAACACTGCTTGACAGTTAATAAGCCCTTAACTATAGTAATAATAGTGATCGAGATGCATCTTAATTGGATATTCCCCCTAAATTAGATAGTAGTGAAGCATAGTAGCAGAACGGTTTACAGTTCCTCTTTCCAGAGCCCCAAGGTTCAAAGTGAACCTTTCCCGTATCCACGGTCCGGGGTTGATATCATCTCTCCCATTCTCGCAGATGTCTTTCATTATCAGCACAGAGTGGAGCAAGTATTGCATCAACTTGGTTCTCTTTTAGCCTTTCCAGTGTTGCGAGACGTGACGTCTCGATAGAATCAGTTGAATGAATGCATCTATCCCAACAAGTGCAACTGGTTAGGGTGTTTTCAAGGGGACGGGAGCTGACGACCGTCTTTCTCATTGAGGTTTGCATTTTGGAAGAAGGTGAGAGTGAAATATTAGTCTACTGGAAAGAGCAAAGGCCTGAGAGTCAGTAGACTTGGGTTCCTGTTCCCCACTCTGTCACTCATTTGCTGTGTGACCTTCTTTGTGCCTCAGTCTCCTCAACTTTAAAATAAGGATTAGATACATTCATTCATTCAATAGTATTTATTGAGCGCTTACTATGTGCAGAGCACTGTACTAAGCGCTTGGAATGGACAGATCGGTAACAGATAGAGACAGTCCCTGCCCTTTGACGGGCTTACGGTCTAATCGGGGGAGACAGATACATGTTCTCCCTCCTCTTTGACCTGCGAGCCACTTTTTAAAAAATTTTATTTGTTAAGCACAAACTCTGTGCCTGGCACTGTACGAAGGGCTGGGTAGATATGAGTTAATCCGGTTGGACACAGTCCATGGCGCACATGGGGCTCTCAGTTTTAATCCCCATTTACATTTGAATAACTGAGGCACAGAGAAGTGAAATGATTTGCCCAAGCTCACGCAGCAGACAAGTGATGGAGTCAGAATTAGAACCCAGGTCCTTCTGACTTCCAAGCCCTTGTGGGATAGGCCTCTATCCGACTTGATTATCTTGAATCTACCCTAGCTCTTTGTGCTTGGTACGTAGTGAACACTTAACAAATACCACTATTATTATTAAAGTCTATTGGAAGGGAAGTGGATGCAAGAGGATCAATACTATTTTGATTTTTGTAGGGCACTTTTATTCCCAAAGCACTCTCACATTTCTTAACTCATTTTTGTCCTCCCAGCCACCCTGTGGTGACACCACCGGTGCTATCTTCATTTTGCAGATGAGGAAACAAACTGAAGTTCAGTCAGTTGGTCAGTCGGTTTATTTATTGACCGCTTTCTGTGTGCAGAGCACTGTACTAAGCGCTTGGGAGAGTACAACACAACAATAAACAGACATTGCCTGCCCACAATGAGCTTATAGTGTAGAGGACAGAAAGGTTAAGTGACTTTCCCATAGCCCCACAGCAGACACTGATGGCAGCGCTCCGTCACTCCCTCCCAGGTTTTCCACCTATCAGACTGGCCCCCATCCAACTACATAGAGAAGCAGCGTGGCTCAGTGGAAAAAGGCCGGGCTTGGGAGTCAGAGGTCATGGGTTCGAATTCCACCTCCGCCACCTGTCAGCTGTGTGACTCTGGGCAAGTCACTTCACTTCTCTGGGCCTCAGTTACCTCATCTGTAAAATGGGGATTAACTGTGAGCCTCATGTGGAACAACCTGATGACCCTGTATCTACCCCAGCGCTTAGAACAGTGCTCTGCACATAGAAAGCGCTTAACAAATACCAACATTATTATTACCTACCCTAAAACCAAGAAAGTGGGGCCACTGGCTAGGGCGAAGGGAACAATAATAATAATAATAATAATTGTGGTATTTATTAAGCTCTTACATTGTGCCAGGGCTGAGATAGATACAAGCAAATTGGGTTGGACACAGTCCCTGTTCCACATGGGGCTCACGGTCTCAATCCTCATTTTGCAGATGAGGTAAGTGAAGCTCAGAGAAGTGAAGTGTCAAGGTCACACAGACAAGCGGGGGAGCCAGGATTAGAACCCAGGTCCCTCTGATTCCCAGGCCCAGGCTGTAGCCACTTGGCTACATTACTTCTCTGAAGGAATTCATACACTTAGCTCCTCTAACTCCTCTAACGCCAACCTAATTTCCGTACCTTGATCTCACTGCTTGTCACTGCCCCTCTCCATCTTTTTATGGTATTTGTTAAGCACTTACTATGTGTCAAGCACTCTTCTAAGCGCTGGGATAGATTCAAGATAATCCAATTGACACAGTCCCTGTCCCACAAAGGGCTCATAATCTTAAACCCCATTTTACAGATGAAGTAACTGAGCCCAGAGAGGTGAAGTGATTGGCCCTATTCCACGGCCTCCCTCCGGCCTGGAACTTCCTCCCCCCTCATATGTGATAGTACAACACTGTCTCCATTTTCAAAACCCTCCTAAAATCATATCTCTCCAAGACACCTTCCCTGTCTAAGTCCTTTATTTCCCCGATCTGCACTTCCCTGAGCATCGACTGTGCTCTTACCTACTACGTATCTCTTAAGCACTTGGATACTCACACCAGCTTCACAGCACTTATGCACATATCTTTATACCCTATTTCCTCTATATGTAATTTTTTTTAAATGTCTGTCTCTCCCTGTGGACAGCAAGATTCTTTTGGGTAGGGGTTATGTCTACCAAATCTGTTGTTTTGTACTTTGCCCGACTCTGCCACTTGTCAGCTGTGTGACTGTGGGCAAGTCACGTAGCTGGGGATTAACTGTGAGCCTCACATGGGACAACCTGATTACCCTGTATCTACCCCAGTGCTTAGAACAGTGCTCTGCACGTAGTAAGCGCTTAATACCAACATCATTATTATTATTATCATTACTTTACCAAGCAGTCCTGTGAGCTCATTGGGGGCAGGAGCGTGTCTGTTGTATTGCTAGATTGTACTCTCCCAAGCACTTAGTACAGTGTTCTGCACACAGTAAAGGATCAATAAATACGATTAACTGCTGTGCACACAGTAAGCAGTCAATAAATACCCCTGATCGATTGACTGAATGCCAAGATGGAAATGGTTTTACAGGGGAAAGGGTTTCTATGATGTTTTGACCCTGTGGCGAACAACCTCATCACCATTGAGCCTCTCCAGGGTTAATAATAATAATGTTGCTATTTGTTAAGCGCTTACTATGTGCAGAGCACTGTTCTAAGCGCTGGGGTAGACACAGGGGAATGAGGTTGTCCCACGTGGGGCTCACAGTCTTCATCCCCATTTTACAGATGAGGGAACTGAGGCACAGAGAAGTGAAGTGACTTGCCCACAGTCACACAGCTGACAGGTGGCAGAGCCGGGATTCGAACTCATGACCTCTGACTCCAAAGCCCGTGCTCTTTCCACTGAGCCATGCTGCTTCTTGTCTGGGAGCAGGGGGTCACAGACTCGAGGAGAGGATCCGATTTAGCTAATGTCATCAGCTGTCTGTGGATCAATGTCAGGGAATTACTGAAATATCCTCCAGAATCTGACCTCCCACTTTTAGCCGCTTCACACTGTCAGATCCCTCGTGACCTCCTCCCTAGGTTTGGAAGCCCCGGTCCACTCTATTTTTAAATACTCATAGTAAAAATAAACAACCCCTACCGATCCTCACGCGGCTACAGCTCTTCGCACCCAGAGCGCCTTTGATGGCTCTAAGCGGCGACATTGTTTTGTGAAGGAGAGACATGGTGGAAGTTGTGGGAGATGAGAATTGGACCTGGTGCTTTAGGAGAACCGGCTGGGTCTCTGGTCCATTAATGTTGGAGTGTCCTGTTTCATCATAATAGGAATGAGCCCCATGAGGGCACACCATTCTTGGCTGGAAAACTACAGCACATGAAGGCTGAAACTGAAAGGGGTAAGAGGTTAAAGCACTGGCTGGTATTTATTTGTACAAAGATAGTTTCTGTTTTGGCTGTTACTGGCTCTCTGGCTGCCACTCAACCGTCATGTTTTGCTGCTGAATATGTGCATTTACAGAAAGGGGGGATGGAAGAGAGAGAAAGAGATAGATTGAGAGACACAGAGAGAAACAAAGTGAGAAACAAAGTGAGACTGAGAAACAGAGGAGGAGACCGAGAGACAGAGAGAGGGAGACTGAACGGGGGAAGGAGAAAGAGAGAGAAGGGGGTAGGTGGGGGAGGGAGAGAAAGAAGTCACTTTTCAAATTTAGTTTTTTTTTTTTTAATTTGCTTTGGATTTGATTTTTGCTGACTGCAAAAATGAGAGGAATTCCAGATGGGAAAGACCTATTTGGCAGACTTACAACCAAAAATATTTTCTGAGATTTGGTCTTAAAAAGAGCTGTGCTTGCTA
The DNA here is from genome assembly GCF_004115215.2 of Ornithorhynchus anatinus. Classification (NCBI taxonomy): domain Eukaryota; kingdom Metazoa; phylum Chordata; class Mammalia; order Monotremata; family Ornithorhynchidae; genus Ornithorhynchus; species Ornithorhynchus anatinus. The sequence goes on from NC_041739.1 coordinate 36,378,929, forward strand.
AGGATGCTGGATTTAGTTTGAAGGAAGACTCCCTTTCTTACATCTCTGGTCTGTGCTTCATTAAAAAAAAAAAAAAAGCAAACTTGCCGGGAATTATGGATGCAGATTCAAATTCAGGGTCATCTGGGGTTATAGGGTAGAGGCCAAGAGAGCAAATACCTATTTATCTTCTAGTTAATACAAAAACAGTTTATCTCTGGCAACAAACCACTTTTTAATTTGAGTACTTTCACTATTGCCATGGTATATGGTGTCACTAGCTAATCTGAGAAGAACTGCCATTTAATTTCTCAAGAAATGGAACACAAGACTGTTAATCTTCATGTTATTTTTGATAACCTGGTAGGCCAGGGGTTCTAATCCCAGTTCTGCCACTTGTCTGCTGTGTGACCTTGGGTAAGTTATTAACTTCTCTGTACCTAAGTTATCTCATCTGTAAAATGGGGATTAAGACTGTGAATCCAGTGTGGGTCATGGACTGCGTCCAACCCAAATAGTAAGCATTTAACTACCATAATTATTATTATTATAACCCAAAGGATTTATATCTCTGTGAAAACTGTGGACTTGTAGGAGTTTTTCCTTGTCGTTCGAATCAGTCAATTGTATTTATAAACACGTAAACAAACACATTATGGATGTAATGTCTGTATGTAGTGGTGTGGAGCTTGGTCGGCAGGGGTGAATAAAAAGACCAAGTCAGGGTGATGCAGAAGGGAATAGGAAAAGAAGAAATGATATTTTAGTCAGGGAAGACCTTTTGGAGGAGATATGTCTTCGATAAGGCTTTGAAGTTGGGGAGAATAACTATCTCTCCCATATGAAGAGGGAGGAAACCTCAGGCCGGAGGCAGGCAATGGGCGAAAGGTCGGCGGCAAGATAGATGAGAGCAAGGTACAGTATGTAGGTTGGCATTAGAGGAGTGACGTGTGCAGGCCGGCTTGTAATAGGAAAGTTGCGAGGAGCGGTAGGAGGGGGCAAGGTGATTGAGTGCTTTAAAACCAATCTATGGTAAGGAGTTTCTGTTTGATGTGGAGGTGGATGGGCATCCACTGGAGGTTTGAGGATTGGGGAAATCTGGATTGAACATTTCTGTGGAAAAATGATCCAGACAGCAGAGTGAAGTATGAACTGGAGTGGGGAGAGACAGGAGGCAGGGAGGTCAGCAAGGGGTCTGATATAATAATCAAGATGGGATTGGATAAATGCTTGGATTAATATGGTAGCAGTTTGGAGGGAGCAGAAAGGATGAATAGACTGTTCATTTGTAGAAATGTAGACATTTTGTTTGACAGGACTCAGAATGAAATGATAAATCTGCTGTGGGATATCCCACTCAGGCTGACCCTTGCATACCAGAGACTATCTAGAAGCAGGCAATGAACACACAACAAAGTAGAGGGCAGGCACTTGTAGGGTGAATTAGAACTAAGAATGGAAAATTAAGGACCAAAACAATCTTTCTGTTTTTACCAGTGTAATATAGCCACAAGGGTTTTTTAAACCTCTGCTATCATTCATTCACTTAATAAAAATCAACCTACATCCCTCTTTCTCCTCATCCTTCCCCATCCTTCTGACCCCATAAATTTGTGAATTGAAAAAGTGAAAAACAGAGCTCCTACCTTCCTAAACCTACTTCTCTTCCTGTCTCAGAGGAAAGTGCACCACTATCCTCTTGGTCCCAGAAACTGTGTCATTTTTGATTCCCATATGTCTTTCACCTCCTACTTTCAATCTGTCCCTAAATTCGACTGGGTTTTTCTCGACAGTATTTCCCCAACCCACTCTTCTGCTCTATCTTTTACTCCCCATCCCTTATCCTAGCCCCCATCACCTCCTAACTGAGTTACAATACAGTAGCTACAGTTACAGTAACTTCCAACTACTGCATCAGCTTCCTCCAGGTCTCTCTGCCTCCAATCTTGTCCCCTTTTCAGTAACTCCTTCACTGTGCTGCCCGGATCACTGTCCTGAAACTCTGTTCAGGGTGCAGCTCTCGCAGGTTAAACATTTCCACTGATGACCCATTTCTCTTTACATTAAACAGAAATCATGACCATTGTCTTTTTGTTGTCTCCACCTGCTGTCTTCTTACTTCTCAGCTTCTCCTGCTAGAACTCAGACTCTTCACTCCTCCCAAAGAAATAGCCTACATGTATCCTACTCTTGAATCTCCCCTCTTTCCCTCCCATTGTAAGCAACCTTTCCCCTCTGCTCAAATCCATCAAGCCCTTCTCCCCCTACCCCAAAGCCTTCCCAAAAGGATACCTTCGCCAGGAGTAAATCACCGACTATTCTCCACCTCCTTGGTAATGTCATCCCTTCAGATACCCTTAGTTTCTTCATTTATTTCTTCATTTTTTACAATTACATTTGCTGTTGCCAGCCCCATGTGAGACAGGGACTGTGACCTGATTGTCTTGCATCTACCCCAGTGATTAATACAGTGTTTGGTACATGATAGTAACTGTGGTCTTTGTTAAGGCGCTTACTATATGCCAAACACTGTACTAAGCGCTGAGGAAGAATCAGCAGGGCCCACATAGACCTTACAGTCTAAGTAGGAGGGAGCACAGGTAATAATAATAATAATTGTAGTATTTGTAAAGTGCTTATTATGTGCCAGGGACTCTACCTGGAGTAGATGCAAGCAAATCGGCTTGAACCCAGTCCCTGTCCCACGTGGGGTCCACAGTCTCAATTCCCATTTTACAGATGAGGTAAATAAGGCCCAGAGAAATGAAGTGACTTGCCCAAGGTCACACAGCAGGTAAGGCACAGCAAAGATAAGTGACTTGCTCAACATCACACAGCGGGTACATGGTGGAGTTGGGATTAGGACCCAGGTCCTCTGTCTCTTAGGCCTGTGCTTTTTCCACTAGTCCATACTGCTTCTCACATAGTAAACTAGAACAAGCACATAACAAGTTCACAGTTATCACTACCGTTATGCCAATATTTCCTCTTATTGCCATTGTTTGTATACAATTTGTGTTTGCCTGTCTTCGCCAATAGATTCTAGGGCAGAGGCTATGTCTTCTACTTTTATCGTATGCTTCCAAGCACCCAGAAGAATGTTCTGCACTTACTAGCTGCTTAATAAATACTACTACTAAGGATTGAATTAAAATTCACTTTCAGTTCTGAATTGTTTGCCTGCTTCACTCTGTGCTGAATAAACCTGACTTTTGGTCAACAAGGCTATAGGGATTGGGATGTAATTCCAGGAAGCTACATGGCCTAGTGGAAAGAGCACATAATAAATAAATAATGTTGACATTTGTTAAGCGCTTACTATGTGCAGAGCACTGTTCTAAGCGCTGGGGTATGTACAGGGTAATCAGGTTGTCCAACATGAGGCTCACAGTCTTCATCCCCATTTTACAGATGAGGTAACTGAGGAAGAGAGAAGTGAAGTGCCTTGCCCATAGTCACACAGCTGCCAAGTGGCAGAGCCGGGATTCTAATCCATGACCTCTGACTCCCAAGCCCGGGCTCTTTCCACTGAGCCACGTGAGTTAGAAGGACCTGGGTTCTAATCCAGATCTGCCACTTGTCTTCATGTGAACTTGGGCAAGTCACTTAACTTCTCTGTACCTCAGCTGTAAAATGGGGATTAAGATTGTGAGTCCCTTGTGGGACAGGCACTGTGTCCAACCTGATTAGTTTGTATCTGCCCCAGTGCTTAGAACAGTGCTAGATACACAGTAAGCACATAACAAATACTATTGTTATTATGTAATTTTCTAGATGAGTTTTCAATTACCTATATATTTCCTCTCTCTATATAAATTAATCAGTCAATCAACCAATGGTATTTACTGAATACTTACTATATATACAGCACTGTGCTACGTGCTCGGGTAAGTACAATACAACAGACTTGGTAGAAGCGACCCTGCCCACAAGGAGCTTACAGTCTGCAGGTGATCAGCTGCTGTATTATTATTATTATCATTATATTTGTCGTCATCATCATCAGTGGTATTTATTGAGTTCTTACTCTGTTTAAAACACTGCAGTAAGCACCTGGGAGAATTCAATTTCAACAGAATTTGTAAACGCCTTCCCTGCTCATAACGAGCTTACAGTCTAGAGGGGGAGATAGAGATTAATACAGATGAATAATTCGTGATATATAACTAATAGATACGTAATGTACATAAGTGCTGTGGGGTTGAGGGTGGGACAGTTATCAAATGCCCAGAGGTCAGAGATCCAAGTGTATAGATGGCACAGAAGGGAGCTGGGGAGGGCTTAATCAGGAAAGTCTTCTTGAAGGAGATGTGACCTTAATAAGGCTTTGAAGGTGGGAAGAGTGATTGGTGTGGCTTATATGAAGGGGGAGGGACTTCCAGGCTAGGAGGAGGGTGTGGGAAAGGGGTCAGTGGTGAGATAGATGAGATCGGGGTACAGTGAGTAAAGTAAACTGGCACCAGAGGAGCTAAGTGTGTGGGCTGGGCTGTAGTGAAGATCAGTGAGGTGAGGTAGGAGGGGGTGAGCTGATTAAATGCTTTAAAGCTAGTGATAAGGAGTCTCTGTTTGATGTGGAGGTGCATGGGCAACTGTTAGAGTATCTTAGGAATGAGGAGACATGGACGGAACATTTTTCATAAAAACCTGGGCAGCAGAATGAAAAATGGGCTGGAGTAGGGGAAAGACAGAAGAAGGGAGGTCAGCAAGTAGGCAGAATCAGTGGACAAGGTAGAATAGGATAAGCGCTTGGATCGATATGGTAGCAGTTTGGGTGGAGAGGAAAGAGTGGATTTTAGCAATGATGTGAAGGTAGAACCAACAGGATTTTGTGACAGAATTGAATGTGTGAGTTGAATAAGCGTTGAGTTGAGGACAATGCCAAGGTTATAGGCTTGTGAGATAGGGAGGATAGTGGTATTGTTTACAGTGAAGGGAAAGACAGGGTTTGGGCAGAAAGATAGGAGTTCTCTTTTGGACATATTTAGGTTTGTGTCTGTGGGACATCCAAGTAGAGATGTCCTGAAGGCAGGAGGAAATGAGACACTGCAGAGAAGGAGGAAGTCCTGGCTGGAGATGTAGATTTGGGAGCATAGAGATAGTAGGTGAGGCCATGGGAGCGAATGAGTTCTCCAACGGAGACGGAGAATAGAAGGGGACCCAGAACTGAGCCTTGAGGTACCCCCACTGTCGGACGGTAGGAGATAGAGGAGGAATCTGCAAAAGAGACTGAGAAGGGGCAGTCAGAGAGATAGGAGGAGAACCAAGAGAAGACAGTGTCAGTGAAACCAAGGTTGGATAAAGTTTCAAGAAGAGGGCGGTCTACTGAGAAATCAGCTGAGAGATCTAGGAGGTTTAGGCTAGAGTAATTTGTTAAGTGCTTATTATGTGACAAGCACTGTTCTGAGTGCTGCTGTAGATAAAAGTTTATCAGGTTCCCACCTGGGCTCACAGTCTAAGTAACAGGGAGAACAGGTATTGAATCTCCTTTTAACAGTGGAGGAAACTGAGGCATAAAGAAGTTGTGACTTGCCCAAAGTCACACAGCAAGCAACTGGCAAAGGCAGTATTAGAACCCAGGCCCTCTGACCCCCAGGCCCAAGCTCTTTCAATTAGGCGGTGCTGCTTCTCCTCTCTGAGGATAGGTTTATGGATTGTGGGTCTTGGGTCTCTCAGGATAAGTTTATGGATTGTGGGGTGAGCCAAACTGGAAGGTGGGGGCGGTCACAGAGTGATTGAAAAAAATAAACATTTTATATGTGTTTGTACCTCTCACTTTGTCTCTTTTCCAGTAGTCTCATAGCCTTGAAAGCTTCTCAGGACAACCCGACTTACAAAGAATATTCTTGGAGTACTGAAAGGGTGGGCTCCAATTCTGTATGCTCCAGTTAATTGAAGCCAGCAGCTCCAGTCATGTACACCCGGGCGCTTAACCAAAATGATTTGATTATGAGACGTTATTGCCGCCTCTCTTCCCCTTCAGCACTCAGTGAGGATTGACTTCCTTAAAGGCTTCGTGACTCCCAGGGAAGGCACTTGGTTGGATTCTGCTGATTAACAAAGCTAATATTGGTTTATATGAGTTGGTCGGATATAACCTCGCCAGGACAGCGGGCGTATAACGGGTCAGACGCCTGATGACTCTGGGCTTTTCCGAGAGGGCAGCCAGGCTCCCGGTCAAAAACCAGTGAATGTTTGTCTATTTCAGGGCCTGACGGAGCAGCTGGAGTCTGGCAGGGGTTGTTTACCCACATCAACAGCTGCTGGGTTGTTCCTCCCCCAACTGTTCAGCAGGTCTGGGTCTGGGTCGGATGGAGTTCAAGGCAAATGGGTCTGAGACATAGCACCTGAATGAGCGTGACCTCTCTGGCCTTCATTTGCTGAATTCAAATCTCCCGACAAACCCACTCATCAACACACTCAGTTCTTCTGAAAGGCAGGGGTCACATTCCATGCTGGAGAAACAGAGTGGCTTAGTGGAAATAATAATGATAATAATTGTGGTGTTTGTTAGGCGCTTTGTGTGTTCCAGGAACTGTTCTAAACGCTTGGTTAGATACAAGATAATCGGGTTGGACACAGTCCCTGTCCCACACTGGGCTCACAGTCTTAGTCCCCATTTTGCACATGAGGGAATTGGGGCACAGAGAAGTGAAGTGACGTGCACAAGGTTACACAGCAGATAAGTGGTGGAACTGGGAGTAGAACCCAGGTCCTTCTGACTCCCAGGCCCAGGTCCTACCCACTGGACCATGCTACCCTTGGGCATCAGAGGACCAGGGTTAAAATCCTGGTCCTGCTACTTGCCTGATGTGTGACCTCGGACTTAACTCTGTGCCTCAGTTTCCTCACTTGTAAACTGGCGAGTCCAAGCCTGTCCTCTCTCTCCTTTAGACTGTGACTCCCCTGTGGTTCAGGAACTGCATCTGATGACGATCTTGTTTCCGCCTCAGTGCTTAGTACAGTGCTTGGCAGAGACCAAGAGCTTGAGAAATACCAATATTAATTATTACCCTACTTTAAAGAAACTCACACAACCCATTCTTCTGACGTCTCTGTACGTTCTAACCAGATAGGTGCTCATTACCGGAAGGTTATTTCCTGTTTCCCTAACAGCATTCTATTCAAAACGCATAGTGAAAGGAACCATCATGAAAGAACAGAATGTACCATCATTAGTCTTAATTTATACATTTATATGTACAATCTGGATTCTCCTAGAAGCCATAATTCTCAAATTCCTCCCTAGTCTATAATTAAAAATGCCAAACAAGCATTGAGCTCTGAGCAGGGAAAGCACTGAACTGTATTCTTATCATTATTGTTATTGCAAATAGCATGTTTTATTAGCAGCACACATTTGAATAAAGCCAATTTTAATATTAAGGAAACACAAAACTGCGGGTCACATCCCGGTTACATCTATTATAGATAATCAGCATCACATATCACACTTCCCTGAGAGGTACTAAAGTCAAAGTTGACTGGTGGGGGGGTTCATTCTTTGAAGTTGCTCACTTGCCTCTTCTAGACTTTAAGCTCACTGTGGGCAGGGAATGAATCTCCCCACTCTGTTGTACTGTTATATTTTACCCTCCCCCCCGCAAGCCCTTGGTACAGTGCTCTGCATACAGTAAGCGCTCAATAAATACGATTGATTGTTTGATCCATGCCAACGGACTGAGCCGCCTCCGGACTTAGTTTTGGGAGAATTGTAGATCAGCCCTCCTGGAACACACCACATGGGGGAAACTTTCCAACCTTGCTGTTTGATGATGATTCTCCCTCCCGCTGCCCCCCCAAATCTCAAGTATACCTTTTGTCTTTCTCCAGAATGTTCACATGAAAAACAAAGTTACTCAAAAACCAATCTAAAAACTACCACAAATGGCCATCTTAGGTTTTTGCAGGTGGTGAGAAGCAATGTGGAAAGAGTACAGGATTGGGAGACAGGAGACCTTGGTTCTAATCCTAGATCCATCTACTTGCCTGCTGTGTGACCTCAGGCAAGTCATTTAATTTCTCTGTGCCTCAGTTTCCTTGTTTATTAAAAGGGGGTTCAGTACCTGCTCTCCCTTCCCTCTTAGACTGTGAGCCCCATAGGGGATAATGACTGCGTTCAACCTGATTATCCTGCATTTACCCCAGTGCTTGGCATAATCATTATTATGTGTATCAGGAATGGCAGTGTCGCATGAGGGTTAGTGTAGCCCAATTCAATGTCCTTAAAACGGTCAATCAATCAATACCATTTATTGAGTGTTTACTTTCTGCAGAGCACTGAACAAAGTACTTGGGAGAGTACAATGCAATAGAGTTGTTAGATGTGATTAAAATAAATTCCAGACCAGGGAAACAGCATTGTATAACTATATGGGCATAAGTGTTGTGGGGCTGGCGAGGGGTGAGCTGCAAATTGCTCTCAGGGAACAGACTCCAGGGCAAATAGAGTGGGGAAGCGAGAGGTCAGGGAGGGCTTTTTGGAGGCGGTATGATTTTTTAGTAGGTCTTTGAAGGTGGGGAGAGTCATGGTCTGCCAGATTTATATTAATATCTGTCTCCCCTTCTAGACTGTAAGCTCATTGTGGGCAGGGAATGTGTCTGTCCTACTGTTCTCTCCCAAGAGCTCAGTACAGTTCTCTACACACAGTAAGTGCTCAATAAATACGATTGACTGATCGAAGGGGTGGGGAGGGAGGATGTGAGTGAATGGAGAGAGAGATGTGACTGAGGCCCAGTGAGTAAGTTGGTGAGAGGAATGAAGGGTGTGGGGTGGGTTGTAAAGGGGGCCTGACGATGCTAAGAAGGAGGAGGGTGAGCCGATTGAGTGTCTTCAAGCTGATGTGTCTGATGCGGAGATAGATGGGCAGCCGTGGGAGTTTTTTGAGGAGTGGAGAGACATATGCAGAAACCATCTTTTTTAGAAAGAGAAGCTGATCAGCAGAATGAAGTACGGACTGGAGTGGGGAAAGAGAGGAAACAGAGAGGTCAGTGAGATGGCCAATTCAGTAAGCTCTGTGTTTTCCTGGCCAATTGACAGATCTCACAAAGTCAAACACTAAAGGTCAGTTGTCAATCGCCTAATGTCCCGCCATCAACGATCCATCTAGCCACTGAATAAAAAGAATAGACATCAACTCTAGCCCCGGCCCTAAACTCAGCCATGATTGATTATTGATTGATTGAAGGATGGGTGTTGCTATGCTTTCAGGCTGTGACTACAGTTGTTTGTGTTGGGAAAGAATGTTCTATTACTCCCTGGATTTATCACTGCCGTTGGTTTACTGTTGCTGGAAACGCAAGCCTCCTCTTAGCAGTTCGCCCTACAATCCCAGGCCATCCAGGCGTGAAAAAATGGGACCTACACTGCTGACTTGCATTCTAAGCTCTTCTTGCCTTTCGGCTCTGGGCAGCTGGACTGCGTTAAACAGACACTGCGTTCCAGTCCTGGGAAAGTAGACTTGATGGAGGCATAAGCAGTTCTTAGGCAGTGGAAATTTGAAACCTACTTGGGGATCCTTGAGTATGGAAAGACAAAAAGGTGGTGGTATTTGAACCCCAAGTATATAAGTAGGAACTTGAATTTATATCTTTATCTGCAAACATCCCTTGAATTTAAAATAAATTAAATGCAATTTAAGTTTGAACATCCCTTTAGATGATATATTATACATTCACTTCTGTACCTCAGTTCCTCATCTGTAAAATGAGGATGATGACTGTGAGTCCCATGTGGGACAGGGACTGTTTCCAACCTATCTTGTATCTATCCCAGTACTCAGAACAGTGCTTGACACATAGTAAGTGCTTAATAAATACCATTGTCATTATTATTAAATGACTTATTTATTCACATTAATGTGTTTCTCCCCTCCAAACTGTAAGCTCATTATGGGCAGGGAATGTGTCAACTAATTCTGTTGTATTGTAATCTCCCAAATGCTTTGTCTGGTGCTCTGCACATAGGAATCGCTCAGTAAATATCATTGATTGATAGAGCCCTATGAGGTGGAGAGAGACAGGTGAAATAATTCCCATTTTACAGATGAAGATAGTGAGGCACAGAGAGGTTAAGTGACCCGCCTAAGGTCCCAAAACAGGCCGTTGCCAGAGCTGGGTCAAGAACCAGTTCTGTCTTCTCTCCACTATGTCCCACTGCCTCTTCTTCAGTAGGACCTATTTATGTAGGCTCATTTGTATAAAATCATAGTGGGTAGATCTAATATCAAAAAATTTTTTTTTTCTCTCTTGGATCACTCAGCCATTCTGTGAACTGTGAGGATCACCAGATTCCATTTGTTCTGAATACAGAATGTCTCTTTCCCATTATGGGCATTTAATTAAATCTTTCTCTAATAAAAACAGGGTGGGGCTAGAAAGGCCTTGTTACAATTTTTTGTGGCATTTGTTAAGTACTTACTATGTGCCAGGCACTGTATAGAGCGCTGGAGTAGATACAAGCAAATCAGGTTGGACTCAGTTCGTGTTCCGTATCACAGTCTTAATCCGCATTTTATCCCACAGCCCAGCCTGCACACTCTGCTCCTCTAGTGCCAGCTTACTCACCGTGCCCCAATCTTTTCTATCGTGCCACTGACCCCTTTCCCGTATTCTCTCCCTAGCCTGGAACTCCTTCCCGCTTCATATACGCCAGACCACCACTCTCCCCACCAGTGGAGCATTAGTAAGGTCACATCTCCTCCAAGTAAACCTTCTTCTCCCCAGCTCGCTTTCCCTTCTGCGCACTATGCACTACGCACATCTACGCACTTGGATCTGCAACTTTAGACATTTGAGATTCACCCCACACCCCAACCCCACGGCGCTTATGTACTTGCCATTAAATTATATATGGTAAATTATTCATATTGTCTGCCTCCCCCTCTAGACTGTAAGCTCGTTATGGAAAGGGAATTTGTCTACTAATTGGGTGGTATCGTACTCTCCTAGGTGCTTAGTACAGTGCTTTGCACATGTAGTTTCTCAATTAATACCGTTGATTGATTGATTTTACAGATGAGGGAACTGGGCCCAAGGTAACACTGCGG